>NC_065519.1:9367718-9445251 GCF_006386435.1 Epinephelus moara | reverse complement strand
TTTTTTTCATGGTTTTGGATGACATGCTATACTATGACTTTTTTCATGGTTTTGGATGACATGCTATACTATGACTTTTTTCATGATATGACATACTATTTCAGTTGGTTGAGGTTCATCTTCGTAGCTTGCAATGTACAGATCTTTGATGCTGATTTGTTTCCACTTCAGTAAATTTATTTCAACTGACAGTCAAATGAAATACAAACATACTGACACACAATTGACCTTGTACACAACAAATTCATTCAAACAATACATACAGAAGATCTTCAAACATTACTTTAAACAGCAATGTTAGACTGGATGGTAGTCCTGGTCAGTGAGTAATGGAATATGAAGCACGCAGACATGATTCACATGGACGTTATCTGGCCCAGGTTGCACAAAGAAAATATTCAGAATGTGTGAGTTAAATTGTTCAACATATCACAAACAGACCAGTCTGCAGCTAGTTTGTCGGCTCAGGGTGCCCGTCTTTCCAGTAGTTTTGATACGCTTCCTGGAACATGTTCTTGCAGGCTATTTTAGCTTTGAGTTTGGAGCAGATGAGGAAGGAGCCGCCCATCTTGCGGTGGAGGGAGTATGTCTCTTCGGGAGGCGGCGTGAGTCGCTCCCTTAGCATCACAGGGATGAGGCTGTGAATACGCTCAGTTGTGCTCTGAGTTCCAAAGTCAAAGGGCTCCTCAGAGGAGAAGGCCTCACCAAGGATCATCACTGCATCCACATGGGCATTCTCCATCGACTGAAAACAGAGCACAGCCTTTTAGTTAACAGGCCTCATAGCAAAATTGGACGACCCAAAATTTTTAAACTCAGGATCAGTGAGCACAAATGTGACAGTTTCAGAGCAGAAAGTTACAGTACATATATTTTTTACATTGTTCATGACATACTATACTATGACTTTTTGAGATGACTTCATTACAACAAACTATTCTGTTTTGTCATCCAATGCAATATTTTTTTAATGGCATCACACTGACTGTTAACAACTTACTATACCATGAATATTCTGTGACGTTTCAGGACATGCTAGTATGACTTTGTTTTTGTAGATTTTTTAGGCTTCTGTTAAACAACATAGTACACTGAAGTTTTTCTTGTAGACTTTTTAGGACATACTATGACTCGTTTTGAACATACTGTAATGTCTTCTGTAGATTTTTTTAGGACGTGCTATGAGTTTTGTTTTTCTTAAATACTATACTATGACTTTTTCCCAACATATTATACCATGATGTTTTTTTTTTATGAATTTCTTCCGACACACTACACTGTGACATCTTTGAATTTTTTTGGCATACTATATACCATTACGTTTTTTAATGACTTCAGAACTTTTTCACATACTATGTTTTAATAACTTTTGACATACTCTACTATGACATGCTATGTTTTAGTGACTTTTACAACATATTGACTTATGATTTTTTTAATGCTATATTATACTATTCCTTTTTTATGACACCTTTAAGTAAATGTCAAATTACAAAGAAGCGTTATTATAACACTATTTAGCGTGATTACTGATAAATTCACCTGTGCACTAAATATTTCTGTTGTTTCTTTTTAGACGTGAGGGTCCTGTGCGGTTACTGTTGTTGCAGTTCGTCCAGGTCACCAGTGGAGGTCAATAGAGATCACAAGAGTTAATGCCACATGAGTTATTAAATGATGATTAATGTTTTAATAGTTGTTTGTTGCTAATCTTTGGTTCATAAGTTTGTAAACAGAATACATTTATGATTAAATGTTATTTCATTTTTGGACAGTGGGTTATAAAGTGCAGGTTTTTCCAAACAGATTCAACAGGTACTTTAAATAAGTATATCCAATTTACGCTACTTTATGCTACTACTGTAACATTTCAGAGGAAATATTGTACTTTTAAAATTACAACACAGTTGTCAACTCAAAGATTAAAGTCCACATATACCCCTCACAGGTGCTTTCAGTTTTGTCGCTGATTAGATGTACTCAGTTTGGAGTTTACACAAGGTCATGTACTTATAGATAGAATATATAAAATGATAAAGCTTTAAACTTCCCTGCAGCTAAACTAACAAGAGCCTCTGAAATCCTGGCAAAAGATATTTTATCTTGGCGCAACAGATAACTTGTGTGTGCATACTTATCTATAATACTTTTACTCCAGTAGAATTTTGAATACAAGACGTTTACTTGGAACAAAGTATTTTTACACTGTGGTATTGTTACTTTTTCCACCATTGAGTTTAAAGAGGTGACGTCTTTGCAGAAGGTTTTTGTGGTTTTTATCAGGTATTCTCAGGATTAAAATGACTCTTAACAGATGCTCTGTAACTACATGTCACTGATTACACACTGTTGTGGTTGATGGTGAGAATGTTTCTTACTTTTGACTCGTATCCCGTGAGGAACTTCATGTCTCTGGATTTCTTCAGGATGCCTTCTCTGTCCCTGTTTGCAGCTGCATTAATAATCTGATGAGAAATGGAAGTGAAAGTTATTTTAAAAAATAAATAAATCAGTCCTCATGTAATGAAATGTTTGCCTGCTTGAAAATAAAGCTTGTTATGGATTTCTATTAAACATCTGAATCATTTCAAACCAAACCAGTTTTTCTTGTTATAACTTCACACCACATTATGCTGTTTTTATAAGAAACTTCTCTTGTTGCGACAACACTGTATGTTGGTGGACGGGTCTTATCGCAAACATGAAATGAAACTAGTATTAACCAGTTATTGTCATTTTAGACTGCAATGCTCTCTTTTTAGGCACTGACTGGATTTATATCGTGTTGTAACAAGAAAAGTGTCTTAGATATATCTGTATGTCATTCTAACAAGAAATCTGTGACGCCTTGATCACACAGGAAGCGTCTTAGCAGCTGGAGGTGACATTTTGTAATTGTTTTTAATGAGAATGAAGCTTTTTGTTCGAGGTATTTGTATTTGTTTTCACTCAAAGTGGAAAAGCGCACCACCATCTCTTTTTCCCCATCGTCCAATCAGATGATTTGAGAGGTGGGCTTTCTGTGGTGGGCATGACAGCAAGTTTACAGTTACATGATTTGTACTGTAAATGTATTTTTTTCTGGCTTCTCACCTCAATGTAGGTGTCAGTGAAACTCTTATCAAATCCACGAGTGGCTCCAAAATCCAACAGCGCAACCTGAAGACATGGAACGTAAAAATAAAGGGGGGGAAATATGACAAGTACTAACAGTGTGAATATTAAATGAAAGGATTGAGACAAACTGACCTTGTGAGTTTGTGGATCGAAGAAGAAGTTGGACCAGTTTGGATCAGTCTGCATGAATCTGAACTCAAACAGCTCCCTCAGGCACAAAATCAAGATCTGCTCACAAATCTATAAGACGCAAAGGAGGAGAAAGAAAACTGTGCTCTATATAAACAGTATGATTGAGCTGACATGCCTCAGTGGTTTTAAAAGATGGCATGTTTCTGCATTTGGCACGCCACTTTGAACTTGAACCAAAGCCACAGATGTCTTGGCAGAGCACAGATGTAATTTGTACAGTAAGCTGTACAGAGTTCAGGGCGGTCCTACCTCATTCCTGAGCTCCTGGGGGAGAGCGGTGGCCTTGTCCAGGGGGAAGCCGGGGACCAGCGCTGCGGTGATGACATGCGGGCTGCTCAGCTCGTCAATGACATCTGGCACAGTGAAGAATGGGTGATCTTTCAGCAGCTCTCTGGAGAACAGGAAAACAGACATCATTACCCTGACAGCTGAAGTATAAACTTTCCTCTTTTAAGGAATGTTTTTAACATTTCGGGAAATAAGAGTATGTGCTATTTTTCTTTGGAGAGTTGGAAGAGAAAATTGATACTACTCTCATGTCTGTGCAGTAAATTTAAAGCTACAGCTAGGAGCTGGTTAGCTTAGCTTAGCATCAAGACTGGAAACAGTGGGAAACAGCTAGCATGGGTCCATCTAAAGGCAACAAAGTTTATCTACCAGCACCTCTAAAGCTCACTAGTGAGGTTTTATAAAGTGTTGGTAGGCAGTTTTTGTTAGCTTTGGACAGAGCGGGGCTAGCTATTTCCACCTGTTTCCAGTGTTTATGCTAAGCTAAGTTAACCAGCTGCTGGTTGTAGCTTTATATCTACTGCACAGACATGTGTCAATCAATCTTCTCATCAAACTCTTTGCATTAAGCAAATAAGCACGTTTGCTGAAATGTCAAACTGCTCCTTTAGTTTAAGAACTGCATGTGTATACTTATTTTTTAGGAGGTAATTCACTAAGTAGGGACCTGGAGATAGATGGGGGCATAGTGTGGTCGTCATTCCAAGACAAGGGAGCCAGCTCATACAGCTCACACAGCAATCACACTCAGGTGTGCACCAAAACAACCAGACCGAGACCTTCTTGAAGAGGTGGTCTTGGTCTGGTTACAAATGAACTCTGGTGCGGTTCATTTGTGGTGAGAACGTGTTCCGACCTGGATCTGAACCACCTGCAGTCACATGACACATTGTTTGGGTTAAACATGAGCATGTTACAGTCCTGGAGGATTATTAATGTGCACCTCCTCCTGTACTGCCTTAATATGCACATTCAGCACATCCAATGCATCAAAACATTGTTTTCTAGTTGGAGCCGCGCCTCGTTTTCAAACTGTATGGTTTGACTAAAATGAACAATGACAGCAATATAGTCCACGATGAGCAGCGCTAAAATCAACCTGCGTAGTTGTCCCTCCATTGTGACATTAGAAAGTGTCACATTTATCTTGCAAGTGTACTCTTCTTCAACGTTTGCTTTACTTCCTGGATTTTTCCCACATGGAAATTCTGACCAATCAAGAGCAGCTGTCTCACACAAGGCATTTGATCTGGTCCGCTTGTAAATGCTGCCGTGAGAAC
Organism: Epinephelus moara; assembly: GCF_006386435.1. Taxonomy (NCBI): domain Eukaryota; kingdom Metazoa; phylum Chordata; class Actinopteri; order Perciformes; family Serranidae; genus Epinephelus; species Epinephelus moara. The sequence continues at coordinate 9,440,374 of NC_065519.1, read as the reverse complement.
ACGAACCAACTCTAGGCAATTATACAACTTTGGAACAAAATTAGTCCCTGATTCAGACCAAAGCAAGACAACGCACCCAGAGATTCTCAAACTATCACGCCCTTTCCTGCTGACTAAGTCTTTCTTTGCAAGTTTTAGCAGCTTCCACCTTCTCCTGAACGTTTCTGTGGTTCAAACATCCTAACATTAGTTAAACTGAACATTCAGCTCTACAAAGTATTTATTATTATTATTATTAAGATTCTTAACTACTCATAACTACTCATACTGTTTAAAGCAGATTTAAAAAAAGGTTGTAAGCCGCTGACACACAGTGAGGATCCACGCCGTGCAGACTCTGACTAACACACTGACATGTATCCCAGAGTCGGTCTGTGTGGCGGGAACAAGTGTGAACAACTTACTGAAATTTTTTGGCACACTTGGCCTCTCTTATGTAATCACACTCCAACGCCAGCTCACGGTTCATGACCTCGATCATGTGCTCAGGAAACAGACCTGTGAAAGAAGGCAAATGTTAAAAAAGCTGAAACTCATGACATTCAAGCTTCTGTCGGAGAGTATGTTGACAATATCAGAGGTTACAAACATCAGACAAAAGCAGCTGTTATCACAGAGAAGATAAAAAGCTCTCAGACAATGTTACCTTCAGGCAGCGCGTTGCTTAAACTCAGAGCGGTCATGATATTACGCACGTCGCTGTCGATACTCTTGGCGACTCCGGGGTACTGAAACAACAGGTGTGATAGTGAGATTTTTTTAAGGGCTATATTTTGTAATAGTTGACTTCTGTGTTTTCTCTCCTCTCACCTGAATCTTCATGGCGACCTCTCTGCCGTCCTTCAGCCTCGCTAGATGCACCTGACCGATAGACGCCGCGGCAAACGGCTTCTCCTCAAAGTACTCCAGCTTGTCTCTCCAGTTTGGGCCGAGGTCACCGTTGAGGGTTTTCTGCAGAACAGAGACAAACTGACTCAGCTATGAACAAAAGATTAATGAGTGTGTGATGTTCGCTGTGCCTCTTCATACTGTACCATCATCTGTTTCGGGGGCATGAAGTCTGCACTCTGTCGAACACGGTCGAAGATTTTGGCCAACTGGGGGTTAATAAAGGCGTCATCTGAGAGGAGAGAAGAGAACAGAGTTAGTAAACTGTTATGCATGAATGTTTAAAGGTCCAGACTGTAGGGTTTAGGGGGACATACTGGCAGAAATGGAATACAATATAGTAAGTATGTTTTCTTTAGTGTATCATCACTTGAAAATAAGAATTGTCGTGTTTTTGTTACCTTAGAAAGTGCAGTTATATCTACATAGAAGGCAGGTCCTTGTTTATGGAGATCAGTATGTTCACCACCATGTGTCTACAGTAGCCCAGAATGGACAAACCAAACACTGGCTCCAGATAGAGCCTTCGACATTTTAACATGGCCACCATAGTAAGAAGCCAATGTGTGCGGTGAGCAACATCAGAAAAACACTGATTTTCAATGTAAAAATTCTTTATTCTGTGTTTTTACCGGTTTAAATCACCTGGTTGGTTTGTTTTGGAGAGTAAAGACCTCCACAAATACAAAAATCTCATGAACATCTGGATGTAAAGTTATCAGAGATAAAAGGTGAGCACACATTAGCACGTGGTGGGTGAGCCGCCAGTCTCCCAACATGCCAAACAGCATTGGAGAGACACTGATTTGTATCATAAAACTGCTTGATTCAGTGTTTTTACCAGTTTTAAATCACCTGTTGTGTTTGTTTTGGAGAGGAAGAGACCTCTGCAGATAATTCGGCTCCAGGTAAAAACCTGCTCAACAGGTTTTCAGGTGGTTGGATTCTGTAATCTTCACCACTAGATGCCACTACATCCCCCTAAACCTTACACGCTGGACCTTTAAAACCTCGATGTATTACATAGTTATCTAATGCACATCCCCGTCAGTAGTACAGACTCCTGACTTTCTGCAGTCAGTGTCATTTAACGTAACTCAAGCTGGTGATCAGTGGACAGATCCAAATTCACGCTAATTTCAAATAGCAAAAAGTTAACATCTAATCTTCCTAAAATCCTAAAATTGAAATGATCACAATGTGAATATTTAGGCATTATAATTAATCAAAACTTGCCATTGAAACCACAGTGAAAACCTTGTTTCTGAGCTAAAACTTAAATTAGGTTTCATTTTCATTAATAAATTCTGTTTCTCCCTCTCGGAAAGGACACATTTAATCTCTGCATTTTTCTTCTTTTACCTATATTAGACTACAGTGATCTGCCCTTTATGAATGCACCTGACCACTACCTGAAGAAGTCTGATACTGTATAACAATCTACTTTACATTTTATTGCTGGCTGTGGAAACTGCGTACACCACTGTTTACTGTATCCTGCTGCTAAATGGCCATCTATGTACGTCCGTAGACTTCTGCATTGGTTGGTTCTTATACATAGATCTCTCCTCGGGCTGGTTCCTCTTTTTCAGTGTACATACATGCACTATGACAATATTGTCCAGAGGTTGGGGCCCAAGATTCAAACAAAACTAGTAAAAAAAACCTTGTGAATATGCTGCTTCTTATTCCTGGAATAAAGTACAGAGGGACCTGAAATTGTTGGAGCTGGATAATGATGGAGAAGAAAGCACTCTGGTTAATTAGAGAACCTGTTCATGTAATGTAACTGTTGTTTTGTATTTCATTTTAACTGGATGTTATGCTTGCTAATTTGTGGTGTGTGACAGTTGTATTTATCTGTTGTAGCGGTGTTCATGCTGCCCTAATGACCTGGTCGGTCTTGAGAAAGATTTAATCTCAGTGTGACTTGAGTAAATACATTTTCCACCTGGTGACTCGACTGTAATGATAACACACGAGGCACAGACTGGGGCTGTGTATATCTAAGAGCATGACAACACTGTACTGTAACACGCTGTTTTGAGTGTCAGCTGAGCCGTGGATGCCAACTATAACCAACTGGAATGGCACTTATTGTGCTCAGCTGGCCTCGGGTTTATTTTAGGTGATGACATTTTGCTGCTGGTGAAGGGATCTTGTGTGTTTGCCAATGAGTCTGAATCAGAAGTATGAGGTCTTGTTGGGACGCTGCAGCACCAGTTTACTGTCTGTGTTTGGTGAAAGCTGAACCTTTGTGTTCACACTGATACATTTACTGTCAATAACGTGCCTTCACAGAATGTGTGTGAGGTGTAGTATCAGTTCGTACTGAGTCACTGAAGATCAGTTTCTTTATATGTGACACCTCACCTTGAATACTGAGCATCTGTCCAATTTTCAGAGCAGCACCTCGAACTTTGCAAAGAGTCCGCACGATTCTTTGAGCGTTGGCTTCAGAGAGGAAGGCACTCGAGTCCAGTATGGCTTTTTTATTACCTAAAAACACACACATTGTTAAGTACAGGTGATGTTGTATTTTAGCTACACATAAGATTGTTACTGGTTACATTTTTCATATTTATCTACTGTAGTTCCTAAGTCTAGTAGTAATGATATTATGTTCACCACTATCTATGAACACAGGAACATTTGTCAGTTAGATTTTTTTTTAAACAAATTTTATGACATACTATAACTTTTTTTGATACTTTACTATGACTTTAAAAAAATAAATAAAATAAAATTATGACATACTATGACTTTTTTATTTTTTTATAATAAAGGCAGCGATGCCTGGATAGTGTGACATGTGTGGTTGTGCTACTGCTGTGGTCCTGTCAGATGCCTCCTGCTGCTGTGATCATTAGTCATACTTCTACTGTTCTTATACACATATGATTATTGTCACATATCAGATATTAATATATACTTTCGGGGCGTCGGTGGCTTAGTGGATAGAGCAGGCGCCCCATGAACAAGGCTGTTGCTGCAGCGGCCCGGGTTCCAGTCCAGTCCCCCCTCTCTCCCCCCTTCACACNATTGGGCTTTATAAATAAAATTGAATTGATTTTTTTTAAAAACATTTTTATGACATACGATTACTTTTTAAAGTTTTTAAACTTTTTTTTTTAAAATCATACTAAATTACTAGTCCATACCCGGGGATGTGTTATGTATAGAGGAATAAGAAATCAAAAACAGTATATTAGAGGAGATGCAAAATCAGAGCACTGTAAATGCACTGTGTAATAAATATTAATGTAAGACAAACAATGCACACTGTATTTAGAAACATGCTTTATGGCAAAATACATGGAGCATAGTTTTGGCTGGCGGCACGGAGGCATGCGCGTGTGCGGGCACACAGGAACACACATATACACACGCAACACGGAGAAAGAATTAAAGTTAAAGTAAAGTGAAAATACGTAATGGCTGGCTTGCGCACACAGACACAGACGCGCGTTCGTTCAGTAAAATAATTACCTTAGTCTTCAGCAAGTGTTGGTGCTTTTAATTGCATGTCCCAAGCGGTCTCTGCGCATGCGCAGCTCGCGCTGCTAATGGTGCTCACAGTATGAATGGGTAGTGGAAACGCAAATATAAACAGTAGAAATGTGGGTAAAATGCAAAAACGGCATTGTGGCTGTCTGCACATGACCAAGATAAAAGCCTATGTGCAAGTTCAGAGAAATAGGTCAAAGCAGTGAGGAGGAAAACGGACGATGACAGAAGGAGGGAGGGACAGAGGTTTCTCCATTTAATAGTAGGATGACTTTTTAAAAACATTTTATGACATTATACTGACTTTTTTTTTACAAAGAAGTATGACATACTATACTATAATTACATACTACTGTTTTTATGGCATTTTATGATACATTTTTTGTAGCAGACAAAACCATATATATATCTTTTATATTTCCATGCTGCACTACACACCATATCAATGATATCAATGATCACAACATATAAGCTAATTCTGTCCTCTCATTTAAATGATATGCACGGTAGTGACTACAGCGTCAACATGAAGAGAGACCATGTTTGTCTTTATAGTGATAATATGATCATTAAAACACATAAAACTCCTCCAGACACAGATAAAACAATTTCCTCTTATCACCTTGCTGTTGTTGGGGTTTGAAGCTCTTCTTCGCCACTTGAGCGAGTGCCCCAATGCCGAGTCCAAACGCCAGACCTGCAAAAAACAAAAAACAAAAACAAACTTTGTTTAGTTGACGGGAACTGTTTAAAGTGAAGTTAACATTTTCAACCTGGCAACTGTTTTTTTCTAATGAATACCCACAGTTACCTTTACCAATGTCCTACTCTGCATCTGATATCAGCAGTAACAAAAAAAGGACGTGATAACAGCAATCAGTGAGCAGAGGCGGGTCTGATTTATCAAAACAACGCTCCGTCAGAACCTTTGAGAGTTCAGGGATCATTTACAGCCAAGAAAGACGGGGAGGAAACGACTGATACTACTCTAAGTGTGCTGCCCTTTGATGATAGCATGTTTTTTATCAGTTGGATTCTCTGGCAAATCCCAGACACATTTTCCCAGCTATTGACACTCTGTAATTTCAGTCCTGTGAAGGAGCTCGTTGGCACTTCCCACAATCCGACCCCAGCTCTCCAAAACTGGTGACCGAGGTCATCAATGCAAAACCCTCTCTACTCAATCCAAAATTAAATCTTGATCTCAAACACTTCACTACACATAAAAAAAACTCGGCTTGTAAAAGTAGTTTTAAGAGGATAAAATTATATTTGTGTCATTAGTAGCACTTAATATCAAAGCACATAAACTCTGCCATGTCGAGATCTTGCAGAGTGCCTTGTTTATCTCCCATGAGCCTTTGCTGCTCGGGAGAAACTGCCAGCACTGCCAATGTCATTTGCACAACTTGTTTACACAAGTCGTGTATGAAAAACAGCTGCTAGTTCTTTTTGTACAGTGGAAAAAATAAATAAATAAATAAATATAACTCAAACAAATGAGTGACTACAACATTATGCTAGTTAACAAACACACACAAAAGACAATTAAGAATGATTATTTAAAAATATATTTTATTTTTTTTTTTTTTTTTAAAAATACTAAAAAATATATTTTTTAATAATTTGTAATATTTATTCAAGTAATTGTTTAGTCTATAAAATGTTAGAAAAACAAAATTAAACAACTATAAAAATCTGAAACCAATTAATTTGGGAATTTTGCTTAAAAAAGACTTGAAATTGTTGCAGATAAATTTTCAATTGATCAACTACATGACTAATGGCTTCAACTCTAACATACAGAAGACTAATTTTGAACTTTTAAAACTATACTTTTATTCTTAAAAAAGTGAATTAAAGGTATCCTGTGGACTCTCTGACCCTTAGTAGTGTGAAGAGATAACTTTGGTATTTTCCAACCTGGGCCGTGTTTTCCCAGGTTTTTGGAAAACAACAATTTTTTAAACTGGTCCAGTGTTGCACAACAGCGCTGCAGCCTGCAGCAGCAAAACTGGCTGCAATGTACAGTAACCCCTGCAGGAAATTGAGCACCGTCAATTTACGTCTCCTGAATGTGCTTATTTTTGCCACCAACAGCCTGACAACATTATGGAAAGGATCCCTACAGAGACAGTCCTTTCTCTTAAAAGGACTGTCTCTGTAGGAAAAACAGAAACAGGCCTGAAATTGCCATCACCAAACCCACCAGACTCCATTTAAATAATGAGTAATTTTAGCGTGTATAGAGCCACAATATTTTCACATCTAACTGGATGAATTAAGGGTTTAATTCAACCAAACCAGAGTTGGTGATTGTTGGAACAGTGGAAAGATGAACCAAGACAGCTTTTGGGAGTTTCATTTTGCTTCTGTCATCTTTAAATGAAGTGTGTTTAGTGATGATAAAATCACTGTTTGTTTAAAGGGAGTCTGGTTCATTTGGCGATAGTGATTTCTGGTTAAACAAAAAGGATCTTACACTTTAACAAAAAGGTCTGTCTCTGTATGGATCCTTTCCATAATGCTGTCAGACACTCAGTGGAAAAAACAAGCACTTTTATTAGACACATATTGAAAGTGCTCAATTGGCGGCAGGGATTACACTGCAGCCTGTTTCGCCTCACTCAATACTGGACCAGTTTCAAAAACTGTTGTTCCCATCAGTAACTTAGACACAAAAACATGGGAAAACAGGGTCCAGGTTGAAAAATGCTAGTTACCCTTTAAGGCAGTGGTTCCCAACTGGTCCAGATTTCTCCTTAGTCATTAGTTCCCACAGTTTAATACATTCAGCATCATACTTGCATTTAGCATATTGTTGAGCTAGTAGCTGTCTGTTAGTCACTCACTCTACAGCAGAACACGGCACTTCAAGATAAAAGCTCTGTGCTGGAAATTACTGTACTTGGTGTTTTATTTGTTTTTGTGCACGTGACTGACATGACACACATTCCTGCTGATGGCTTCATATGCTTCCACTCTGATCTACAGGCGGCGGTAATGCACCAAAGAAATGCAGTGATGCACCAGCAAAAGCAGCAATGTAAACACTGCTGGTTCAAACTGTTCGGAAAAAAAAAAAATCTGCTTTGCAAGTGCTTTTTAAGGAAGGAAATTATTTCAACACATTTGTTGAACCTCAAGGATAGACACACACACACACACACACACACACACACACACACACACACACACACACACACACACAATGTGTTTTTAGTCGGAAACACTGACTGTAGACTTAAAGTTTGTTTTTCTGATGCGAAAACTCCACAGGGCATCTTTAAGTTCCAGAAAAATAAAAGCATGTAAACACGCATATAGAGCCATGTTCTGCTTTACATTCACACAAGATCACTCTAGATCACTCTCTACCAGCCACTGGCAGCTGCCCAGTAATCCAACACTGACTGGTAATGGGAACTATGGTGATATTAATCTAATTTTTAATTTGTAACAAGACCAGTATACCAGTATACCAGTACACACACCTACCTCCAAAACTCATCAGCCGTCCTAACCGTGTGACGGGCACCTTCCTCTCTTTGGATCTGTCACTGAGCTGAAACACAAGGAAAGAATATAACTTGTGTGAAGCAGGAACAATAACCACGACACTGAAACACAGAGTTGATCCATATTCTTCAAACACTGATAAATAAAAGTGTTAGTGTGAATACCACTTGCTTATATGGATTATTGTCCGCTTTCTTGGCGGTTCCCGCTTTATCGACGTCCTCCTGTGTCAGACGTCCCACTGTGGAGTTGTCCTGGTTAAATAACCTCGTATGTCCACAGAACAGCTGACGTGACCAGTCCCTGTGGTACTTCAGACGTTTAGCGCTGGGCCGTCCGCCGCAGGTCGTCTGCCCGCTGTTTACGCTGCCGATGAAGCAGGTGCTGAAACAAGCTCCCATGGTGGAGTATCTGTGAAGCTGCACTGCTATTGGTCTGTGGGCGCAGACCTCTCGTTGCTTGTTGAACGTCTTCTGGACGACAAAACACGAATCATTTGAGTACAGGAATAGTTCAACATTTTGGGAAATAGTCTGTGAGCTATAGATTGACTCATGTCTGCCCAATAAATACAAAGCTAGCAGCTGGTTCGCTTAGCTTAGCTAAAGGACTGTAAGCAGAGGGAAACAGCCTGGCTCTGTCAAAGGTAACAAAATCAGTTGTCCTTACCCTAGAATGAGCTGTTTATATCTACATAACCCAGAACAGGCAAATCAAAAACTGGATCTAGACCAGGTCATTTACATTTTTGCTTCCGCTACAGTAGTTCTCCCACACGCTTGGCACACAGGAGAAGTTTCAGTTCTGTAACCTCACTGCTAGACGACACTAAATCCTTCACACTGCACTTTTAACACTTCATATCTCATTTGTTTAATCTGCACAAAAACCAAAGTGTAAAAGCCTCAAAAACGATGTAGTGTGGTGCTGGTAATGTCGAATTGTTCCTTAAAAACTACTTCAACTGCTTGAACTTGAATCCTGAACCTCCAACATACAACATCAGGACTAAAGAAATACAGGAAGTGTATGAGATGGAACAAATCACATATGCACTGAGACATCAAACACCACCATTTATAAAGAGGTGGAGACCTGTAATGAGTTTGTTAATGCAGTAAGGGAACTCTAAAATACATACCCCCCTTCTATTCCCATCCCACTTTTATATTTGTAAGTTTACTATATTTATTTATTCACATTTTTTTTTTCTTTTCTGATTTTTAAGTCCGAACCCGCCCTGAGCCTGACGCAGTTTGTTGTCTGACATAGTTGTTGTTACCATGGTTACAGCTTGTCTGTTTACAGTGATCACACATGGACAGTGTGTAAATATGTGTAAGCTTTCCTGATAGCAAGTTTTATCTAGCGTCCTCCATTTTCATTAGTTCACTCTGAATTTTAACCACCTCTGCCTGAAATGTAACTATTGGTCTGTGTTGCATTCAGGCACTGTCACGTGAATAACAAATTCCAGCACTTGAATGGGCCATAGCACAACACAGCAGCATGTCAAGTGGGCCGAACCCGAACTGTACCTGAGCAAAATTTCTGATTTGTTATCCGAACCCGGCCCGACCTGTCGGGTCCTGTCAGGGCCAGAGCCACGCCATCGCAGCTTGGAAGTGTTCTCAAGTGCCTGTTTTTCAGGCTCCGACAGCCTCCATGAAGTATATTACGTTCAACTTTTTCAACGCAGCAACACATGCTGCATTTAATGTGACGAGAAACAACCAATCACAGCTGGCAGACGTCTTTCTCCTCTTCTGTAAATATCAGTCTGTGATAAATACGGAGCAGAAGTTGATCACTGTAGTGCAGGGGTACCCAGAGCTTTACATCTGACCCACAGACAATATTTCAGGCCTAAAACAAACTTTAAATCAACGCTTGGAAGACGATGGGCTCCGAACCCAGGATTTCTGGTAAGAAGGCTATAACACAGGCCTAGTTAAGGAGCCTCTGCGCCCTTGAAAGTTAGCAGAGGAGCACACAGTGACTGACCCCGTGTTTTCCAGGTGGTTAAAGATGTGTGTCATGTATCCCGGCCCTTAAGGCAGTCAACACGGTCTCACAAACAACTCTCTGCTGAGCACCTCCAGTAGGTTGATGACATGGCCATGACAACTCTACACAACATTTGGGAAAACACTGACTCTACTTTGACATATGATGGAGAGAATTTGATTTTACTGTTTCAGGAGCGTCCGTCAGTAAAACAATGGAAACAAAATTTGCCCAAAGGTAAAACTTATCTAAGAATTGTGATTTTGAGCTTAATAGGGTAAGAGAAGAGAAAAAGGAATTGTTCTGCTCCATTTTAGGTGCAATATGGGATAGTTTTACCTTCAGGTCTTTGTTAATTTTTTTAATTCAACAAATCAGAAAGGTTTCAAGGTGAAAATCACTAATTGGAGCACCACAAGAAGACACTCCTTTATTTTTAAGGGTTACAAGCCAGAAAAGTGGAGAACCACAAATTCATTTGGAAACACGGCAAACTTAACTTATTTGCCATAAATTCCCGCTCTCATCAGGATCTATAAACCCTCTCGTGTGTGTGTGTGTGCTGTGGTGTGGATGAGGTGATGGTGCAGAATCAGACTCAGGAAGAATCTGGGTTGCATGTTTGTGAAACTCAATCCGGCTCTGCAGCCACAAGACGGGCCAAACCGCGGCTGGCTCGCTCACCCTGGCTGATCCGGCAGCGTGATGGAAGTTCACCAGCCTCTGGCCGCCATGTGGGGCTCTGCTGGCCGCCTGCTTCATCCAGGAGAGACCCCTCCAGACCACTGCGTCACCTGTCATGGCATCGATGGTATCAGACCTGCAACAGTCAGGAATAACAGGGTGGTTTCAGGAGCAGAGGTCAGATGGAGGAGTGAGGTGAAGGGAGTCACATCTACGTTCCCAAGGTCCTGCATCTCTAGATATGAGCTGCGGACGTCTCAAATAAAGTTTGAACTTTTATCTGCTCAGCAGCTGTGGAGATAAACCTGACGGCGTGGATTTCAAATGCATCTGAGGGTTGTAAGCTGTAGGTGGGTGACTTCAACACATTGACCAAACATCTGAGAACATAAACCTTTAAAGGGTCACCTTACTGAGTCATGATAAGAGCACAGTGAGCTTGGGAACACAGAACCGTGGGAACACAGACAGGCTCCCAGGTCAGAGTCTCATCAGTGTCTGAACATCAGTGTGTGTTCCCATGTGTGTAGCATGAAGCATGAGTGCATGTCTGCAGCGTGCAGGACAAAAACAACCTAATCAAACTCTGATACAGTGCAGGTTAATAACCTGGCTGTGCGATAAGACGCAGAGACACACAAACATGAACACTGAAAAGTTTTGAATCAACATGAAACAATAAATTAATCATGATTTTACGATGATTTTAACACTGAAACATTAAATCTTTCACTCACCAACACAAGCTTTCTAACTAAAGTCCTTCATCGTGCAGCTGCAGCACGAGCCGCTCTTCACCTTGACTTGACTTAACACTTTCTTGTAAACACCTCAACAACAAAGAGGAAGAGTGGCGCGCTGAAGGACGTGCAAGTTATCCACGAGGCGACGCCGCGACAAAGTTTGGCGAACACGGACCAATGAGGCAAAGTTTAGCCGCGGGCTCCGGCCGTCACCAGCCCTCCGCACTGGCTGGACAAACTGTCAGTCGCGTCCTCAACGCTGGTGACGGCTGACGTGTCCAGGAAGGGCGGCCCGCGAACTAACCACATGCTGCGTTCAAGGTGTATCAGCAAAATCCATAAAAATAATAACTGAGGTAAAGGCGATTCTTTGTCTTTACAAAACTACTTAAAAGTTAAAAATATTATGCAAGGCGTTATCAAATAAATGTCAGAGTAAAGTGCATTTAAAAACACCTTTGTTCAGAAATATTTCTTTATGATTAAACTCAGAATAAAACTCTAAAAATGGAAAAACAAAATAGGCCAGCACAATGTATTGAAATATTACCGAAATCGAATATGGTCAGCAATATTCAAATTGTAGGAGCTGCATTTTTTTGATAAATGTAAAATGTGTCACAACATACCATTTGAAATTAAGAACTGTGGTGCTACAGAGATGCCTACACATCATATTCTAGACATAAGGAAACATGCTTGTTTGGTACAGAGCCAAAAAATAAACATGTATGATAAAATATTATGTACATATAATAAAATACAATATACAAATATAATAAATTATATAAAATAAATAAAATACATATATCCTAGACAGACAGATATAGAAAATGAATGGCAAAAAAATCCATTTCCACTGAAACTGTGAATCATGATGCAATATTTGAAATATGTGTTGTTGCTTTTTTTTGGGCATATTATGCACAGGATGTCTACAGATATAACCAAGTTATATTCAAGACTTTTTAAGACCTTTTTAATACCACCTTATATGAAATTTAAGCCCAAACCGCTAATGGAAATACACATAATGTATATATATGTGTGAGACACGTGTAAGTGCTCTTTCCAAGTAAACGCACTGATGTCAGTCCAAAATGAACAGTAAGTTAAAATGACAACAATTGGGTGAGTTTAAGTTTTATGTGTTTAATGTAAAATGAAAACAAAATCTCATCGCTGTCATAAATGCTATTTATTAATTCATTTCTTTGATATGTCCAATGATTGTAAACAGTCACTGGGTCTGTCAGGCTAGAGGAATTTTCACGGTAATGTGACCGAAAATATTTATGACCCATCAAATCTAAATTTAAGACTTCCTAAGATTTTTTAGGGCCTTATATCAAGAAACCTTAAGACATTTTAAAGGACCTGTAGACACCCTGTGTGCGGTCATAACATAATACAAAAGTAAAATCAAAGTTGATATATTTATAACTGTCAAGATGAAAGTCGTGACATATTTAAAATGCAGTTATTTTCCGTCTTTATTTCCTCTTACCTGTATCTTACATTTATGTCAGGGGTGCATATGTATAAACATAAGCATGTGTGTGGTGTGTAGTGAAACCTAATAAACTGTCAAAGAATGCTTAACTTTACTATTATCATTATCTATCATTATTATTCAGACTGATTAAAAATGATAATAGGCTTTAGCTTTACACTGAATTTATTTTGCAACAAGAAATGAATATAATGTGGGAAATAGGAGCAAAAAACAGTAGCCTGTATTTTAAATTTTATTGTGGAAATATAGTAAATCACTGAGGATAAACACTTGAATAAAGTACAATATTTAAGTATGCCATTACATTAAGCACACGGTAACTTACTGCTCCTGCTTCTACTGTGCTGATAATAAGTGAGACAGTACCTGCCAGCTGTTGATTCGTGTGGCTGTGTCACTGTCTTTGATGTTGGGTGAGCCCATAAATCAGAATTCAGATCAATATATGACATAAATTAAAGACTGTCTGAAGCAGTGAAACATACCTGAAGTACTCAACAGTAAGCTGGCTCTCTAACACCACAGAGCTGTAAAGTAGGATCTTATGAGGAGCACTTGAAGGCAGCAATACCCCACACAGCTGTGAACTGCCACTGATCCAGGGCCATTTGAGTTTGGCTAGAGCTGCTGCTGTTAAATGAAGATGAATCCCCTTTCCATTATAGACAAAGAGCAACCACATTGAAATAAATAGTATAAGTAACCAGTGAAATAACTTAATGACATCACTGCTCTGCATAGATCTGTTGATGTGAATAACTATAAAAAACAACACACTGTCACGTCATGATTATTCACTTTACAATGTTTAAATGAGCCATGTTAGATGTTGGCTGTTGTTTTTGTTGCATGACAAGGTGTTCATGACGTGCTGAATATTTCAGATGCATCACACACATGAAAAATATCCAACCTGTGTGTTAAATTATCTCATCTTCCTTTATTTAATAATAAATGGAGATAAATACATGACTTTCAGCACGTAAGTACAGTTAGACAGTCAACATGTAGGTGTTTTAGCTTTTAATAGGCACCTCTAATACTGATTCATACGTCGTCTGATGAGGTTTTTATTTACACTTTAGAGCATCTTGGATCAATCTGACTTCCACTTTAAATTACTGGGCTATAATTAGAGATATTATAGACTGATAAAAATAAACGTTAAAGGTTATGTCAGGGTCTGATGGCAGCTTTTATTTTTGGGAAGAGTCGGAGAGCGTTCTGTGTCGTCACCTCCATCACCTCCTGCAGCGACACTCCTTTGATTTTACTGATGTACTCTGCAGAGATACAGATGTTCTTGGGCTCATTTCTCACCTGCGATCAGGGCACAGAAGAACAAAGATGTGACATGAGCAGGTGAATAAAAGTTTAGGGGTTTTAATGGTAAACACATATAAGAAATACACAGGGCTCCCACACCTTTTTACCAATTACTTTCTCAAAAGTTTTCCATGATCGAGTGCCCCAGGAATGAGTCCGAAAACTCAGAAATGAGTCGTCATCTTTGCACTCGCAGTTCCATCGTCTCAAAGTCAGTGGGTTTTTTGAATGGGTTTTTGGTTAGATGCATCAAAGCTTAAAAGACTTTCAGGTTTTGTTCCATGACATAAAATAAGTCAGTAAATACCCAACTCGTGAATTTTGAAGCTTTCATACGTCTTAAAAAAAGGCAGTAGCTAACAAGTAGCTAAATGAGACGACAGAACGTCATCACGCTGAACACGGCTTTACAGCGTCGTTGTGGTGCTGACATTAAGTCATGCAACTATGGTGTAGAGTGTTTATAGCCTAATGTTAGCTTTTTACTTATGGTGACTGCATTTGGGCTTCAAAATAATAAAATTGGTGCTCATTTGTGACGATTATTCTGCTGAACAAAACATGTATCATAAACATTTGTTCAAAATACAATGGAAAAATATGATAGGCTTTTGATGAGGGAACGAGGACAAAGATATCAGTGATGATTCTCAGTCATCCAGGTCATGGTAATCATAGGTGCTATATCGTAGGCAACTGGACTTGCTTCCATTTCTTGAAGATGTTTAACCTCTCATCTAAGAAGCTTCTTCAGTTCTGCTGAGGTCACATGTGAGTTGTTGTGTCGTTAGGGTTAGATGGGTCCGGGTGTTAAGTCACCTGGGAGGGATCCCATGACTGACCAAGTCAATCATAGAGGCGAAACGTCCTCAAGAAACTCCAGCAAGTCCTAATTTAAAGTGGGTAGGCTTATATTACAATACAGCTATATATATAACACATATTTCACAGAATAAGCTAAGACTGCTATCGCTTGCCAGTTTAGCTCATTCATTGACCTTCCTGCCACCAACTAGCTGCATGTGCCAACAGACCAGACCGGCACAAATGCTCACTTGGCAACCTGTCAAATCGCGCCCTTTTTTGGGGAATATAAACCAGAAGATCCTGTAGATGTTAGTGCAATGTGATGTGTGTTGGATTAATGTCTAATAATAACTGTTTTGAGACCTTGCCTGACCCTGAGTATTCGTGATAAATAAAGGTTGATTGCCGTCATGTTCCTGAAGTCTTCCCCCGTCCAAGTGGATCAATGAGCCAACACACACGCCAGATATTTCATGGGTGGATGTCTGGATCACAACAGCTGATGATTCAATCAGTGCATGTTTGATTGTATCACCAGGTATTATTGTGCTGAGTGTCTGTAAATAACTAACTAATAACTAAGCAGCATTTCCAGCATTTTCCTGTTTCTCTTTTTATGTGACAGCGCATTTCTTTCCCTCAAAAGGGGGGCGTAGCCTTGGCAATGACACAGTGCCAGTCTGGTTTATGCGTAACACATGATACTAGAGATGTCGTAATGGTCATGCATTGCAGCACTAGATTTTAAATAAGTAATACAAAGAACAGATCTTGTGTAACTTTAACATGTTTAGGGATTTGTCTTAACCTACATTATACAAAGGCCAAAAACTGTTAATTCCAAACCATCTCCAGGCCTGGAAAACAGTTTCTTTAAATACATAACTTATCCAGGAATTTCATGACCGTTGGAACCTTGAATACAACAGATTTTAGTTTCATGTGTCACAAATATATCTGTAAAAATAAAAGCCAAGGAGATATTGCAATATTACCCATATAAAAACATGCAAAAAAAATGAGGATAAAAACACTTCACCTGCTTTTCTGGGCCGAGAGCAGGTGAATCAGTTTCTAGACAGATGTTCTCTAGCGGCAACTGCTTCACTAGTTTCTGCTTCTTGGTGGAAAATACACGAAGAGACCATCATTAATCATTAACATCAAATGTGATACAGTGAGCCAAGTACACATGTCAGTGCTGTCTGAGGAGAACATGTCAGCAGTTTAGGGGTGTAAATTTTAACTGTTCACATACAAAGGACAAAGATATTCAAACAACTTGAACTGTGTCTTTAAAATCCATGTTTTCTTGTTTATTTACACACAAATTACAAATAAGAATATGTGTATGTAAGAGTTGATGTGTTAGTGTTTAAATATTGAACAGGTTGGGTTATGATACAGTGTCAATTCAACATGATCAGGTGCTCTGTTGTACCTGTTCACTGCGAATGATGGATGGTGGGATAGAAAAGAAATATCCAGCCTTCACTCCCTCCATAGCAACAGATGGTTTCCCATCAAAAGCATGAAGCAGGGCTTTTTCGACACCTAGTGGAATGTCAGGGGAATTGCAGCTCACTTCTCAAATACAAGAGCAAACAGAAGAGAAATTAAACTTTGCTGGTTACCTTGCTCCTTCAGGAGGTGGATGGTGGGTCTTCCTGCAGATCGTGAATGAACATTTCTAGAAATAAAACAAGTATAAAAATATTATGAAAGAATACTGATTAAGGAACAGAATATGAATTTCATGTTACAACACATTCTAAGCCTAATATTTTAAAGAAGCTCTTGAAAGTCTCCTTTTATGCTGCCAAACACATCTTCAAATCCTGGGAACGCCACCAACAGCTGTTTGTTAAATAAGTATTGACTGTTTTCTCTAAGTCAAGGATTGTGAGTGGATTTCTTCAATTCAAATGTCAGAAAAAAATGTGCCTACATGCTGATTAGATGCTCCCAAAAAAGATTTATTGAGCACATTTACGACATAATGACATAAATGACCTGATGATGACGTAATGTCAAAATTATGCTTCTACAAACGTTTTTGTGGGAGCATCTAATCACTGTGTGGAATACTTTTCCCTTTATATTATTTTATTTATTATTTTATTATTATTTATTTATTTTATATTTTCACTTTATATTACCTTTCACTTATGTAGCTGATATAATATTGGGATGCCCCTACTATAGATGCAAAGATAAACTGATAAACCAAATTACTTAACATATATCAAATTAATCAGCAACTAATTTGATAATTAATTAGTTAATTTGAGTCATTTCTTGAAGAAAAAAAAGTAAAAAGTCTGATTCGAGTGTCTTAAAGTAGTAAACTGAAGTAAACAGTAAACTGAACATCTTTGAGTTGTGAAAGAAAAAAAAAATTGAGGAAAAGCTGATCTTGGGCTTGAAACCCTGCTCGACATTTGTCTATGTTTTCTGACACTTCACTGACCAAACAATCAAGTAATCGAGCAAATAATCAACAGATTAATCGACAATGTAAATAATCCTTTGCTGCAGCCCTAGTACATCCACTACTTTGTAAAGCTTGAATTCAAACTTTACCACCTGAGTTAATATCATCTACAGTAATCATCCATCTACAGTCCTACAGTGTGACTCACAGAGGGAGATCCAGTTCTTTGGCTATCTGTGCCTGACGAATGAGGACCTGTCTCTGGCTCTCTTTGTCAGTCTCACCACTGACATATCTGGGTGTAAAATCCAAACCAACCTAAACGACAGAAAAAAAGTTGATGTTAATACAAAAGAAAGCCAGGACAGCACAGTCACATCAGAGATACAGTTACTACATAATTATTACCTCCCCGATGGCCACAAGGTGGTCTTTGTATTTCTCTATAATGGGTAGAGCAGCATCTAGATCCTGCAGAAAGGACAGAGAAAACACCCTTTATACCTTCACTTTAACATGACAACTGCAGAAATACAAAAAACATTTAATTTTCTCAGTTAGGGCTCATGGAATTGTCCAGGTTTTGAGATATGTGTCTGAGATTTCTGCCTTCATCCCATGACAGTGGGTGTGATTGGATTTGTGTGTTCAAAATGTCCCCGTTACTCCGGAACCTCATTGGGAGCAGTTTTCATTGGAGCTACTTTCGTCCCTACAGAAAGTTTTGACAGCATGTTCTGTGGATCATCCAGAGTACTGAGGATACTGTTTCTGGAAGATGTGCTGCTGTTAAGTAAAGACGATTTTATTTATATAGCCCAAAAACACAAATTTGTCTCAGAGTGCTTTTCAATCAGTCAAACTGTTAAGATAAAGCACATCCATCTGGGGGTCTGTGTTGGCATGTCATTTCCCACCTATCTTTCCCCTCATTTCCTATCAGCTCTCCACGGTCCTTACTGAATAAAGGTAAGAAATGCCCCCCACAGTATTTATAAAAACATGCAATAGATAGCATATATTCAAAACAGACTGAAATAAGATTAGTAAAATAAAATAACAAAATGGTAGGGATGCACAATACTAAATTTTTTGCCAATATGCTGATATAAAACAACTAATTTGACTGATAACTGATATCAATATACCCACTTTTCCCCCTGTCTAATTTCAGTGATCATCAAGTCTCTTCTGTCGTGAAATTAACATCATATTATGCAGGTATACTCTTATCATGACGGCCCAACAGCAGATGGAGACATGAAATACAATACTTTTCAATCTATGTAATATTCATTCATTGTGAAATACAATACTTTTCAATCTATGTAATATTCATTCATTGTGCAAAAGAAGACAAAGCATGTTGGCTGATTCCGATAGTTCACTTTAAAGCCGATATTGGCTGATGATATGCCTATATCATCGTGCATCCCTAAAAAATGGAGAAAGAGAATGAAAATTCTAGGTTAATGAGGTGTATACATCAAAGAAGAATATGATCAGAGGAGATGGGTGATGCCAGACACTCTGGCAGACCTGGACCTCCTAATTTGTATGTTGTAGGTTGTGGCAGACATCTTAGAGAAAGTTCTCAAACCAAAACTACCTGTCTGGCTATATAGAGCAACAGGTGATTGAAACAATATGTTTTTGGGCGTGTTTGTGTGTAATTTGGGTGAGCTGACCCTTTACACTCGAGCCTACCTGGAGAGAAGCCCCCCTCTGTTGCTCAGGGGAAACGTCTTGAACAGGGTGGACTCCTAAACAGGGAAAAATAAACCCTGGAAACCTGAGAAAGAGTGAAAACGTCAGAACAAAGAGACAAGTGTTGTCAGTTTGTCAGACCTCTCTTAATCAATATTCACTGAAATACCAAGGACCATTTCTTTGGAACAACTGTCTTCCATCTCTACAGTCATCTACATTATCGTTATTCAAAAACATCTGAAAAGGACTCTAATTTGCACAAACTCTTAACACCTTACTGATTCATTTGTATTTTTTGGGGGGTAAATTGTATTTGTTTAACAAATTTGTATTACTTCTTAGGCTGGAACTCATTCAATCATACTATCTTCGTCTATGTATTTTTCTTTTTATGTATGATTGTTATTTAATAGGGGAGGTGTCTTCTTAGGCCATATTTGGCTTCTAACCTCTCCTGCACAATGATTTAACTTTAAATTTATTTTTCTTATATTTTATATACATGTATGTGCAACTAAACCAAACTAAGTAACACTTAAAATCCAAATTATGTCAACGTAATGGTTATAGTTACCTCTGTGACAAGTCGATTATCTTGTCAAATTCCCCAGCATGCTCAGCTACAGCTAATAACGCCAATATTCCAGCCTTGGAAATAATAGAGCAAAGAAATTAGTTAAACACACACAATATTAACAATGTATGGACGATTAGCTGAGGTGGCTCACCTTCTTTGAACTCTCTACCACCTCCTCTATGTCCTGATAATAAAAACAGTAAAAGTTAACGCTTATGAGAAAAACAGCAGATAAAATATCCACAAATATTCTTTAAAGTGTTCAAATACCTTGTCAAAATCCCCGGAAGAGATATGACAGTGACAGTCCACGTATCCATGCATGTGGACAGGCATTCAAACCGTCCACAACCAAAACATCACCTTCTTCCGCAAAGTTAGACGGACCGCGCATGCGTAGATCCGAAGGAGCGCGAGATGTACAGCGCAGCGTTGCCCGCGGAGGAGGCGTTCCATTGACTCTGATTGGCTGAGTGTCCCCGTGCACCAACGGTCAGCATATTTAACATTCCGGTCTGTATTCCGGCACCTTTAACTTCTCCTCCTCCTCTTGTTCCTGTCATATGTCTGCACTTTCGCTTTATTGTTTTACTGTCAGCTGTGTGCTTGATCATGTGAGAGTCACCGCGTCTCCTGGATAGTTTCGCTTCACTAGACAAAGGGAGTTTTGATCTAAAATGGGGGTTTTAACGGTTTCTTTCCTGTTATCGATGGTGCTGATCAGCACCTGCAGAGCTAAATATGAGCCCACCTGGGAATCCATCGACTCCAGGCCGCTGCCGGACTGGTACGATCAGGCCAAGTTTGGCATCTTCATACACTGGGGGGTCTTCTCTGTCCCCAGCTTCGGCAGTGAGTGGTTCTGGTGAGTTTTGATTCCCTATATCTATCTCAATACCCATTTTAATGACACTGTTTTAACCTGAAGGTCAAGCAGCTCTAGTACATGCACTACCTTGTAAAGTTAGTTAATATCATCTACAGTAATCATCTAATTACAGTCCTACAATATGACTCAGTGGGAGATCCAGTTCCATGGCTATCTGTGCCTGACAAATGACCTGCTTCTGGCTCTCAATCTGGGTGTAAAATCCAAACCAACCTAAAACTGATGCAAAAAAAAAGTTGATATAAATGCAAAAGAAAGCCAGGACAACACAGTCATATCAGAAATACTACATTATCACCTCCCCAATGGCCACATGGTGGTCTTTGTATTTCTCTATAATGGGTAGAGCAGCATCTAGATCTTCACCATAACGAGACAGCTGCAGACATACACCCAAATTACAGACAAACATCACATTTTCTCAGTTAGGGTCATGGGCTTTGTTCCCCTATTTCTGTTTCAGTTCCTATTTTAATGACACGGTTTCAAGTTTAGGTCAAGAAGAGTTTACGATAATGTTTTGATAATGTTGGGGAGTAGTGAACATGTCAGTAAACTAGTAGTTTAACTACATTTTGCAAAAGCCAACTGGTAGTTCAACTACTTTCATGTTTTCATAGTGATTCAAGTAGTTAATTTGCTTTGTATGATATTTTTTTTTCTGCAGTTAACCAGTGAAACTATAATAAATGGCTATAAAAGAAGAGTTTTTATATGCCATTGCTTCTCTACTGTAATTAAACCCCTTTGACCAACCCCGTAACTTCTCAAGGCTGTTCCAGGAAGCTGGATTGTCAGCTCACCTGTGACAAAATATTTGGCTACAGTTTTTAATGTTTTGAATCTGAATTTGTGAAACTAACTAAAGCAACATTACAGCAGCAAAGGGATAGCGCAAACAGGAGGCATCGGAGGAAAAAAATACAAAGCAATATATAAGTACATAAAAGAGTAAACTGGACAAAAACAAAGAGCAGTACGATAAGCAAACAGTATAAAAACACAAAACAATATTATGAGAGACAGACTGAATGGCTGATTTCACATTATTGCCTGATGGAAGTATTGATATTGTACAGTTTAACAATACTGATGTTGCACCTGATTGATTGTAAGCAGTAAAAAATACAAGCAAGATATAATAATAATAATAATAAATATACAGGCTTAGTGTGGCAGAATTTACATTACTGCATGTAAGAAGTGTAGATATTTCACAGTTAGTAGATGCTGCACAAGTGATTCATTGTCCGTAGTTGTAGTATTTGTGGTCCACTAACTACTGAGTAATAAGTAGAAGTTGTTGCATGATATTTTAGAAGTTAACAGGCTAAGTGAGTAATCCTGCTTGGTGCAAAACCCCCACCTGTACCCTAGTTTCTGAAGTCAGGTGTCTGACTGATGCACATTGTCTTCAAACCAGAGCTGACACATTCCTCACATTTTACCATGAGTAGTGGGATATGTTGTTGTTTTTATTTATATATGACCTGTAGACAAGTAGGCACTTTCTGCAATAATTCCAGTCTAGTGGCTTTTTGTTTTATATTTTGTTAATCTCATAGCAATCAAATTGTCAGTTTGGTAATTTTTTACAAAGTAGTTTGAGCTAGTTTTTCTAAGTAGCTTTAGCTGACCAAACTAGATTTCGCCCTGGGGTAGCGTTGCTCTGGTTTTACTTGTTTCAGTGTGAGGTAACTAGTGGCTTGTAAAGCTATAATTTTAAAGTAGCTTCCTGAATACAATGAAGTCTGCAGCTGACATCCGTGCAATGTAGTTACACACAAACTGAAAAATCTCACCACAAGTTCAGGGTCCATTCACAGGGTGTCTACAGATATGTTAAATTTAAGATTATTTTTTAAACCTTTTAAATACAACCTTATATGAAATTTAAGACCAAGCCTGCCTGCAATGAAAATACTTATTATATATATAATGCTGCAAGGTGAGTGTGTTTGCTGATCCTGTGAGTTATCTATCTCCTTTAACTTTAGCTTATATTGGAGTTATGCTATGTAGCGTGTGAAATAGAGTATGGTGAATGTGCTAGGAAAGGTAGTATCAGCACTGTTTCTACCTGGAGCTCGCATGTTCAGAGCCTGGGTTTGGTTGAAGGTGGCAGTGCTGTTTGGGCTGAGAAAGCCATGTGTAAGTAAGGTAAAGGAGGTTATTGGGTTGGTGCGGGGAGCAGTGAGACCTGGCATTAGGGGAGTGTCTCTGGGACGCCAGAGACAGCCTTATCATAGGGCTTAGGAGGTTATTCACTGAGTGCTGATCCTCACTTCTTGTGTTTATTTAAAAAAATGTGAAGCAGGTAATGTGACAGAAAATATTTAAGACCCATTAAATCCAAATTTAGGACAATTTAAGACTTTTTAAGGACCTGTAGACACCCTGATTTAGTAGCACTTCTGGAACTTGAGGTCATATTTCCTCTTTTTTTTCTGAGCACCTTCAAGAGAATTTTGTCCATGTTAACCTCACATCTGATCGTCTCCTGAGGATGTTCACGTGGTATGACCAAAAGCTCCTTAACAGTAACTTAACAGTCCTTGTGGTGAGATACACAACTTTTACCTTAACAGTGCGATAAGTCCTTGAAGTGCTCAGAAAAAGTGGAAATACACAAATGCAAGGACACTGGGCAAACAAACTCCATCTGCTGATGATGATCATGCAATAAAAGCTCCATAAGAGCCACCTTAAATAACTGGGGTCATTGTAGAGTTATTATAACACGTCATGGTTCAATGTGTTCACCCATATCAAGTTATTTAGTATATTACATGTCATTACTAACTAGGAAGTAAATCAATACCGAGGCTTTAATTGTGTATTATTTTCTCAACAAGCTTCATCCCCTTTATCAACAGTTTTAAGGTTTGCTACATCAACCTTAAATATAAACTGCAATTATTGTTTGACATACAGTAAATATAAATGTATTGTGCCATCATAGAATAAGACTGCTCACCTTCATTAAGTGGCTTGTCTTCCTTCAGCCTGTTTTGTGTTTGTTTTCTGTTGCAGGTATTACTGGCAGAAGCAAAAACTGAAGCCATTTGTTGAGTTCATGCAGAAGAATTATCCTCCAGACTTCAAGTATCAAGACTTTGCACCGCACTTCACTGCTGAGTTCTTCAATGCCAAAGAGTGGGCGGACATCTTTGCTGCATCAGGGGCAAAATACATTGTCCTGACCACAAAACATCATGAAGGTACAGGACATGATCTACTTCCTGTCTCTTAGTATTCTAATTGTTTAAGTTCTTTACAGTAACAAAAGATCATTTTAAGGAGCTAAAACAAGAATACAGTTCCACATATTTGGAGTATGCGTGTCATGCTGCATTCTTTCAGCCGTGCAGAAGACATACTGTTTTACCTGTTTTTCAGGTTTCACACTTTGGGGCTCAAAAAACTCCTGGAACTGGAACGCAGTGGATGTTGGACCAAAGAGAGATCTGGTGGATGAGGTGGCGAGTGCCGTCCGTACTCACAGTGACCTGCGTTTAGGGCTATATCACTCTCTCTTTGAGTGGTTTAACCCGCTCTTTGAACAGGACGCTGCTAACGTCTTCACTACAAACTACTTCCCCACCACTAAAACTCTACCCGAGCTCTATGAGCTCATTGCCAAGTACAAACCAGAGATCCTGTGGTCTGATGGGGACGGCAACGCACCTGACAAGTACTGGAACAGCACAGGTTTCTTAGCCTGGCTCTATAATGACAGGTAATTAAGTTAAGTCATACAATTAGTGTGTGTTAGATTTAACATTTACACAGCCAGTGTGACATTTACCTGCATGTCTTCACAGTCCTGTGCGAGACACGGTGGTGACGAATGATCGCTGGGGCTACGGCTCCATCTGCAAGCATGGTGGATATTACACCTGTGCTGATCGCTACCAGCCGGGACACCTGCTCAAACACAAGTGGGAAAACTGCATGACCATCGACAAAGGGTCCTGGGGTTACAGACGCAACGCTCATCTCAGCGACTACCTCACCATCGAGGAGCTTGTATCGGTGAGACCAAGATCTCCTTTATCTGTAAACTGTTTTATTAGCTTGAAAAAATCAATATGCATGATTTAATGACATATATATATATATTGAGGATTATGCATAAAGGAACACTGTGTAAGATTTAGAGGGATTTTGTGGCATCTAGCTGTGAGGATTGCAGATTGCAACCAGCTGAAACTTCTCCCCAGCAAGAAATCCTTCAGCGTTCTTTGTTCAGGAAGTTTTAACCATGAGCCAAATTATCCATCGAGGTCTCCCCCTCTCCCAAACAAACAGGACCAGTGATTAAAACTGCTATAAACACTGAATAAAGCAGTTTTATGTTAAAAATCAGTGTTTCTCAGAGGCTGTTTGACATGTCGCAGACAAGCTGCTGGTCGAGGACCTGCACCTGTGTGCTCACCTTTTTTATCTGATCACTGAAGATCCAGATGTTCAGGAGGTTTTTACCATGAGCCACATTATCTGCAGAGTCTCTCTCAAAACAAACAGACCTGATCTTGCCATTAAAAACGTAAACTGAAACTGTAAACTCTCTCCGTCTCTCTGATAGTTTTAGTCCTGTACACTCTGGGGGAACAGCGCCCTCCAGCTGTAAAGAAACATTTGTGCAGTAAAGCCACACAGTCTGTTCAACAAAATCCAACCTGGTGTTTCAGACCCTGGTGGAGACTGTGTCCTGTGGGGGAAACCTGCTGATGAACATCGGTCCGACACACGATGGACGGATCATTCCCATCTTTGAGGAGCGCCTGAGGCAGATGGGTCAGTGGCTGAAGGTCAACGGAGAGGCCATCTACAACACAACAGCATGGCGGGTTCAGAAAGATAACGTCACTGCCAGTGTCTGGTGGGTCTCTTGTTTGTGTGTATATGTGGTTTACAGTGCGTACGCAAGCTTTTTAAGGAAATTTATAGTACAGATACTTTTTTTTTTTTTTCCCCCCCTTAGCTTTTTGTTCTTCATGTTTGGATGAAAAATCCCTTCATTCTTAAACAGAATGTGAAGGGAGGATTTTTTATTTTTTTCCCCCGCGCTATATTGGGTGTTTCTTTGCAGTTAATTTTGCCAAAAGTTTTTAAGTAAAATTCGTGTATTATGTACCTACTGTTTAGTGAGTGAGTGAGTAGCATGTGATTTTACAAATGATGATGAAGACATTTTATATTGGATTGTTGGTATGAGGTTGCCAGGTTGCCTGGTCACCTGGGGTCTTATTTATAAACATTGCGTATGCACAAAACGAGGCCTGAAAGAGGTTTACGCCACTTCCCACGCAAAAGTTGTGATCTATAAAAACAGACTTAATGGGAGAAACTTTGAACCATGCTTAGAGACATTTTAGAGACAGGAAATTGGCGACGCAGATGGTGAGGTAAAAGCCTGATTGTAGAAATTGTCGAATATTTTTGGTGCATGCCGTATGTACATTTTTAGTATGGAACTTACGCATCACTTTATGATTGAGACCCCAGGACACCTCCATCTTGGCTAACTTTACATGAAAGTTATACTATGCAGGATTTTCCTTTAAAACAATGTAGAGACTCATACAGTAGTTATCCCTCTCAATCACCATTTATGAGCCACTAGAAGTGTGTGGTGGTGTGATCCTGCCCTCTACCTGTCTTCTGCTATGTTTGGGATATTCCTGGCCATGTAGCCCCCAGACAATTACAGCCACAGGTAAGGTGAGGACTTAGTAGCTGCATGCATCTAAGAGGAAGCTACAAAACTGGTGGATACAGTGCTGAAAAACACAAATATAGCTTGAGGAAATGCCAAGCGAACAAAGCTCATTCCAAATTGTGAGTGAATCTGTGGACGTTCACTTGAAAGAGAGGATGGGGATGAAGAGCAATGCAGAGTTGGCCTGTTTTCCAGCAGTTAGCTTGCTAAAGTATGGGCTTTTTCATCACAACAAATATTGACATTCCTACAGTAGTAAAGTGGATTGCAGAGTACATACAAGGAGTGTAAATGTTGTGTTTACAAACAGTAACTGACATTTCCTGCATAGTACACCTTTAAGGACCACATTACAAACAACAGTTTGACTTACATTGTGTCATTGTTGACATATCTGTAGCTGTGTGTGATTTAACGTCCTCACTCTCAAGTCAAACAAACTATAGTGTAATAAGATCAGATATTGTTAATGGTATTTTTAAGCTCATATAGAAGCCTGTGTCATTGATAATAATTCTATGTATATCTTGACAGGTACACCTTCAGACCACAGGAAAAGAGCATCTATGCCACTTTACTGAAGTGGCCCACTGATGGATCTGTGATTCTCAAT
Source organism: Epinephelus moara (assembly GCF_006386435.1). Taxonomy (NCBI): domain Eukaryota; kingdom Metazoa; phylum Chordata; class Actinopteri; order Perciformes; family Serranidae; genus Epinephelus; species Epinephelus moara. Next base: position 9,413,429 of record NC_065519.1, on the reverse strand, counting down.
GAACCTCTGGCAACACAAGCACAGACTCAGGTAAGATCAAAGCCAGAGGGATAAATCAGTCAAGCTGCCGATATATAATGTACAGACGGGTGACAGATTAAAGGACAAACCTGAATAAATGAGTAGGATGACAGGGTGACAGGATGACAATGTCCCCATTCACAGGGAACAGGGGGTCACTGAATGGTTTGATGAGAATTAAAATGATGTGAATCATACGCTAAGGCCTTCACAGTCACTAGATCTCAACCCAGTCAAACACTTCGGGGAGATTTGGGTCTGACGTGTTGGACAGCTCTCTCCACCACCATCAAAACACCAAATGAGGGAATATATTTTGGAAGGATAGTGTTCATCTCTCCAGCAGAGTTACAGAAACCTTTTTTACAGACTGTAGTGTAGCTGTGGTCAGAGTAGAACCACCATCGTGAGCAGAAAAACAAAGACCTGCCAGTTTTTAATTAAAGGCTCAAAATATTGGTCTAACTCCACTAGAAGGTCCAATAACTGCACTGCATCCTGGGAAATGAGGTTGACTCACTGTTCACACAGCACCTCTCTCTTTCTCTCCCCTTCCCCTCTCTTTCTGTCAACCTTGTTGCTTTTGTCCTAAAAAAGGTGGTGCTTCTCGGTCACGGGCCTCTGCAGTGGGAGCCTGTGAAGCCCAGCGGGCTGCGGGTGCTCCTGCCCCAGCTGTCCTTCAGCCAGATGCCCTGCCAGTGGGCCTGGACTCTGAGGCTGACAGGTGCCACTTAGAGGGAAACCAGAGGCAGGTGAAGAGGAACTGACAGCGCTGCAGTCCAGGAGGACGACCCAGGGTTTTAATGTTGAAATCACTGAACTATAAAATGTACTGTACTGTCTGCCAGCTGCACTATTACATTAAAAATGGTCTTTTTTAAAATACTAACACAGGGCAATCAAAAATAAACACTAGTACATGATTATTGTTTTTGATTTGGGAAACTTTGACGATTAAAGTCTTATATTGTAGCTCTGGTGGTGGAAAGTAAACATGTACATTTACCCATGTTCTTTACTGAAGTACAGTTTTTAGGTATTTAACGTGAGTATTTCCATTTGATGTACCTTTAACTTCTACTCCGCCACATTTTGGAAGCCAATATTGTACTTTTTACTTCACTTTTTACTCCACACATTCATCAGTTACTCTGCAGAGTCAGGTTATTAAACAAAATATAAATCAAATAATAAATTGTAATGTCTTATGGATTATCAAATAGTTGAAAATGATGCTTAAACATGAATGCATCATTAATACCTATCCAATAATATAATTTACACTATTATACATAGAGTACTTTTACTTTTGGTACTTTGAGTATATTTTGATGCTCATACTTTGCTTTTACCTAAGTAAGAGTTTAAATGCAGGGATTTTATTTGTAATATTTTACAATTTAACTCTGTGGAATTGCTACTGTTACTTCAGTAAATAATCCTAGTATTTTTACACCGCTGTCTGGCTCAGAGTTTCCGAACTTTGGGACATAAAAGTCATTTTTAGGTTGTGTTAAGGTCGACCTACAGCCTGTATGCAATGATCAACATGTGACCTCTTTACATCAGAACTGTGAAATATGTCATCTTGTGATTTTTGGCTAGTTTTTCTGCACTGTTGTGGTTTTTGTTAAGCCTACATGTTTTTATGTGATTTTTTTTAAGTAAATCTGCAGCATTTATCAAAGTGGAAGTGAATGTTTTATATATGACGGGATGATTTAATAAAATAAATTAAGCCTTCAAGCACAATCTTTTTTTAAAGTCTAATTTTTGCATGAAAATATACAGAATATCCCCCCAAATAAATCACGTTATCTTTATAACTTTTGGTTGTACCAGCTTGACTTCTGCACTCCTGGATTACCTCAGGTATTGTGTCCTATTAGCGCCCCCTGCTGCTCACATCTGTAATGACACCTCGGCCTTGCGTGACATTTTTAAGCACGCTGACGGCGCAAAATTGATCTCTACTCTACACCCCAGCTGTGCACAGACGACCCAGGAAAACACGGCTCCCTGTCATGCATGAGGAGAATGTCGGGGAAATGAAAGTATCTGCAGGCTGCACGGTGACCGGTAAGCCTCCGCTCCCCGCCGCTTCACACCGTGTTAATAAGCCGTGATTATATGCACCTTGTTCTCCGGGTGACAACAGAAATAGGTGTATTTGTCACCCAAGATGGTGAGTCCGGTGCAAGGCAGGTCTCACTGTTGTGTCTGCTCTCTGCTGCACGCCTTTAAGGTGGGAGGTCCCTGCTCTGCAAATGTTCCATGACGTGCAGATGGGGGGTTCACAAGGGGTTCTCACGTCCGTGCATTTCCCCCCTTCAGCAGGCTTTCCCCAGCCTGGGTACCCGCACATGACAGCTGATCCCCTAAACAACAACAACAACAACAAAGATGTGAGGATGCAAATCATGTGAGGACAAATGCACGGGGGATTGGACACGCAGCAGGGCTGAACACATTTAATAAAAGGAGGCGATTTCAGGTCGTTTTCCACATTCAGCTCACAGATTTATTCCGTGTTCATGTTTGTGAATTGAAAGTGAACAGAAAACTAAAGTTTGAAGCCAAAATATCATTATTTTGTCACATAAAAATCTTTGACACAAAGGTGGGGCTGAATACAATAATATATGTTGACTTTAAGGGGAATTTTATCATAAGGATTGAAATATGGACAGGTTAACTATCCAAATTGTAGGAAATGTAATTTTTTTTTAAATATGAGTAATGTGGTGTTACAGAGATGCTTTGGCCTACAAATCATGTTACAGACATAAGAGAAAATGCTTGTGTGGTACAGACCACAACAAAAATTACATCATCAGTATTAAATACAAACATTTACAGTTTAAATAAAATGCAAAAATTACCATTCCCTCTAAAATTGTGATTCATATTGCAATATCTGCCAAAAAAGTTGCAATAAAATTTTTCTGCATATTATGGAACCTTAATCAGGACGTAGTTTTGTAAAGGTATGTCGCCCAAATTAATGCTTTTAAGAAAAGTGCAATTAAAAACTAACAAAATTATTATCTATAGTTTTTTGTGCTAGTGTAGGGCTGCAGCTAGTGATAATTTTCATTTAAGATTAATCTGTTGAGTCGTTTCTTGATTAACTGATTATGCGTTTGCACCATTAAATTAAAAAAAAAAAAATCCAAAAGATGTAGCTAACATGTTCAAGTTGCTTGTTTTGTACAAAGTCCCAAACTCAAAACTCTTTAGTTTAATATCATATCAGACTAATCCATTAATGTGCATTTTATTAAATGATTAAAAGAGTTTTGTCTGACCGTTGGTATAAAACCCTAAAATAGATATAGATTATTATTATCATATAAGAAAAGCAACCAAAAAAAGCAAAAAGTCACATTTGAAAAGCTGGAACTATGAGATTTTTTGGCATTTTTGCTTAATAAAAATGACTTAAAGGAACAGTGTGTGGGATTTAGTGCCATCTAGAGGTGAGGATTGCACACTGCAACCAGCTGAAACTTCTCCCATGTGCCAAGTGTGACACCTGGTTAGGATTCTTTCAGTGTTCTTCGTTCAGGAGGTTTTTACTGGGAGTTTAAGTATCCACAGAGGTCTCTTCCTCCCCAAAACAGATGGGCCTGGTGATTTAATCTGGTAAAAACACTGAATAAAGCAGTTTCACGCTACAAATGCTCGTCGCGGAGAAGCTGCTAACTACAGTGGCTGACACGATAACACAAAATGGGAATGTTTGTCCGTTCTGGGCTACTGTAGAAACATGGCGGTGCAACATGGTGGACTCTAAGGATGAGGACCCTCTCCTTAGGCAGTTATAAACAACTCTAAGGTAACAAAAACACAATTCTTATTTTCAGGTGATTATACACTAAAGAAAATACTGTTATATTCCATTTCTAACAATATGTCCCCCTAAATCCTACACACTGGACCTTTAAATGATTCTTGATTATCAAAATAGTTGCTGATAGTACAGTTTATAAACATATTGTAGGAGTTAAACAGTGTGTGTTGCATTGAACCTCAGTTTCACATTTAATTAAACATACATCTGTCATACTGTGACCCATACATGACCTAAATGAAAGCAGCATTTTGAATCATAGACCCAGACATGCCTTTTCTTTATATATGATTTAATGCTAATACACACACACACACACACACACACACACAGTAAGCAGCTCTATTTTAATGCCTAGCAGCATATGAAGTATAACCTGTAACACTGTATGATCACATATTGACGCACTGCGTGGCTGAAGCCTGTTTTTTCTCCACTCACTCCTGCAGTCTTGGTGCTGTAATCTGTGGTAGTAATTATATATGTAGACAGGAACCGGGGAAAAAAAAAACTGGCTACAGACGTTGGCATGGTTGCCATGGAAACACACAATCATGTCAAGATTATTTTCAGGTACTGCTGTGATAATGGCATAAAGTACGGCTGGTTTGAGAGAGCTGACGGATAAATGAAACGATGGTGGACTGATCAAAGAGTGAATGAATTAATGATGAGGTGAGAAGTGAAGACTTCTCAGGACAGAGGTTTTTATGGAGTATTTACTGGTGTGTGTATCAGCTGTTTGTTCAACCTGCGGTGTTCAGTGTCCCCTGTAAGTGATATCTCAGTCAGTCATATGACAGCCACTACAGCCAGCAGGGAGGAAAGCCTCATTCCTTCCATTCATAAACCTCCCCCCCCTTCTCTCCCTCTCTCTGTGTTGTCCCCTCTGTCCCCCCCGCTCCTCCCATCTGTTTTACCACTAATATCATTAGAGGCCTGCTAGTAGTCGAGTGCCTGTGTGGCATTCAATCACATGCAAATTTGTGGCAGATTTGAGCCGGTCAGCAGAGCCGCGGCGTAGCTTTAGATGGTGGAAATGCCAAGCAGTGTGGAACATCCTGGGGGACAGACCATTATATTTATAGAGATGGGCGACTTGACCTTCACTGCACATTGAGTATCAGCCATTTTAGTGCCGCTCCTCTAGATACTGAATACAGCATAATGGATCTCAGCTGCACTGCAGTTAGTTAGCTTCAACTTCATCTTCGGCTTGTTAGGGGCTAATAATAGCTCTCTGCAATTCCATACTGTGGACGGACTCTGTCAATACACAGTCTCTGCATTCACTGCTTTTTTGGCACACAGCGAGATGCAGTTTTCAAAGGGAAATGCACTGTGAAATTACAGTTGTGCCGTGCAGGAAATAAAGGCTTTCCCATTTGGGTAGGGTTCTGAACTCAGAGGTGAAGTTCAGCTATAAGTGGTTACATAAGTTTAAAGCCGTTGTTCTGCAGCGTAAGCTTTATGTTAAGAGAAAGACCTCTGTTAAATACGCCTCAGCTGCAGCCCAAAGCCAAGGACTCCTATTCATAGAGGCACCCAGTTGTTCTCACCCAATGGCACCGAGTGAAACCGAGGAGGATGGTCAAAGCGGGTGAGGTATTTATAGTTGTGTAAATTATATTGTGTTGAAAGGCCAAAGTTTCACACAAGTCAATTTTATCTAAACAGCCCAATATCACACGTTAGCCTCAGGGGGCTTTACAGTCAGTACAGCAGACGACACCCTCTGGCCTTTTCAACCATCGCTTCGGATGAAGAAAGATTCAACATTATTGACTAAAGTGACCATAAATCCATTAAAATCAAAGGAAAGGCTCGGCTTGTTGTATTCAGAGCAGCTTCTAAAGAAATTGTGATGGATGGACAGATTTTAGCAGGTATCTAACCATCACTTAAAACTAAAAATTCAGTTGTCTTGTTTTACCTGTGGCTGGTCCAGGTGGTGCTCAGGCAGACTATTTATATACTGTAGTTTAATCTAAAATCACATATGTTTCATATTTAAAATCTTTATCTGCAGAGTAACTGCACCAGTCAAATACATGTGATGGAGCAAAAAGCTATTATGTGTCAATCTGAAATTACAAAATGCAAACAGCAATACTCAGTACCTATAAATCACAGTAAGTAAATGTACTTACAGTAGCAGTGGTCGAAGCACTCAAATCCTTTCACTAAGTAAAAGTACCCACATATCATTGTATAACTGCATTACTGAGCCAGTTTGCTGACTTTAATGATGCTTTCCTACAACAGTTATGCTACATGTTAGCATTTAGCAGAGGTGAGACCAAGTCATAAATAAGTCTCAAGTCTGTGCACTCAAGTCCTGAGTCCTAAACTTTGAGTTTGGAGTCCTAAACAAGTCATAACGCGCTCCACACCAAATGTACTGCCATTTTAACAGCGTAATATCAAGTTAAATGAATCATGAATGTTTTTTTAAAAAGTGAATTTATTTGTTAAAACAAGTTTGTTGGAAGTTGTCGTGTCTGTAATTTTCGACCCACATGTTTTGCAAACTGTAATTTGTTTTTGTTGACCATCAAGAAGTTTTTGTATTTGAACAAATTTTTCTTTGGTATGATTTTTTCCAACTGCTGCTTATTAACATAATGTTAGTTCTTTATGGTTTTCTCCTGCAACTTGACTGGATTAGTCAGATTGGTGACACAAGTGTCGACTTGCTGCAAATGAAATAGTGTTAATGCTAGCAGATTCAGGAAATAGCACACTTTTTAAATAAACTTGCTTGGGGGAAAGTATCAAGTATTGTCTAGTCAAAAGGCTCAAGTCAAAATGAAGTCATGAGTCATTGGTGTTAAAGTCCAACTTGAGTTGCAAGTCTTTTTGATTTTGTCAAGTCAAAAGGCCCAGATACACCAAACTGACATCCAAGAACTAGTGGTGAAAAAGGCCGACTGTTGCCTCACCTCACGCCACCTGTAACTCAGCCAAAAAGTTGCACTTGAACACACCGCAAAGACTACAACCCAGACATGCATCCTGCACCTGCGTGAGAAGAAATAACTCCCCATACCAATAGGTGGCAGTAGTCTGTATTTGTCATCCAAAGAGAGACACCAGAAGCCTGACAGGACAGATTGAAGATGCTAGTTAGCCAGTTAGCACATTAACAACACAACCCAATGTTGAAAAAAACGTGCTAGCAAACAATAACACAAACAATTACGAACCTTTTCTGCTTAAAATGTCAATGGCTAGAAAAATAATATTATCTAATATAACACATTTGTTTGGGTCTCACTCCCTCTTGACTTAAGTTGTTTGTTTGCTTTCCTCACTTCCTGTTTCTCTTCTTGTGCACCGAGTTGAACTGCCAATCACTCCGCAGCTGATTCAACATGCTGAATTGACTGAAAAACAGTCGACAAGGGCCGACTAGTACCAATGGTGCGGGACATACCACAAAAACTAGGCTGAAAGACACTAGCAAATGGTTAGCTTGGTGTGTCAGGACGCTAAAATCATCAAATTTGTGACTCGAGAATAACTCGATTTTACGTCATGTGACTCGAGTCCACATCTCTGGCATTTAATTGTAGTCTGACAAAAGTTACACTCTTGCTTGAATATGTAAGTAGCAATTTGAAGGTGTAGAGAGTCGCAATGGAGCTTATTTCAACTACTTTATACAGTACAATGTTACATAGTGCAATCTTAAACTATTGTGATTCTTAAAAGCTCATTATACAGTTTGTAAAATATCTAAAAAGTAACTGTTATTTTAGCTGTTAAATGAGGTGGTATTAAAAAAAAGTACTACAAAATGAAAAGACTCAATGTACAAATACCTTGTAAAGTGAACTTAGTCAATGTATTTGAGGCAATGTACTTGTTTCCAAATGTGTTAGTTGCCTCTGCGGGTCATTTCTTCCTGTGAGTGCTGTCCACAGAAATCTGAAATAACTTGTTGATCAGGAAACATCAGAGGTTTTGTGCTGTGTAAACAGAAGAAATCACATAAGATTATGTAAGAAGCGACAACCGAAAACAAAATTAACAACTTAATAATGTCACTGAAATGTGATGCTATGTATAATATTCTTAATGATGCAGTTAGTCTCAATTTTTAATATAATAAAACTATTTACTTGACAGTCTTCTGTTGAAAATAACAATACAGTCTGTGGCTTTGGGCTCATAGAAATAGTGTCAATACAGCATTCACCTTTTTAGTCATGTAACGAGGAAGTATTTACTGAGAAGAAGTTAATGTAGAGGCTGTAATAGCACCATGTCACACTGAACTCATACATCTGATTCACAGGATGAGGTTTGCAGCTGCACATAATCTGCAGTATTGTCCTAGTTTTTTTGCCGTGTTAATGACACCCTCATCACGACTCTCTCCATTCACAAAGCGAATCCTGTCGTGATGGGAGAGAACTGGCTCTGAACAGGCTGTGGGTGTCTCAGGATTCGGAGAACATGTCTAATTTTTGCAGCACCCTCACAGTCAGCCACATGCTGTCTTTTCATTGAGCTCCTCTCTATATACAAACTGAATAGGACCACGCTGTAGGAAATGTATATTCAGAGCGGCTGCACCGTGTGATTAGTGTCTTTCAAAGCGCTCGTCAGTTTTGCATTTCTCTTCTGCTCTACTTATATTCACATACTCTGTCCGACTGGTTTGTATAGATCATAATACAAGTACCTGAATGAATTTGTTTCTTCACCTACATGACACGATATCAGGCTACAATAAATGACTGAATCTGGGGATGAATGGACTTGGGCTGTCTAAGAAAGGTGATGTTTAGCTCTTTGCATCATGATATCTGACTCCCCACTTTGTGTGTAGTGTGAGGCAGCTGCTGCTGTGCTTTGAAACACAGTGAGAGAGAGGAAAAGCGTCCTTAAACGTGGGCTGTTGTGTAATCCCTCCCAGGGCCCCTTTGCTATTTTTGTGCCTGGGTCCGCACGTCACGGTTGGGTATTTTCTCTGGTGACTAGCTCGCATCAATAGATCTTCTAATGTACACCCAGTCAGCCAGCAGCTTCATGACTGATGGGACTTTACCTTGCTAATTTATTTCATTATTGTTATCCCGACATGAGGAGAATGGAGAAACGGACTATGCAGCATGAGGAATGTCACATGTGACTGTCGATATGGGACAGGGGACTATTCAAATGTCAGGTTTGTATGAGGATTATATTTGATATCTGAATGTCAGCTGCTGTATGAGCCAAGGCTTTTTTTTCCCCCCTCATCTGACCGTGTGCTTTATGTCATTCTGATCACAGTGAGAGCTGTTGATTGATTCTGCATGCTATGTGCTATGTTGCTGTTAGAGCACCACAGAGGGTTTTACCATCCAGTTTCTCTGAAGCCGGTCATCTCCTTATGATATTTATGGATTTGTTGTCAGCGTGAGGCTTCATGCTTGTTCCCTTTAATGGCCAACTTAGCCTCTAATGATGTAATGCAGCGGCATAACGATGCTCTCCGTGGCCAGCATTTGTTTGCTCATTGTCCTCTCTCGTGTGTGGAAAGCAGTAAGGGATGTGTCCCACGAATGTCTGCCGTTCACATAAATCTCACCATAAAGTCATTTCTCCATCCATGCGGACATACTGTACCACAGTCAGCCCACAATCGTCCTGAAACACACCTACTGCCACCCACCTGCCTCCTGTTGTTGCACGTCATTGCTGCTGTGTCATATATTTTTGTATAGGTTAGAGCTTGTTGCCGGGAGTGAGAGAAATTTGCAGTGAATGGTCTGCGGGATACAAAAAAAAGTATGAATCTGTTGACTTGTCAGTGAGACTCTGAATATGTCGGCTCTGTTGCCTCTCTATCGTGCTTAGTTCAAAGGTATGCATTGTTTCTGAGGGTCTTATCTCGCTGTCACTCTGCACCCATATTCCCCTTCCCTCCACTCGGAGCTCACCGAGGATGGAAAACTAAGCAATGAGGTCAGACCGACCTTGAAGGGGAGCTCCCTACCAGGCCTCTGAATTTTGTTACCCCCCAGGCACCCCACTTAGTTTACCTCAGTAAACCTCCCTGTTGAAACATGGATCGTTCCAATCTGAGGCAGCCCTCGCCATCCTTCATTATCTTTTCTCTATCGTGCTCTGGAAGAAGCCCTCAAATCTGTCCGAGAGCAGAGCTACTGAACCATAAACAGCCAAAACAGGCAATGGGGCATTTGCAAAAAAAAAAAAAAAAAGAAAAAGAGAAAAAGGGGGGAGATTATCATCCGTACAGCTGCTTTCAAGCATCTCTTGGCATCTCGAGAGTCACCTTGGATTCATATCCTCTGGTTAATGCCTGAGGAGTGTGTGGTGCGCTAACAAAGAAAGAGAGGGAGTGAGAGAAAGAGAGTGCGAGTCGGAGGATGTCCTAATTAAGGGGAACTCAGAGGGTTTGAACCAGATAATCTTACATAACCTCGTTAGGGAGGACACAGCATTTGATACTGAGAAGATGGAAATGACGTGCCCTCAGAGACCCATCCCCTTGGTATGAAACGAAAGTGTAGCGGCAAAAGCAATCCACTTTAACCGCGGGGATGATGAGGTTTCTCGCTGGAGTCTGGCGTGTTTATGTGCAGGGCAGTACGTGGTCCCCTGCAGCCCAGTGTGGAGACGATGACACCAGTAACACAGACAGGTTTAAGGGTCTGAATCCCACGAGAGACCTGAATGTGTTATGATGTGATCCTGGCACTGGATTAAAGAATAATATTTATGTATTTTATGTAGTACAGTGTCACCTGTGTGTGCTGGCATGCATCACCACACATACCATACTTTTTACTCACAAGCTCCCATTGTCTGCAGTGTAGAGTTTTAAGTATTTTATTTGGGTAGATCCTTTTCACATTTTTTGGCATACAGACTTATATTGGAGTTTAGATTAAAACCGAACAAGTGAAATTAAAACTGACAAGTTAAATTTGGAATATTGGATGACGAAAGAACCATATTGTGGATATTTCACAGCTAAGCTTACAATACCGGTAGTTTTTCAAAATGTATTAATAATAGTTGTCCTGAACGATTCATTAACTCATATACAGATATTTGCACTTAAAGCTACAGTAGGTAACTTTAGTTCAAATAACTTTTTGTCATATTTGCTGAAACTGTCACTGTGTGAAAGAAGCAAGTAAGACAGATAGTCTGTGAAAAATATCATGTCCCTGCTCCTTTTTCTACTGCCTCTAATGGCATTTGCTAGAATCTACAACCAATCAGAGTCGAGGAGTCTCTAACGCAGCTGTCAATCATGTGAAGCACTGCTCGTCAACTGTGGTCAAACTGTCAAAGTAGGCAGCGCTGATCAAATATGAAACAAGATTCTGTTACTGCATTGCCTATATCTCACCTCAGATGTTTTCAGGAACATGTTTTAGTGTACTGTTTAGCTGTAAAATAAGAGTCTGTGACCCAGCCGCCATGTTGGAAAAGTCAACCGAAGTACCGTCCACCAGCAGGAGCAGGCTTTCTCATTTTACAGCTAAACAGTACACTAAAACATGTTTCTGACAAATGAGGAAGCCTTCTCCTGCTGGTGGACGGTACTTCGGTTGACAGTACACTAAAATATGTTTATAAAACATTTGAGGTGAGAAATATGCAATGCAGTGACAGAATCTTGATTCATATTCAGCGCTACTAGTTTGACAGCGCTACTAGTTTGACAGCGATTGACATAATTGACAGCTGCGTTACAGCCTCCTTGGCTCTGATTGGTCGTTTTCATTCATGTACAGTACCATTAGAAGCCCTACAAGGCAATAGAGTGAGCAGAGGAAAATATTTTTTTTCCAGATTATCTGTTTTATTAATTGCTGTGTGAAAATAGTGACAATTTCAGCAAATACAACAAAAGTTATTTTTCATAAAAGTTACCAACTGCAGCTTTAAAACAGTAAATATTTTAATAAAAGTGACATTCGAGATTGCTGAAAGATGCTGCAATGAAAGATTAGATTCCTATTCAGCTCTCGCACACATACAACCATTCATGACACACATACTGCACTAAGTAAGCATGAGCCTAAAACACCTACACACATCTGTGCACGTTCACAGGGGCATCTGCCAGAGCTGACACGAGGCACCTTTGTTTTTTAGAGGCTGTTAGAGAGAAATTTATGTTTTTCCATTCCTGCTGTGATGGAGCTCATTATGAATTTTATACTGCAATTTTATTAGAAGAACTTTTGGGTAACGGCCTTGAATAGCTCTCACTCTCAAAGAAAGCGATTTGAACTCACATTAAACCGAGGAATTGATTGTTTTCTTTGCATTATTTTGTCTGGATAACCCTCTTGTGCATGTTTATGTTGTACTAGTTTAGAGAATTGTTTTTTCATACATGTACATTTGTCTAATTACACTTTCTGTCTGATTTCTTTCAGGTGACCCTTCCCTGCAATCAGTTCACATGTATGTTAATATCACTACAGTTACATAACAGATAGTGTCCTTGAAAATCGATCCCAAAGAAGGTGACATTGGATTCATGGAGTCACTTGAAACTACTGCAGGGGTGAAAAGCTCCACTGAGGGTCAGGACAGAAATGTTGTTGCACAGAAAAAAAGCACCTCAGAGGCAGCGCAGACTAGGAGGAGTCCATCAGTTGAATTGGAAGGCAAGGGGTGGCACCAACAACTGCAAGAAGGTCAGAGCAGAGACACATGTGGTTTCAAAGAAATGTCTGACTCAGGGAAATCACTGCAATTAGAAGATCAGCACTCCCAAACCCAGTCCACAAGCCATCAAGACTATGAGGTGTCTTCGTTTCCACTACAGTCCACAAAACAGTTTCCCATTGGCAGACAGAAAGCTGTGGGTCATTTAGTTTCTGCACAGTCCCCTGCACCTGTGTCACACAGAAAGTCCACCGGTTCACCTGAAGTCCAACAACAGTGTTCCCAGTCAGGGATGGATCAGCTGTCAGAGGCTGTGTGTAAGGTGGAGCAGAAACCACAAAAGCCTGGGAAGTATGTTTGTGATTACTGTGGAAGGGCATGTGCCAAACCCAGCGTGCTTAAGAAACACATTCGCTCACACACCGGGGAACGGCCCTATCCGTGTGTCCCCTGCGGATTCTCCTTCAAAACCAAGAGTAATTTATACAAACACAGAAAGTCCCACGCTCACTCTGTCAAAGCTGGAACAGTGCCACTCTCAGAACTTGGTTCTTACAATGCCAACACGGACCAGGGGTCTTTTGAAGGGGAAGGAGAGTTATTCTCTGATGCTGAGCAAAGCACGGACACAGACGAGGACACTCTTAACGACCCGCTGCTGCTGCTGGACTCTCCAGTGGAGGGATCAGATAACACTGCTGTAAAAGTACTAAATCTCATTGCTCAGAAAAAGGGAGCCACGTTGATGTCAGCTCAGGATGGTTCATCCCAGCCCCAAGAAATCAATGCACCTCCCGCTGCTGCCGAGGCTAGCCGTGCAATGCAATCTTGCACGATCAAACAGAGGCTTGCGCTTCGGCTGTCTGAAAAAAGAAGCAGTGACTCTGAACACAATCTGTCCCTCCCGAGTCAGTCCAGCAAGGGCAGCACGGACTCCGGATACTTCTCGCGATCTGAGAGCACTGAGCACCAGACCGGTCCTCCAAACACAAACGCAAAGTCCTACCAAGAAATTATGTTTGGGAAGTGCTACAGGCCAAGCCCTAAACAGACGGCAGCTTTTGTGGCCTGCAGCACAGACTCAAGTGAATATACAGGAAGATGCTCGGAGAAAAGTGTTTCCCGCGTTTTCACCCAAGAAAAAGACACGGTCGAGTCAATCAAAATAAACACCAAGTCATTCATGAGGGAGGAGGTGAAAGAACCGCAGTTAGACACTGGCTCTGATGTGGGGACGCTGATAAGAAGCAACTCAATGCCGACATCCTCAGCAGTGTGTCTTACTATGCCTCAAGCCCTCAGAGGCAGCCACTCTTTTGACGAGAGAGCGAGCACCGGGGGCATGAGGAGACTCAGGCGGCAAGCTGCTTTCGAACTCTCCCCACACGACGGCCACGCAGACGCAGACAGCCACGGAAAGATGAGCGAGAGTGGCATTTCACCCTCAGGATTGGAAATGGAAAATTACCCTTCTGTGGCATCTAATATGAGCCATCAGAGACACGCGATGGAGCTGGCAACACGGAAGCGTCGGAAAGAGAAGAGGGAAGAGGAGGATCTGCCAGGTCAATATGAGGGTGAACAGTGTGAAGAAATGTTTGATTCAAGTAAGGACTATGATGTAAAACAAGCTGCTGTGGGCATTATGGCATTAGGAAAAGGACATTCTTCAAGTATACTCACGCAGATGGACAGGTGCGATATGGACATATCAGTAAGCCCTGAAATGTCCGCTCGGAAAACTTTAGGGAATGTAATATCTGTTATCCAGCACACAAACTCCATAAACAGGCCCCATTCTGAACAGTCAGAATCATACAAGTATCACGGGCAGAGACAGGAAAGTATTTCTTCATTTCAAGCTATGGAAGCAAGTGAATTGTATGAGTTGGAGAGGAGTGATAGCAGGCAATCATTTCAGATTGGCCCCAAACTTGTGCGGCAGCCCAACATACAAGTCCCAGAAATTAGGGTCACAGTAGAGCCTGACAGTCCAGAAAAAGCTCCAGAGGTGCAGGTGAAGGAGCCAGAGAAGCACGTGGAGGAGTTTCAGTGGCCTCAGAGGAGTGAAACTTTAGCACAATTCCCTCCAGAAAAGCTCCCTCCAAAGAAGAAAAGGCTACGCTTAGCTGATATCGAGCACTCCTCTGGTGAATCTAGTTTCGAGTCTGCTTGCACCAGCCTCTCCCGCAGCCCGAGCCAAGACAGCAACTTATCTTATAGCTCCACCTTCTCCTTTGACAGGGAGGAGAGTTTGAAGTCAGTCTCCCCAGCCAGGCAGGATGAATTTGGCAAACCTCTAGAGCTCTTAGCGGTGCCAGGGAGTGGGCACTCCCTCTCTGTGCTCAACCAGCGTCAACAACATGAAATGAGACGCTCCTCCTCAGAGCAGGCGCCGTGTAACTTGCGCAAGGAGTTCCCGGAGGTACGCAGCATATCATTTGACTATGGCAGCCTTTCTCCAACATCCAAAGTTAGACACGTGGACATTAGCTCCAGCCACTCGGCTGTGAGGGAGAGAAGGAGGGGAAACTTGGTGCGACAGGAGTCACTGAATATGGACACTGAGGTAACACAAGTCCCATCACAAGTGTTCCCGCAGTACCTCAGCAGCACCTCCCCTCCATTCACAGCAGTTGCTGTTCTGCCGAACACTTTGCCAATATTCTCTGCCGGGAATACATTCCCCCAGCTGTCACATCCGAGCCTTTTAGTTCCTGTAAGAATACAGACTCATGTGCCATCCTACGGCAGTATCACATACACTTCAGTATCACAGATTTTCGACAATCAGTATGAAAGTGTTAGCTCCACCACGTCCACCTCTCAGAATCAGATTTCGCGTTTGTCTGGAGATTCTCATAATGCATCAGCTTATTCCAGACCACCTTCAACGCAAACCCTCAATGTTGAAGCCCTTGATTTGTCATCAGCTAAGCTCAAGACAGGCATCCCTCTCT
The DNA here is from genome assembly GCF_006386435.1 of Epinephelus moara. Lineage (NCBI taxonomy): Eukaryota > Metazoa > Chordata > Actinopteri > Perciformes > Serranidae > Epinephelus > Epinephelus moara. The sequence goes on along the minus strand of NC_065519.1, from coordinate 9,397,946 downwards.
CTCTGACCTCCAGAACTATCTCAACCACTAACGCCTCCAGTGGTGGCACGAACAAACGGATGCTATCCCCTGCCAGCAGCCTGGACCTTTTCATGGAGGTCAAGCAGCAAAAACGAGTGAAAGAGGAAAGAATGTTTGGGCAGATAGTAGAGGAGCTCAGTGCTGTGGAGTTGGGAAAATGTAATTTGAGCGAAGAGAAGGGGCACAGGTCAGAGATGCAGGGTGCATCCACACCTCATGCTCAGGATGACTCACAGATGAGTAAATTTATCACACTTCAACAAAAAGTGACAGAGGCCACTGACCACGGCGTTGAGTCAGCTATGGAAAGTAGCTCCCTGGAAACCAGCTCACCTCCCTACTCCATGATATCAGTCAGTGAAGTGAAAGAAGTTGGCATGGAGAAACGAGTGCAGATGGATATGGTGGCACAGCTGGTTACCAGTCAAGACATCCTGATCTCACACGCCGAGCATTCAAGACTGTTATCTCAGTTTCCAAGTCTTCGCACGACGACAGGTGTGAGCTGGTGTTATCTCAACTACACCAAGCCGAGCTGCTCTCACAGCAACGCCCCTTTCTCCTCGGTGTACGCCACCTGGTGTGTGAGTTCCCACAACCCCAACCCTCTTGAGCTGAGTACCAGTACTGCTTTGGCTCTGCTGCGATCCAAACAGAGGGGAGACAAGGTTATATACACCGTGGCTGCCATGTGTCAGCCTGGCACGGGGAAATTGGTGTCATCCCTCATCCTGTGGAGGCAGACCATGGAACAGGTGAGAAAATAATCCCATCTTTGCACTGTTTCTAAAGCACATGATTGTCTTAAAGGGGACATTTAGGCTCATTTTCAGGTTCATACATGTATTTCGGGTTTCTACTTGAACATGTTTACATGCTTTAATGATCAAAAAGCACTTTATTTTCCTCATACTGTCTGCGCTGGAACACCTTTATTCACCCTCTGTCTGAAATGCTCCATTTAGCGCCTCCAAAAAAAAAAGCCCCCCTCCAAAAAAGCCCATTCTGCTCTAATTGGTCAGGGTTTCCAGGTCCTTGGTATCTCAGCATCTCTGCACCATCATAGAGTGCTTCAGGAATGAGTACTAATACCCAGAAATTAGTTTAGCACTCCCGGTTTCCTTGTGTCAAAGTCACTGGGTTTTTGGTTAGATGTCTAAAATAAAAAGTGGCTAAATGAGACTACAGAGCGTCATCACGCCAAACACGGGTTTACAGTCGTGTTGTGGTAGGAACTTTAAGTTATGCGACCATGGTGTGGTTCGTTTATAGACTTACGTTAGCTTTTTAAATCTGGCGACTGCCTTTACGATTCAAAAATCATGAAAGAGATGTTCATTTGTGAAGATTGTCTTGGTGAACAAAATGTTTGTTTGCCACAGAGCTTCTTTGCTGCAAAATCCAATGGAAAAATCCCATTGGTTTTTGATGAGAGAACCAGGGCAATGCTTGAGCACTCTATTGCAGCTAGGGAATGACTGTAATGGAAAATAGCACCACTTTCTACCATGAAAAATCACCAATAAAAGCTTTTGATCGAAAATCTGAGAGAAATTTACAACATCAGCAACCAAGATTACATGTTCCCTGACGTTAGCATGTAGCCACATGTATGTATGCATTGTACTTGCAGCCAGGGAATGACTAACGGAGAATACCAGCACTGTCTCCCATTAAAAATCTTCAACAAAAGCCTCTTCACACGACTGGACAGGAATATGATCCGAAATCAAGGAACAGATATAAAAGAATGCGGCACACTGACACACTATGGCATCATACTGTAAAACAAAACGTTGAAAACAGAGTATTCACAACGGTCTAAAGTTCTTGCTCAGTTTTAAAATGAACATCCCTCACTGTAACACTATATATAAGACACTATATATGGCAAAGCATCATAGGTCCCCCTTAAACATTAAAAAACATTTGTTCCTGACATTAAGAGTGGAGTCCTGTTGATGACATATTTAGTTGGTCTTGCTAGTGTCACTATTTCTTTAGGCAAATACTTATAATCAAGCTGCATTGGGCAGTTTTCCACTTTGGTAGCCCGTCATGTTAGCAAGAGATAAGTGTTTGAAACAAAGAAAGTTTAAAGGACCTTATTACCCAGAATTTGGCAAACTGCACAAATCTTTTGGCAGAAGGTTCAGTCACTATTGGCAAGTTTTTTTGGGAACCATTTGCCTTCTGCTAGTTAGACGTTATACACTTTGATTCATTACTTGTCCTGTATTTATCGTTTGCAAAAAAAGCTATCTTGGCAGGGAGAATACCACTCACCAAAATTTTATTCAAGTAAATATCATCTGTCTTGGCAGAGGGATGTTTTTCTTCGTTGATAAAATTGATAAAATATAACAAAAACAAATCATGCTTGGTATTTTATGCCTTTGTGGACATAAAGTCATGAAAATCAACAAAATGTGAGATACCTGTACTGTTTTTTGCCCAGCAGCAGCATAATTCATGTTTGCAAAACATGCTGTGTAACGCCATGTTTGACATACAATATTGGTAGCATCAGGTTACCTTGTCAATACGGTGTCCACTTAAAATGGATGTTAACAAAATGTTTGTTCGTCTGATTCAGCTGCAGAGGAAACCGGAGCCCAAAGAGGTGGACATCACCTACGGGAAGAAGGTGAAAGACATCAGCTGCAGAGTGAAAACTGCCAAGGAGGAGTGGAAAGAGAGGGAGGCTTCCACAACCCAAACAGTGCCAACACGCATTAAGATCTTTGAGGGAGGGTCAGTCAAGATATTAGTTATCATAACACTTGTCAGTTCTGCTGACAGCAAATACAGCAGCTATATTAGGATGTTAGCGCACACGCTAACTATCCGCCTGAGCTGTTTTTACCTATTCAGGACTGTTTTATGGATTTATTCATTACATTTCTGTCTTTCAGGTACAAGTCCAATGAAGACTATGTGTACGTCAGAGGTCGAGGCCGGGGGAAATACATTTGTGAGGAGTGTGGTATTCGCTGTAAAAAGCCAAGCATGCTGAAGAAACACATCAGGACCCACACAGACGTGAGGCCGTACATCTGCAGGGTCTGCAACTTTGCTTTCAAAACTAAAGGTGAGGCTCCTTAATAGTGATAGATGATACATAAGACTAATGATTTACAGTTTTTATAAAAACCAATGGAAGTCCATCAGTGTTTATTTAGGTTAGAAAAATAGTGACAAAAGCTAAAAATTACAAAAATTCTGTGTTTTTTGAAAATACCATTTAAAGCAGCAGTAAGTGCTCTGTAGTTTTTGCCTCTAGTTAGAGCCACTATGGTGCAAAATGAGCTGCTCAGTTGCACCATCTCCTTTTATTTCTCTTTACTTTTTTTTTATTTCTGGGAGAATTTTCCGAACTGGACTAAAACTGATCAGTGTCCTCTTGTCGTAAGCAAACAACTTGGGGTATTTGGGAACATAAACTGTAGGTGAAAATCTGTTAAAAACAAATCTGCTTTTTTAAGGTCTTGACATGCCAAACCGACACCCAAGAACTAGTGGCGACAAAGGCCAACTTTTGCATTGCCTCACCTTGCCTTAAACGCACCAAAAAGACTACAGCCAACAGCCAACTAGCATGTACGTTATGCACCTGCGTGAGGGGAAATAACTCTGTAGCAGCAGGCGACTGCAGTCTGTATTTGTCATTCAAAAAAGGAAACCGGAAGATGGACAGGATGGAGTCAAGACACTGGTTAGCCAGTTAGCACATTAATAACACAACCTGATGTTGAAAAATCAAAGGATATTTACCTTGCGCTAGCAAACAATAAAGCAGACAATTACGAACCGTTTCTCCTCAAAATAATCGTACCTAAAATCACACGTTTGTTTTGATCTCACACCCTCTTGACTTTAGTCATTTGTTTGCTTTCCTTTATTCTGTTTCTCTTCTCATGCACTGGGCTGAACTGCCAATCAGTGTGATTTTATTCACCAACGGACTCTGCCGTCTCCGTCACCTATTCAACCCTCTGAATCAGCCGACAAGTTGACATGGGCTGACTTATGCCAATGGTGCGGAACATCACAAAAATTAGGGTGACAGACGCACCGACAGCTCTACACTGAACAACGGCCGACCGTCAGCTTGGTGTGTCAGGGGCTTTAAGGACAAAGGGAGAATTGGTAACTCACTTATTACTTGTTTTGTCTTTTTACAGGAAACCTGACTAAACATATGAAGTCAAAGGCGCACATGAAGAAATGTCTTGAACTGGGAGTGTCGGTGACGATGGATGACACGGAGATACAGGAACATGGTAAGATACTGACATGTATAGTGTTCTTAAACGTGTGTGAATTTCAGCAGAATAAATCTAACTGATCTGATGTGTTTGTCTTTTAAAGTGGACGAGAGCCAACAAGAGTCCAAGACAGAGGTGGCGGTCACAACCAAACACCAGTTCTCAGACGCAGAGGACTCTGACGGCATGGATGAAGAAGTTGACGAAATCGATGAAGACGAGGAGGAGGACGATGAATATGAGGGTGACTCCACTCCAAAGCTGCGTTCAAGAAGCACGAGTCCTCAGCCATGTGGAGTTACTTCCCTGTCAGTCACAGCCACCGCTGCTATCCATGGCTATTCCCTCACCTCTCTGCCTGGCGCCGATATCCGCCAACAGTCTTCTGGCAGGTGGACGGGTTCCGACCATCGATCGGTCCTTGCAACAGACCAGAGAGAGAAGTCCATGGATGAAGACTCTCTCACTATGCTGTCTCCAGACCAGGCCAGCTTCCTGTTTGATCCCTACTCTTCCTGTCTGCTCTCTCCTGGCTGGGAGTCCCCCATCAGGGAGCCCTCTCCTTCACGTCTGCGTTACCCGTCTCCAAGGCGAGAACTCTCCCCGCGAGGTCGCTCCTCTCCCAGATGGGACACCTCCCCGCTGAGGCCTGGCTCTCCCAGCTTCACAACCATTCAACACCTCTCTCCAGGCTCAATTGAACGACCCATGTCTCCTGGAACAGAGATGGCTGGAAAGAGAGAGTCCGCGGTCAGAGGCCGGCAGAGGGTCGTGCTGAGAGCTGTTTCACCACGAAGAGGCTCGCACCAACACAAAGGCGGCGGTGATAAAACCAGACACCAGGCAAAGATGGAGATGGCTCAACAACAAGGAGCCTTTGAAATGGAGATGGTATGTATCATGACACGTTCTGCAACCAGTTCAACTACACCTCTGCCAAATAGGGTTTTAGATTTGGATGACATTAGTGGGAAGTTTGGCCATAGGCAAAAGAACAAGGGATAATGATCTGGTATAAAGTCCAGATTTTAAAAGGACTTCTAAACATGGTCTCATGAACTGCTACACTTGCCTGACTGAAAAAAATTTGATGCACATGTGGATCCAGATAAAACATTCAATTTGTATTTATTTATTAGAATAACAAATTTAAAACTGATGACAAACTGTATTTTCCATTTCGTCAACAAATTCCATGAAAAGACCAAAACTAAATATAAATGGATCAAAGCTGTAGTCTGATCCCTCTTCTTCCTCTGTGCCATAGAAATCCATTCTTGTCCAAAAACAATTTAAAACCTAATCAATAAGCCACACTGTTGCTCTAGTGACAAGAGCGTTAAATGTGTATTTTGTGATTTTTTTCTACAAACTACAGTGCCCAGCTGTATAAAAAAAGTTATTTAGCCTTTGCTTAAAAATGAAAGTATATATTCATGACCCGATCTTTAAGAGCGAAGTGCTGCAGACAGGACAAGTTGTGAAGTAGAACTAACTAACTCATTACTGGTTTTGGTCTTTTCATTTGATATGTTGACAGTAACGGAAATATAGAAAAGCACATGGCTTAGGCCCAATTCCAGTACATTGCTCACCCCTACCATTTAGCTGTTACCACTCTATTTTGCATGTTCACATCTAGGGGTAGTGTCATGATTCTTGTTGGGATAGAGGGGTAAAGTGAAGTGTAACGGCTATATTGCCCTCTGAAAGGTTTTTCAGAGGCACGCTTCAGACCGAGTGTTGTCAGAAATCAATGGCAAGATGGCAGCACAGGCAACAAAAGAAATCCACAAACTTCTTGTCTTTGTTAAGAAAGATTTTAAAAGTGTGATAACCATCGTGATATCTTAGTTTAATGTTGTTTCAATGTATTATGGACCTTTTCTTTATAACAAGCAAAACAAAGAAAATTGCTAGAATGTAGAGTCTCTGTAGCTACCTAGCTACCTAGCTAACATCACATTGTTATTGCCAATTTGTGCATGACAGTCATGCATTTTGACATATTTCCACGTCGCATCCCCCCTTTGCTGCTCTTGTTACCGCTCCTCTAACATGCACACTGGCAGGGTAGGAGCACCAGTTGCTAATGCTAGCCTACAAAGCACCCCCAGTTGCCTGGTAATGAAACAGTGTTATTTTTTATATGACTTGTTTGATCAATTGATAAAGTAAAAGTTGAAGTGAAACAGTTGTGAACCGGCAACACTCGTTGCAGCTGTTTAGGTAAACACCAACATCAGCGACTACTGATGACGTATAAGGATCTTGGGGGGTTGTCCAATTTCATAGGGGAGGATTTCAACCACTACCCCTTGTAACTCTGCTCTGAGGGGCAACGTGGCGCTCGAAAATAATGGGGTAAAAGTAAGAAACGGGACTGGGATTGCGACCGGATTGAATAGACTGTGCAGGCGTGGTGAGCGTATGTGTTCTCCAAGTGCTGTCTGAAGTTTACTTAATGCAATATTTCTCACTTCTCCGCATTCTTGCAAACTGTAATATATTTTCACATGAGAAACGATCCTGGCAATGTTGAAACTGCTGCTAACGCTGCCAATATGTCGTTTCAGGATCAAAGGAGCAGCTTGGCTTCCAGTCTGCCTGGTGCTGCCAGTTCTCATCACCAGAACATCCTCAGCCACCTCCCTCTTCACTCCCAGCAGCAGGCCCACAGTTTGCTCCCAGTCGTTCCTGTCGGAGGGCTCCAGATGTTACACTCCCCGCCTTCCTCCAGCACTGATGTCACCCCCTCTTCGGCGCCAAGCCCCCAGAGCAGCGAGGGCCAGCGCTGCAGCAGCAGGGAAGGATCTGTCCATGGGCTCGAGTCTGGATCAGAGGACATCAGAGGCCAGATCCAGCTGTCCTCCCATCAGGCCGCTCAGGAGAAAAACCTCGACCCCGGCGTCGGGGACAGCAGACAGGAGGAGAACGTCCAGACGTGCTTGAAAGCCATCGCCTCGTTGAAGATTACCACAGAGGACCCTCACTGAAACCCCCCTTTTTCTGTCTCCTTGATTCGACCCAGGAACAGACGCCCCCTCTGCTACACCTGCAACCTTGTCGTCCTCAGCCCTTTAGGCACATAACCTCATCTTTATCCCATTAGAGGCAATATAATAACACTTCCTCGGGTCTTGCACATACTCCAGACAGCTCCTCTGAAATCTGAGTGGAGATCAAACCTTCGCAGTGAAGAAGAAACCCGCCCTGTCTGATGTGCTCTTCTCTTCAGATACTGATGATGATTGGACGAGCAGCAGGATGTCTTGCAAGGTGGAGAATCATTATTGGGTGCAGGTGCAATATGGAAAGATATTATGCTAATATGCCTTTGTTTGACATAGTAGTTTGCGTACAATTGCACATAAATTATATTTATGGATTCTGTACAAATGTCCTTAACATATACTCCTTCTTAGATGCATACAAACAGTGTATTTTACTGTATGTGTACTTTGAAAATAGACTGTTGTTTAATGTAATCATATCAAGGTGTGATGCAGTAGTGCAGTAAATAAAGACTATTTATAAGGGGAAAAGTATGTGTATTATGAAACAGTCTGACCAAATTTTAAGTAGACGCTTCTTGTGCAGTTTGGTGCTTCTAATCAAGCGGCAAGGGTCTGTGCCTTTACTTTGCTTTTCATCATTTTGTTATGAGACGGTTGTTGCTGAATAAGGAAAAATGTCGAGGTAATCTTTATCCAGATGTGTCGGCGCTGTCAGTGAGTTCGCTCAAAGAAAAGCTTTTTCTTTCTTGTTCCGTCAGTTCTGCTGACAGGCGGATGCAGCTTGATTTATGTGAAACAATCTTAAAAAAAAAAAAAATGTTTCTTATGTTGCATTTTTCTAAATGTTGTGGTTTTTATCTTGGTAAAAATGCATGGGATTTGCTATTGCACAAAAATAGAGGAAGTTAATATGTAATTATGAATACTGTAAGATGTATTTATATATTAGAACGTGAGCACTTATTGATACTGGTAAATATTTGACTACTATTTATATGGTATATCTGTACTTATGCAGCAGTGATGCAGTTATGCAGTGAGCCACGCTGGCATTGCTTTTGATCTCATGTCTTTGCTTTGATTAAACAGCGTTTTATTTTCTCTCTCTCTTATACAGATGACCATAAGCATTTTATGAGTTTTGACGATGCACTTTCATCCTTTCATCTTTGATGTTGAACTGACGTGGTCAGTGAAAATAAGGGAGTAAAACATGTTATGTTCTCTTGTGGTTTTTTGAAACATTCCAGTCGTTTTTTCACGTTTCTCATTTTGTGAAACACGTTGCACACAAATACAAGGGGCTATGATGATCAGTCAATAGTATGTTTTCTTGCATTTCAAGTGTAACTGGATAAATCAATATCACTTTACTGTAAGTAATACTAAAGTAATGATGTTAACAGCGTGAGTTGGTTGACTATTACTGTGCTTCAGCTCAAAATGTAAGTAATCATTCACCAAATGCATTACTTCTTCTCTGTATATATACGTGTATTTTTATGATTTAAACTATTTTTGCAGTGTTAAATTCTGAAAACTTTTTATGTGGATTGTTTATATCTCTTTAAGAGGTAAAAAGTCTGCAGTTGACGTAACAGAGGTTTAACGAGGGCGAAAATAGCACAGTGTTGATCGCTAACACCGTGTGTCTCATCTTTAAAAAAGAAAAGAAAAGACAAAAAGTGTATTCACATCTTCAAGTGGTTCTGTTACCAGTTTGAGAATGGATTTCAAAATCAGAAAACACTTTGTTCACTCATGTTTACATAAAAGAATTTTAAAAAGGTGCACTGCTTTAATTTTGTGTTTCCCTTTCTGAAGGTGTATGTAGCTTTGATTTCATGTAATTTTATTTGTTGTGATTTAACGGTGCAGAATGCTCATAAAATGTGAAGGGAAAGTGAAGCCTTCTATTTGCTTTGGCATACAGTATGTATTCAGATTGTGTTTGTGTTTTGTTTTTATTGTGTATTCATATTTACTGAACTGCTTTGTGCCTCTCATGTCTATGAAATTCCCTGTAAAACACACAGAGGACGAATCATTTTACCTCTCAGCTAAGATCTTTTGAGGAAAAAAAAAAAACCTCAGTAGCCAATCCGTTGTTTAGCTATTTGCATCAGAACTGGTTAGTCAGGACGGAGTGCCTCTTTTATGCTATGGGGACTTTATTGTTTGGTGCTCTACTTTTTCAGATTAAATTCAAAATTGTTTTAAAAGAATATACTTCTAACCCAAGGATGTGTGTTGCAGCTTATTTCATTTGTTTGTTTTTTATACTTGATCATTCAAAATGGCGTCCGTGCCTCTCCTCCTGCATAACTCACAATTGTTTAAATTAGAGCGCACAAGGAATCAGATGAAATCATTCACATTTTATCTGGAGGCGGAGTGTGGACACACACACACACAAAAAATCTCTCCAGAGTGAAAAATTGGAGAGACTCCTACCAGTGACATCCTCTGGTGAAAAATGATTACTGCAGTCATAACATGGAAGAAGAAGAAGAAAATAAAAAATGAATGCTTCCAAAAATAGTCCTCACCTTGTGGATAATATTCAACCACTTTCAGGTTGCATCAAATTCAGCAGCAACTCTGTGTATGAGCAGCACAGTCAGTGTGCTGCGCTCTAAGTGAATGCTGTGTTAAACGCATGTTAAGTGAGGAAATGAGTGTGATCTTTGAGAGCGTTATGCCGGCTCTTCTCTGGGTTTGGGGAGGAGGTCTGTTCTAATTCTGGCCAATCAGAGAGGCAGTTCATTTTTTTCCTCTCCTGCTCAGTGACTATGCCTGTCAGGCCCATTTGTTAGAATAATTATATGGCTGTTAACAGCATCCCAGCTTAAAATAAAATTAGTACTGCGATGGTTTAAAGCAGCAGAGGCGTTGCATGAAATGGCTGCTGAAGATCTTAACAGAAAGGCTTTTAAACGATGAAGCAATTTGAGTGTATTCATTCACACAGCTACTGTATGTGAAGTCCTGCTTAGATTACAATCAGAGGACCATGGGTTGATTTTGTAAGCAGGGTGCATACAGTAACCTCTGTCCTCCCTCTCTCTGCTCAGAGTGAGCTGTGCTCCTCTGGTTTATTTTGAGGTGGTCTTATCACAGCTGTTGTATCTGTGGTGGCAGCCTGTCCCAAGCCCCTCGACACTCTTCCTTTTCCCTCTCCGGCCCTTGGTCCTGGTAAGACCCTGTTTGCTCGTTATCCTGCTTCTTCAGGGACATTTACACTTTAATAGCCAAAAAAAACAGCCTTAAACTGTGTGCTTGAGATGGTTTCCAAACCTGTACTTATCTTTAAGAGGTACTAATAACTGCTTGTTGGAATTTGATGGCTCTCTGAAGCTCGCCAAGTCTGTTTAAATTAAGAAGTTTTATCAGTGGAGACTTGGCTGTCATTTGTTAACAGAATGAAAAGAGATTAATTTCCTTTAAGAAATGTTTTCTACTTAATATTTAATTTCTCTGATTGTGTACCGTCGCTATTGTTTCTTTGGACCGTGAAGAAATCAATAATTTCCTGCACTCATTTATTTCCAGTTGAGGCTCCATTTGGCGATCTGCCTCCTTTCAAAATATTGAATATAGATGAGGTCACTTATGTAATACTGCTGTTTTTCATAGTTGATAATGCAGCTTTTGTACACACAACCACTGACATTGACATCAATAAGAGTGGATTAGAAATAAATAAATAACTTGCCCATATTAAGAAGTTCCTAAAATAGCCTGTGGGGTCTGGAACAGGTGCCATGTGCTCTGCTTGTGAAAGCAGTGTGAAGGCTGCACTAATTTTATGCACGTAAACAGGCTCTGGCTGTGAGCCTGCACAACATGAGACAAACAGGCACAATCACTGTGGTACAATGAGACGCTCTGCGATCATTTTAATTGACTGGGGTTGAACCGTTTTCTTAAATGTGCCTGTCTTGATTGTGAAGCATAATGTGCCGTCAAGACCAAGGAAATACTGCACGTCTGTGGCAGCTGCAATTGTTTTTTCTCAATGATCTCCTTCAGCAGAGATATATCGCTGTTTCTATGTGACTTGTGAAAAGGAAACATGGTGGTACCTGCTGAATGAAGTGGTGATTAAACAATTATTTTCATTAACAATTTAAAAAAATATTTTCTCGAATAATCATTTGGTCTAAAAACAAAGTGACATATTTAAATGCCTTGCTTTCAATAATCCAAACCCCCAAAATATTCCGTTTACTGTCACATGCCATGAAGAAAAGCAGTAAATACCAGGGGTGAAAATCACCAGAGGCCCCATGATACGATATTATCACAGTACTCAAGTCATGATACAATATTAGTGTGATTTTAAACATTTTGCAGTACTGTTATAATACAGACTGCAATATTTTGCAATTTATTTTATAATTATTCTTATTTTCATCGGCAATTATGTCCCAAAAAAAGATTATTAATACTCTCTAATAAGATAAAATTTTTAGCCTAATTTTAGACGAAATGAATCTGAAAAAGCAGTTTGATTTTATAACTCTAGTTGGCTACCAAATGTTTAGTTTGTATTTCAATATTGCTAACTTGTATAATATGAAAGAAATAATACTTGGAGTTTGTGTATCGACACAATATTGCCATGAAAAATATCGCGATACAATGATGTATTTATTTTTTCACTGTTGTAAATACTCATTTTTAAAAAACTAAAACCACCAAATGTTTTCCATTTGTGCTTGAAAAATACATATCTTTAAATTATCTATGATCAAAATAGTTGCAAATGAATTGTCTTCGACTACTTGAGATAAATTAACTAATTGCTGCAGCTCTAATCAGCAAAAATAGAATTACTGATTTAGTTTCAGGGTCCTGGTATTGTTCACGCTGGCTCACTATCACACTGTCATGCTTTACATGGACACTTCAATAGAAGATGAATGAATATTAATTTTACTCCTTGGGTTCATTACAGATTCCCTCTCAGTAATAGCTCAGAATAATGGAGGCTTGTCCTGCACCCATGGGTCCCGAGGCGTCGCCAGCCGAGGGTCGGCACATTGACCTGACAGAGGACCTGGCCCAGCAGCTGGAGGACATCATTAGCACCTACCAGGCTGACGAGAATCCCGCTGAGCCAGAGGACACAGAGGAGGTCACAGCCGTCAAAGAGGCAGACACCCGCAAGGACCAGAAACTGGAGAAGAAGATGCTCAAAAACCTAGGTGTTTTTTTTTCTTTTCCTCAAAATGTTTTATCGATTTTAGCCGAGGTGGGTTTCATTCAGCTCAGTCAGCAAAAGTCCAAGTTGCACTGAAACTGATAGGTGTGTAAGTAGAGCTGTAATGCGTGTAAGTGCATCCATCTGCACCAGACGAGCAGGTAAAATAGTATTTCCACATGCCTTTTATAGTTGGCGACAGACTTCTCGTAACCCCATATTCCAAAATAATTTCTGCATATTTTCTCTGATGAATAACATTCACCTTGTGCTCCAGAGTAATCAAAATGAATTAAGCTCAAACTTAATTTGTGACTGACATGTGATGTATAATCCTCTGTGGCTGCTCAGGGAAAGAAGCCATGCTGCTGATGCAAAGTTTGAACAAACTCAACACTCCAGAAGAGAAACTGGAAGCCATCATCAAGAAGCACGCTGAGCTGGTGAGCGGAAAGACACCGAAAACTGGACACAGTATATATCACTACTGTTGTGGGCATTTGGTGGATATGTCTGTGTCTTTCCTCAGTTGGAGGAGCATCGGAGCGACCAGAAGCAGCTGAAGGTTCTGCAGAAGAAGCTGCTCCAGGTGATGAAGGAGAAGGACCAGCTGCAGAGCGAGCACAGTCGGGCCGTGCTGGCTCGCAGTAAACTGGAGGGACTCTGCCGAGAGCTGCAGAGGCACAACAAGACCTTAAAGGTACTTCAGCTCCTGTCATAGCAGCTCTTCATGTAGTAGTAGAAGTATTATACATGAATAACTTAACAGACCAAATCTCTTACAGGCATGGTGTCTAATCTGAGCTACTGGTTTTGCCATTTGTTAGTTGACTTTAAGGTGCAATGACGTTGTCACCATATGTTGTGCAGCTCTACAGGAGGTGACGCCAGTTGGCATCAAGGATCAACCCATGTGTCAAAGCTCAGGGTTTGACCTCTTAAACTGCCACAACTCCAGTTGTAAAGTCCAAGTGTCATTTAAACCTGTGAATCTCATTTCTAATTCTAGTGGAGATCCTACAGTTATACAAAGATATTGAATACAGCTCATCAGGCTGGTTTAAATTAAATAATTCACAGGACATCTACAATATATTTACATCGGATTGAAAGGAGCAGATACTGCACCTTTAGTTGTGATGATGTGTGATGCAGCTTTTATGTGTGTTAGGACTAGGTATGGGACAACATGAAAATTTAATGTAATCCTGGCCAAAATAATCATGATTCATTATTTCAATAATCATCAAAATATGCTTGAAAATGGCACTAAAAGTTACTGGAATAACTTTATCTTACATTTCATTGAGAAACAAATAATTTTAGAAAGGACACACGTCTTTGTTCTTTGGTGAACATCCATTTCAGTAGAAAAACAAACAATGAAACAATCTTAAACAGCCTGGCTTTTCATCTACTTGAAATGGCATCATATCTTTCCATATGAAATATGCCTATGTTTGATTAAGATCTGTTTTATATTTTTAAGTTGGTGTATATGCAGCAAATGCAGCTGGATACGATATTCACCATAAGCCCGATAATGGAAATTCACCACAGTCAACTTATTGTAAGTGTTTTTTAAATCGCAATGCTGCATTTAATCACACCATTGTCTCATTCCTGGTTAAAACAAAACATACATTCAGCTCTATGTGATTGTGCCATACAGTGTGGAAAAACTATTAATAATTTCAAGGGATATAAAGGGCAATCTAATGGTAAAACCATGGCTCTTCCTTGATATACTGATTTATAATGCTTCAGATGTGAAGTAATAACAGAATATAACTGGGGAAAGTCCTTTCAATTGAATTCTTCAGAGTGTTTTTATACTGATATCTATGGCTGGAAGAATAACTACTTAAGTCAAAACAAGTAGCTGATTAATCAACTGATCAATTCATCATTTGGCAAAATGATTTTTCTGACAAAAACGCTAAACATTATCTGATCATAGCTTCTCAGGTGTGAGGGCTTCCTGCTTTTCTTTTTTAAGGTGACAGTGGATTGAATATATTGAGGTTTTGGATGGTTAGTTGGACAAAATAAGCAACTTGAAGATCATAATTTTGGTTTTTGGAAATACTGAGAGGCATTTTTCACTATTCAATGACTGTTTTCTCAATGACCCATTTAGTCTTTAAACTGTCAGCAGATCAATAAATAACAAAAATAATAATTTGTCACAACTCTAATAACGTCACGGTGATACAGTGGTTAGCACTGTCGCCTCACATCGAGTTCAGGATTTGACCCCAGGGTGGTGGAGCCCCTCTGTGCAGAGTTTGCATGTGACCCCAGGGTGGTGGAGCCCCTCTGTGCAGAGTTTGCATGTTATCCCTGTGTCAGCGTGGGTTTTCTCTGGGTACTCCAGCTTCCTCCCACAGTCCAAAGACATGCAGGTTAACTGGTGACTCTAAATTGTCCGTAGGTGTGAATGTGAGTGTGAATGGTTGTCTGTCTCTATGTGTCAGCCCTGTGATAGTCTGGTGACCTGTCCAGGGTGTACCCTGCCTCTCACCCAGTGTCAGCTGCAATAGTTTCCAGCATCCTGCGACCCCTAACAGGATACGGAAAATAAATGAATGAATAATAACCTCACACTTACAGAAAGTTATTGCAGTTTGATTCCTCCGTGTGTCCTGCATTAGACATTTGATTTTTAGGCTTTTCCGTTGTAAGTGAAAAAGACGCAGAGAGTACAACCACAGCTGTTTCTTTACTGAAAGACCTTCACAGATTTCACTGTTGCACGGACACCTGGGAATTGTATGAAACCAGAGGATGAGCTAAAGATGCTCCTAGCTCTATGTCACTGTGCTAACTGGAAATGTATCATATATAATCTGTCTCTGAAATGCAGGAAGAGACCCTACAGAGGTGCAGAGAGGACGACCTGAAGAGGAAAGAGATCACCACCCACTTCCAGGGGACGCTGAGCGAGATTCAGGCCCAAATTGAGGAACACAGCAGCCGCAACACCAAGCTGTGCCAGGAAAACAGCGCTCTGGCAGAGAAACTGAAGGGGCTCATTTCACAATACGACCAGCGAGAGGCGGTATGGATCCTGCCACGTACTGAGCACACACAGGTTCAAAACAGAATCACACAGAGTTTAATCTACATGCAAACCTAAATGGCCCGTGCTTTAAAACCTCGCACGTCTGGGCCTCAGTGCCAGTTTCAAAAACATGAATCATTTGCACATTTCACAGGTCTTACATTTATTATTGACAGTGTTTCACTTTTATGCAGCCAAAGACTCCCTGAGCAAGAAATGAAACAGCTTTCTCTCATAAATCCCCCTGATTGTCTTCCAGAACCTGGAGAAGGTCTTCAAACACAGAGACCTGAAAGAAAAGCTGCTGGAAACCAAACTCGCGCAGGCCAACATGATACTGAAGGAGACAGAGGAGAAGCACAAGCTGGAAAAAGAGCTTGTAAGTTTTGTGTATCAGATTTGTCGGGTGCTCCCGAGCATTTTTAATCACTTATTTGCAATTCTAATCCCCTAATGCTAATTTTAATATTCCACAGCTGCTAAAACAGGCGGCAGAGCATAAAATGAAAGTGAAGGTCATGAAGGAGCAAGAAATCGATATGAAGAGCCAGGTACAGTAACAGGGCATCATGAGAAAAATTGACTTGTTATTCTTCCTCTCTAGGGGCACGTATAATGTTTTCCTCACTGTTTCTCCTCAGCTCGATATGTACTCCAAGAAGTTTGATGAATTCCAGGGCACAGTATCAAAGAGTAACAGTGTCTACAGCGACTTCAAACAGGACATGGACAAAGTAAGAGCGGTTTCACAGAATATTTGAAGTCAGCTTCATGATATTGGTTAGAATATTTAGTGTATCTGGGAATAAAAACAGGAATAAGAGAAAGAAATCCCATGAACATTACATCTGACACACTGTATAATCCTACACTCGATTGTGGCAGCTATATTTAGAAGTGGCTTTGATTGTGTACTGTGTAACGTGATTTTTTTTTGTGGTGTAGATGGCAAAGAGAATGAAAAAGCTGGATAAAGAGTGCCAGTCATGGAAGTCTCGCTTTGATGGCTGCAACAAGACTCTCCTTGACATGGTGGCAGATGTAAGAAACACTTTTCTTCTGTCAGTTATAGCCCCAAACAAGGATTTGCTTCTTCTTTAACCAGAAAAGACAAAGATTTCCCCACTTTTACAAATAATTTTCATGCATTTTAAACCTTTACAGAAAGCAATTAAGGAAAAGGAGTTTGAGCTCCTCACCGTCAAGAACCAGAAGCTTGAAAATCTGTGCAGGGCTTTGCAAGGGGAGAGGAAGAATCTTTATGAGAAGGTGCAGGGAGCTGGAATTCAACCAGACATCAACACTACTGAACCAACAGAGAAGGAGAACCCTGAGGCGCTGGAGAGTCCTGAAGCCCCTAAAGATGATGACACCGTCCAGACTACTGCAACCGCAGCTGCCTCAACTGCCCCTGTCGGGACACCAACACCCGCAACTCCACTGACCAAGGAACTGGCTAAACTGAAGGCTGAGCAGGCCCGCCTGAAGGAGATCGCCAGCTCTTTTACAATCTCTCATGTTATACCCACAGAAACAGTCGATAGCCAATCACAAGGACTCTCTGAGGGTGTCCAGAAGCCAGTGGAGAATGACAGTAATGGTGAACATCTCCAGGAAGTCTTGGAGGATGGATGCCAAGAACAGAGAGATTTGGAAATGGAGTCAGTTGATTAATGCTGCAACTAATGTGGAAAAGAAATCTGGCTCATGTGAGATTCACAGCAATAAAAAGAAAAATGCTGGCGATGTGTTCAGTGTCTGATCCTGATATCTCAAGATTTAAGAGAGGGTTCATTTTAGTCGCTGCAACAGGCCAAATACAACTAAGCAGTTTTATGCTTTTTCTAACTCAAAGACCAAAATGTAAAGGAAGTTTTGTCAAACTTCCACTGTTTAGATGGTCCTGATTGATCATCAATGCAAAAGATTAACAACTGTCTTATAAAAATATCTGGTTCTTTAAAAAAAGTCAAAGGTAAAAGACTGAGTACATACGGAAACAATGTTATAAGTTAACTATGGCTCCTAAGATGCATTTGAGCAAGAGACATCCAATCACAGCTTAACTTAAAGTACTGCCTTGTGGTTATACGCCTCCACAAAGCAGTCAAGTTGCAATCACAGCTTATATCCAAGTCTGTTCAGAGTCGTATGTAGACATGACAGTGGCCAGTGCTTAAAATGTTGCTGCAAAGAAGCTGCATATTCTAAAATGTGAATGTGAATCTTGTGAATCTTCAGCCCAGCAGCACAAATCCATACAATTAGCACAGTTTCAAGATGGACACCCAAAATTAGCGTCACAAATTCTGTATATGACCAAATGTTTTGCCTCCTGTTCCTTATGGTGTTAAATAATGATGCCACAGTGAAGCTGACCTTTGACCTTCTGAATATAAAATGATATCACTTCATTCTATCCTGAAATTTTGTTATGGCCAAAAACATTTTTGTGAAGTCACAGTGACCTTGACCTGTGACCACCAAATTCTAATTAGTTTATCCTTGAGTCCAAATGGACGTTTGTGCCAAATCTGAGGCATTGAGATACAGTGTTCATGAGAATGAGATAGACACAAGGTCAGCGTGACCTTGACCTTTAACCATCAAAATCCAATAAGTTCAGTTCATCACTGAGTCCAAGTGGAAGTTTGAGCCAAATTTGAAAAAATTCCCTCAAGGCGTTCTTGAGATATTGCGTTCATAAGAATGGGATGGACGTACTGTATGCACACACATAGATAGGTATTCACATACAGATGGTCGGACGAACTGGAGGCATAAAACTCTATTCTCTCTATTTTGGAATAAATCAGGGGAGCAGATCTACAGTCAGGTCCATAATTATTTGGACAATGATACAGTTGTCGTCATTTTGGCTCTGTACACCACCTCAATGGGTTTTAAATGAAACAATGAATACCTGCTTAAAGTGCAGACTCTCAGCTTTCATTTAAGGCTTTTTTCAAAAATGTAGTATGAACCGTGTAGGAATTACAACCATTTCTTCACACAGTCCCCCAACTTTAAGGGCTCATAAGTATTTGGACAAACTAACATAATCATCAATTAAACAGTCAGTTTTAATACTTGGTTGCAAATCCTTTACAGTCAATGACTGCCTGAAGTGTTGGACACATAGGCATCATCAGATGCTGGGTTTCTTCCCTGGTGATGCTCTGCCAGCCCTTTACTGCAGCCGTCTGCACTTCCTGCTTGTGTTTTGGGTGTTTTGCCCTCAGTTTTGGCTTCAGCAAGAGAAACGCATGCTCAGTTGGATTCAGGTCAGATGATATGACTTGGCCATTGCAGAACATTCCACTTCTTTGCCTTAAAAATGTCTTTGGTTGCTTTTGCAGTATGCTTCAGGTCAATGTCCATCTGCACTGTGAAGCATCGTCTAATGAGTTTTGAAGCATTTAGTTGAATCTGAGCAGATAATGTAGCCCCAAACACTTCAGCTTTCATCCTGCTGCTCTTGTCAGCAGTCACATCATCAATAAATACAAGAGAACCAGTTCCACTGGCAGCCATACATGGCCATGACATAACAGTACCTCCACCATGCTTCACTGATGAGGTGGTGTGCTTTGGATCATGAGCAGTTCCTTCCCTTCTTCCTTCTCTTGTCTTCCCATCATTCTGGTAGTTGATCTTTGTTTTATCTGTCCATAGTATGCTGTTCCACAACTGTACAGGCTTTTTAGATGGTTTTTGACAAACTCTAATCTGGCCTTCCATTTTTAAGGCTAACCAATGGTTTGCATCTTGTGATAAACCCTCTGTATTTATTCTAGTGAAGTCTTGTCTTGCTGACAAGAGCAGCAGGATGAAAGCTGAAGTGTTTGGGGCTACATTATCTGCTCAGATTCAACTAAATGCTTCAAAACTCATTAGACGATGCTTCACAGTGCAGATGGACATTGACCTGAAGCATACTGCAAAAGCAACCAAAGACATTTTTAAGGCAAAGAAGTGGAATGTTCTGCAATGGCCAAGTCATATCATCTGACCTGAATCCAACTGAGCATGCGTTTCTCTTGCTGAAGCCAAAACTGAGGGCAAAACACCCAAAACACAAGCAGGAAGTGCAGACGGCTGCAGTAAAGGGCTGGCAGAGCATCACCAGGGAAGAAACCCAGCATCTGATGATGCCTATGTGTCCAACACTTCAGGCAGTCATTGACTGTAAAGGATTTGCAACCAAGTATTAAAACTGACTGTTTAATTGATGATTATGTTAGTTTGTCCAAATACTTATGAGCCCTTAAAGTTGGGGGACTGTGTGAAGAAATGGTTGTAATTCCTACACGGTTCATACTACATTTTTGAAAAAAGCCTTAAATGAAAGCTGAGAGTCTGCACTTTAAGCAGGTATTCATTGTTTCATTTAAACCCATTGTGGTGGTGTACAGAGCCAAAATGACGACAACTGTATCATTGTCCAAATATTTATGGACCTGACTGTATGTTAACAGGGTCCAACGTTTCCCAGTTCAATATTCTGTTAAGACACATCAGCCCTCCTATTGTGTTCATGCCACTTTCTTGTCCCTCTCTGTCCCTTAAATATCTTTGGCTTTCTCTGCATAACAATAAATAACACATAGCCACGAATAGATTGACATCTAAGGTTAAAATTGACAAGTAAGATTGCGTGTGAATGTTTTAGAACCCCTTTTTGGGTCTTTTGTCCTGACCTTAACCTGTTTGGTGTTCGGAAAAGTTAGTTGCTATGAATGTCTTACCCTAACCTGACCCTTGACCTCTTTCCTACCCTTAATCTGTTTAGCAATGGGAATTAAACATCGTCCTGGACCTCTATTCTAACCCTTAAGTATCCCCTTTTCATTTCTTAATTGGTTAGTTGTTATTTTTCCATTAAAATATATATTTCTTAATGTCTTGGGGGCCAATTACTTTTAGAACTGTACTCCTAACAGAAACAACAACTTTATTTAGACAAAGCTTCTGCCAGTACAATTTATTTAATTAATTTATTTTTCCCTGATTTTTCATGATTTCAGTCCCTGTCATATTGAGCAAATACAGAGCTGCTGATCAGGTTCTCATTATGTGCTACAGAGCTGGAGAACATAGGACCCTTTGTTAGTTTCCATTATGTACCATATAAATGTGGGAGACATACGACCCTGGGAACATAGGAATGACCCCTAATTTAGAAACTATGCTGTGTTCAGTTCACAACTGAAACAACAAAGCATTTTGAAATTTGTGCATCTGACTGAGCCTTTCCCCATGACAAGCTGATAGACAAAACATGACTCCTAAGGGGCTGTACACATGCCGCGTCTTTAACCACCTGGAAAATGCAAGGTCAGGTGCTGGGTGCTACTTTTGTGCCTATTTTGTGCCAGCTTTCAAGTGCTCAGTGGCTGGTTGCGTCTGAGGTTGCTAAGCAACCTCAAAAAGCACAGTACCATAGCCTGTTTACCTGAAATCCTGAATGCAGAGCTGATCTTCTTCCAGGCGCTGTTTGTAAGTGTGTAGGCCTATCATCCGTGGGACAGACATAAAGCTCTGGGCCCTGCACTATGACATGTGGTGCGGGTTGTTGCATTCCAAAAGTTGAATTCGGTTTATCTCAAAGCACAGCTGTCCCGCCCTGAAAAATAGGCGCTCGGGGATGCATGTGTGCCGTGAGGGCGTCGCTCTGGCGTTTGGGCGCGCCTGCTGTGCGTCTACATTTAAAACAATGAATTTGAGGGTGCAAAAAATGCGGCATGTGTACAGCCCATAGGAATTCCATGTTTCTTTGTCAAATAACATTGAGAGCATCGTTTAAGGAAAAAAATAATAATAATGAGCGCACTGAAGGTGGTGAAGCACTTCCAGAACCAGCTGCTTCTCCTCCTAATTAGCACCTCTTTTCACAAATCTGCATAACGGTTGTCATGTAGAGTTATTTTACCTGCAACATAAGCAACAACTTGAGAAGCTAAACGAGCTAGAAGACATTCAGGGGCGCCTCTAGCAATTCATGTATAGGTGCCGTCTCACTCCCTCTTCTCAGCCTTGCAGTTCATACAACTGAAGTTTCATCCAGTAACCACTATAACTAATGGCAGAACAGTACCAGATTTTTCACCTTCTTCACATTGGATTGTGATGTTTATCACAACATAAGCAATATTTGCAGCCTTAAAGTAGATACAGAGCTCTTCTCTACTGGAGAAGCTCCGGTCCATGTTCGTTTTTGCCCCTCCGTGGCACAGCAGCCTTCAGTGTTGATATGCCATTATTAATGACGTGAAACCAATCTGACAGTGCTGTGGGCGGGACATTAGGCTAGGCTACAGAGAGGTGACTAAAGACAGAGGCGCTGCATCAGAGCTAAAAAAGTGCATTTTTAATCAAGTTATTTTATCCAGCGTTAGCTTTTAAATCGTAAAAAAAAATCAACATGTGGCGGTCAGTGATAATAGTTTGGCAGACTGCCACAAATAAATCAATGTATGGGAAACACTGCAATTTAGTTTTGCATTTCCAAGTTCAGGGACTCACAGGGGACAGCTTAAAAAAAAACTGAAGCAGCAACCCTCCAAAAAGACTGGAACTTAAATTTCCCATAATACAACCAACCCTCTCTATCTGCTGTCTGTAATAAACATGTTCTCTGGAAAAAATTGTCAGACCTGAAACTAAGGTCCTTCCAGAGCCACAGAAGATATTTTACAATCATTCTCACTAACAGTGGTAATTCTGATGAGTCAACTAATCTTCCTGTGTAAAATCAGTGGAGTGCCCCTTTAAAATGAGCTCAAACAGGCAATCTTTTGTTTATCCATTTACCCAGAGTGGACTTCGAGAGAAAGCAGAGAGTGTTTCACTCTGGTGCACTGATAAGAAGCTCCGTATCTTATGAAACTATTACAAATCAGAAAATGGCTGAAAGAGCAGACCAGACCGCAGTGAAAGCTCTCAAAGCTTTTGTCGGAAGTGGAAAAGCTCTGCTGGACCTCGCCGAGAAGGAGAGCAGAGAAGGTAGGCAGCATGTTGTGGGGCCGGACAAGTGCACATAAAAATAGACATGCAGACGCCATGTGCTGCAGTTGGCAGGCGATTTATGGCCGTACCATGAGCGGGGGTAAGCAGGAGGCCTGTCAATCATTCAATGTAAAGAATGAACCCACACAGACTGTCAGACATTAACTTCACAGACTATCAGACATTCATTTACTTTTCCTCACACAGGCTCTCTCCAGGAATTCATCAGGCAGAAAATCCGCATAGAGCAAAGACAGTCACTGCTGGGTCTGATTGAAGCTGCTGCAGCTTTGTACAGAAGGTCTGCACTGTACACACACACAGTAAATAAACAGCCTCTAAAATACAACTTAAATTAAAATATAAAGTAAACAGAGCTTCATGACAACAGAGCTTCAGCTTTGCACTCTTAGACATACAGAAGTATGTTGTTTATTTTAATTTTTTTCTATCTTCACAGTTTGTCTGTTAAGAGGAAAAAGGATGCAGAGAACCTCTGGAGACAAAACAATCAGTAAGAGCTAAACTGCTAAAATTGCTGCGGTTTTTTGTTTTATGTGACAATAAATCAATACTTTTGACATAGCCAGCTTTGTAAAGACATAAATTTGGGTGTTGGTGGAAATTGTCATGAAAATGTCACATATTCTGGCATTTCATAGACCCAACTATTAATAAAGTAATTAAAGAAACAATCTGCAGATTGATCGATAATGAAATAATTTTTAGGTTTCAGTCCCAGTGAGTGCAAAACATATTGTCTACTTAATGCCGCAAGTGTTTTCATCTCTGTGCATTCGCACCAAAATTTCAGGAAGGATGACAAATACTTAGGTCTGGGTATTGTTTTAAAAAATTATCATACCAGTACCAATATCATTACCCCTAAACCCCTCATAAGTCCCACCCTTTTTTACTCTGTGCCCCAACAACAGTTATAGCCCGAATCTGGAACCAGACAATAGAGAGATGCCTCGTTGCTTAGAAATACTTCCGGATAGAAAACCAGCAGAGTTTAGCTATATACTGTGTATATATATATATATATATATATATATGTATATACACATATATATATCACATTTTTCAATCAATAAAGGTTTATCTTATCTTATATATCTCACATTTGTCACGTCACTATATCACTGTTTAGACTAATCTAATGTTTGTAAAGTCTATAAACACAATGATTTAACAAACATTACTATTTCTGTGTGCACATTTTGTAATTAATAATCTGGTTATCATAGATTAGCTACGCTAACCGTTAGCTGTTAGCGGTGTCTGTAATAACTCAGTAACTCAATAAACGGTCCGTGAAAAAAATATTTTTTCCAGCAGATATCTTAGTTAAAACATGATTGAGCTAGCAAAGCAGTTTTGTGTTGCTATGTGTGGTATTTATTCAGTTTTGGGAAATCACGATGTCTAGAAAGCATCAGTGGCTGCAGCTGACAGGGACAGCTAACTGCAGCAGCAAAGCTAACATCAGGACGTCATCTGTTAAAAGCCTCCCGTTGTCCGATATGACATGAAACTACTCCAGTTAGCTCAATCATGTTGTAACTAAGACATCCGCTGGAAAAAATATTTTTTTCACGGACCGTTTTTTGAGTTACTGTGTTATTACAGACACCGCTAACGGCTAATGGCTAACGGTTAGCCCAGCTAATCTACGATAACCATGTTATTAATTACAAAATGTGCACACAGAAATAGTAATATTTGTTCAATCATTGTGTTTATAGACTTCACAAACATCAGATTAGTCTAAACGGTGATATAGTGACGTGAAAAATGTGAGATATATAAGATAAGATAAACCTTTATTGATCCCATAATTGAGAAATTCCAATGTTACAGCAGTCAAGGGGAAATATATATATATATATATATATGTAGCTAAACTCTGCTGGTTTTCTACCCGGAAGTATTTGTAAACAACAAGGCGATTCCCTCTATACCACAATCAACTTTCGCCTTTTCATTTTACTTAGATATACTATGTTCTAGGCTCATATATGTCGAGGGGAAAAACTAATTTTGAAGGTGGTTAAAAGCACAATCTTCAAGGACAAATTGCATTGCACGTAGTCACATCTTAATTAAGCTTATATTATTAAAATGCTAGCTTGCTAACATATAGCTACATCAAGAGGAGTTAGCCTAATGGCAGAACAAGAACTTCAGCCACACTTGCTTGACATGACAAGACATGAATTGTTGTTAGCCAGGAAAGATCGAGGCTAACGTTCCTTTGTTTGTATTATCTCTGTACGGCTACATGGCGCCCTGAAGTAATTATTGCACCTACATTAAAGAAAGGCCAACGTTAGGTCAGCACTATGGTCTGTAATCAGTAATAAATACATAAAGGACTATACTGATCCCCAGCAGGAGAAAAGGGGACACACCCAGCAGAGCAGAAGCAATGCTGACTGATAGTCTTGTCATCCTGGGTCTCTACTTGTACCTTTTTTTGTTGAGGCCAGAAGCCTCGATTTGCATTGTTTTGCCAAAGTTTACATCATCAATATGTCTTTCTATCTCATACTGCAGTTGCTGCTGTCTGCTTCTTGAAAATATATTTTCTGACACCAAGAATCTTTCTAATTAACAACGTGGCAAATGGCTGAGCAAAGTCGGTATCTCCATGTTTCTTTTTGTCGAGCTTGTCCAACAACAGTGACAGCAGCAGTAGTAACTTGGGTGGGCGGGATTCAGGCTCAGACAATAGAGTACTTCATTTGATACCCATCAAGCGAATCAAAGATTCAGTTGCATAAAATGCCACCAAATGCCACAGCCGTGTAGTACAGCCATACTTTCAAATGTTTTGGTGGCATCTAAGCACACTGACCTCCGCACTTGACTTCACCACAACTCAGTCTTTACAGGTTGTAGTTGCTGCTGTAGTGGGCCAATCACAAGCGAGAGACACTTTGTCCATGTTATATACATCTTGTATATGAAATGTTTGTGTTGTTGCTGCATTTTTTAAACACATCTGTCACCTGCATCCAGGCGCTGCCTCAATGTCACACAATAGACTACAACTACCAAGAATAACGGAGACGAACTATGATCTACCTCACACACAAACTAGCAGCACGTGTGCAGTGGTAATTTCAAGTCCTTTCGTCACTCGGCATATGCACCCAAAGAAAAAAGAACCCTCAGAAGGGAAATGACGAATGACTGTTGAGATCTATGTGTGTTCGTCAGCCTTGACCATCAAAAATACAAAGCTTTTACTTTTATGTTTTTCAAATATACTTTGGTGAATTTCATTCTTACAATGCCAAAAACTAGAGAAGATCTAGACACATTCTGGCAACAAACCTGCTGTAACTGACACCCTGACATTGTGTAAATCTGCTGAGACACTCCTGATTGTGGAACAATAAACCTCCCCGTGCATTCATTCATAAAATATCTAACAGTCCCTATAAACTGAAACAACAGTAAAAACTTTGTTGTGTGACTTCTCCAGCTGTGCTGCTTTACAGGAAGCTGTGCGGGACTTTGAGGGACTAGAAGTGAGTTACTGAAATCTTTTCAAAAATATTCTTATCAGGCCGTTTCGTCTTTACTGACTGTGGCTGGTGTAACACAGGTGCAGTGGGATGCCTTTCTGCAACGTTTGGATGATGAGTTACAACTGAGTGCTAAAATACTGGACAGGGAACATCAGCCAAGATGTATTTCACCAGATATATCTCTCATCGATGCCAGAACAGGAGGGTCAGTCTGATTCATTAATTTTTATGAGCATAAAAAATTAAACTACACATGGAGCTAGTTAAAGATGTTACAATCTGCCAAAACCTTTGTCTTGGAGTAACTTATTTTGCACTCAATCATTATAATGTTTCTGTCTGTTTTGCAGAACAGCAACATTGGGGAAATATCTTGGGAAAGGTAAAAAGATCCTGCTGGTGTTAATCCGCCAGTTCTCCTGCCTCCTCTGTCGTCTACACCTCAAAGATCTGGAGAAGAATCAGGTAAAGATGAAGCACTGGAAACAAAATGTTTACCAATGCACTTTTGTTTTTCTCCTGTTAGACCTTTCAGACAATAAAATAATGTTGTAATGTTGCTTCTGCATAAGGTAGACAATAAAGTATTATTCTATTCTATTCAAAAAATGAAGGGAAACTTTGCTGATATTGAACCAGCTGTGTGGTATCGCAGAATGTGCAGATGAACTTTGTCCCTGTGCCGCTGCCAGCACCTGGACCACCACTAGACCGGCAGGGATCTGCGGGGAAAGTCAAACAACGTTCATCTGCGCACAATGCGATGACACACAGTTGGTTGAATATCAGCAAAGTTTCCCTGCTTCCCTTCACTGGTTCCTGTACAGCAGGGTCGGTCTTTGTTTCACTGTTATAATCATCAAAAAGCAAAAGCAGCATGTGTATACATTCAGTAGGCTATATCTTCAGTAGCTAGCTAGCTAACCCTACACTTTTCGGGGTTTGATTTTGGTTTTGGAACAGGGAAGAAACGTATGTGTTTTTCCAACCTCTCCAGGTAACAAGTATCATTAATACACAACGTGCCCCAGGCACAACATTTAGCTCCAAATCCACAAAACCAGCCTGAAAATGAAGGAAATCTGAAACGACTGCATTAGAGTCAATGGAGCACAGCTGTGTTGGTGTCGGACCCTGGTCTGAGCCGGTCTGATGCTATGTTATGATTGGCCAGTCTGCGTCCCGAGGTGGGACTTAGGGAGTCAACTGGTCTCCAGAACCTTAAAATTACAATAAAAACATATAAAAGTTACTATCAATAATACTGTAACAAATATGTACAGTATAACTGTTTAACAATGAGGGAGCACAGTTTTGTGCAGTATGTGCAAGAGTCCGTATCAGTGGGGGTCCAAAAAAAAAAAAAAAAAAAAAAAAAAAAAAAAGACAAAAAAAGTCTGTGTACGGAATGGGAAGGGTCGGCTGCAATCTTTCGCGCCTGCCTCAGGGTCCTGGAGGCGTTAAGGTCCTGGAGGGACGGCAGATTGCAGCCAATCACCCTCTGAGCAGAGCCAATGAAACTCTGCAGTCTGCCCCTGTCCCTGGCAGTGGCAGCAGCGTACCAGATGGTGATGGAGGAGGTGAGGATGGACTTGATGATGGCAGTGCAGACATTATTTTTATTTTTTTTTCTCTCCTAAAAACAAGTTCATGACTGTAATGATTTTATATGCATTTGAAGAATTCTATTCTGATTATATGTTGTTCTGTTACGCGATAGATTCATGACTACTTCAAGTCTGAGTAAATTATTTCTCATCACCAAGGAGCAAAAACTGGAAAGCGTCCAGTCACATTCCTGCCAGTAAACTTACCAATAAGGAAGGAAATTAGTCCACAGGTGAACCACAGAAAGGCAACACCTCTCTCTCTAACATAAACCGAGTAACTCTTTGAAAATAACTAAAGATTAATACTTGGCAGAGCTGCCTTTGGCTTTTATAACACAACTTTAAAACCTGTTTGCTCACAGATATGATTAGTAAAGGTCTATGAATCTAGACTGATTTACATGGGACTATAGTAATACAAGCGCATAAGCTTTGTGTTTGCTGAAATATCATAGGGAATTTACTGTGGAATCTTAACACGCAAAATTACATACACGGCAGATTCACACGGGATTAAGATCATAGCTGACCTTCACAATTATTACAAATCACTAGCGGTCCCCAGGTAACTAACGGGGCTTATGGCACTATTTTTCAGAGGTCCCTGGATGCAAACTCAGTTGAAGTGGTGGTGGTTTCATTTGGCTGTCAGGAGGGAGCCTCACACTGGCTGCAGGAGACTGACTGTCCGTACGACATGCTGTTGGACCGTGATAGGAAGGTCAGAGCTCCATGCCAGGCGATGACAATACAGAATATACACTTATATACTTTACATACTTTTTCTGATGCTATGCTAGCAGTTAACTCTGTTGGGTGTTGCAGATGTACGCTGCATTTGGCCTGGGAGCGTCTCTAACGAAAGTATTAAACTTCAGTAACATGCTGCTCTATGCTGAATACGTGGTGGATAATATGGAGTTTCCCAGAGGGCTTCAATCGATTCAAGACGACATGTTTCAGGTAAAATGAAGCACGAACAAAGATGTTTGAAGTGGCAGCAGCAGAACTTGATGTGCCTTTGTCCAAGGCATCTTAAGTCCCTGTTCCCCAGTGAATCCTCTAATTAACTACCAAATATACAATAATGATGGTCAGTCCATCTGTAAATGTTTCTAACTACGTAAAAATGACGCATAAAGAACATTTGGGTTCAGATAATTACATACTTTTCTGATAAAACGTCCATTCACAATAAAATAAAAAAAAAATCATGATTTTATTTGTTTTATTTGTCAACGGTAACAGTTTTACTCCCATGACCATTTTAGTTTTTACATCTACACAGAAAATAATTCTTTGATTTAGTTTCCTTCGTGTTTTTCCCAGCTGGGAGGAGACTTTGTTTTGGACGAACGTGGGAGGGTGCTGTTCTCTCACTGCTGTCAGAGTCCCATAGACAGACCCTCAGTGGAGAACATTTTATCTGCACAGTGAAGATCAAACTCCCTCATGAACAACACAGGCTAATTAAAGGAGAACAGAAACTGGTGACTGCTAAGTCAGGCTGTAAACTGATAAATATTGTGACAGTTTTAAGGTTTTTGACTTGTTAAGAAATAAAATATGATAAATATAATCAATTAAATGTTACTGTCTCATTTTTTTATAACAAAATTGACTGAGCTCAATTGACTAGGGCTGCAATGAGAATATTTTTACCTTCGAATAATTTGCCAGATATTTTCTTGATTTATCTGTTCAGTCTATAAAATACCAGAGAAATGAAGAGCGCCCATAACAGTTTCAAAGTGTTCAAGGTCTTTAAATGTTTTTATGTTTGACTAAACCCAAATTTATTCAGTTAACATTGATAGAAAACTACGAAAGCACCAAATCTATCTAATATAAATCAAATATGACACAATGATTGAGCAGTTCACAGTTCTTTTTTTTTTTCACATGCTCTGTTGGCATCACTCCTGGTATTATTAGCTTTTCTAAAAGGTGAACTCAGGAACCTCCAATAAAGTTAGATAATGTTTAAGTTGGTTAATGTTTAAGTTATGCTACATGCATACTACGTGACTTCTGGGAATCTCAAAGGTTATGCGTCCTCTGTGTTATTAAAGGGCCAGTGTGTAAAATGGGTTGAAAACCGTTGAAAACAGTGACATCAGTGGTCAAATTCTAGATCAAATCAAATCAAACTTTATTTGTATAGCACTTTTCATACATTAAAAATGCAGCACAAAGTGCTTCACAGAATAAAAACAAACAAAAATAAAACATACATATTGAAAACTATCTAGCGACGAGGTGAATATTTATTTAGAAATCTAAACCATGTTACGACATTGTAATGAATCACTCACAAGCAGGAGACCAGAGTAGCGTTCGGGAAAAAGGCCCGTTTATTTGAGCACTCCAAAAACTCTGGTAACACTCCAGGGGGTAACACGTAAAAGACTCCGTCCCAAACTCTGACTCTTCTAGCGTAACACACACACTTCATACACACATACTCACTTACAGTACCCAGCGGGGCAGCCCTC
>NC_065519.1:9360778-9367335 GCF_006386435.1 Epinephelus moara | reverse complement strand
GGAAAACATGCAAAAAAGTAAGAAATCAGGAAGGGGGCAAACACTTTTTCACACCACTGTATATATATATATATATATAAAAAAGCATAATTATAAGGCTACGAAAACCAAACGAATTTTATTTTATAGCGATTATACACTTATATAAACATATTAATGGGTAGAATATTCAGATTCAGATTCAGATTTGACAATAAACCATGCCAAATATTACACACTGGCCCTTTAAGCTACTCTCCTGACAGTTGTTTTTAAGGGTTTGGAGAAAATCATTAAACAGCAAACACAGTTTATTAATTTAATAAGGCAGTGCGTCTCATGCAGAGCAAATTATCCTTACTCAATGTGTACATTTTAAAGAGGTCTGGGGCAAAAATGTGATCAAAAGTAAATGACTCTCAAACTGGGGGGCCCAAAAGTGCAGCCAATGCTTAGGAATACTATGTCAAGTATTCAGGCGCTATTGCAACTATTGCAACTACTGTAATTAATCATCCTCTGGCCACCATGACAATTCATCCAACTGCTGTGGAGACATTTCATTAAAAACTCCAAGTGTCAATCTGCTGGTGGCACTAGAGGAAAAGTCAGAGGTTCACCAACGTCATTAGGATACAGTCTCTAGGGATCATGAACGTCTGTACCAAATTTCATGACAATCTGTCAAATAGTTGTTGAGATATTTCAGTCTGGACCAAAGGAACAGACTGGCTGACCAACCAATCAACTGACCAAACCAACCACTTGACCACTAGCATGGCTTATTTAGAAGAAAGATGAATATTTGGGGACAATGAGTTTCTGAAAGGTGCATTACTTTAAGCTATAGACTTTGTGCTACAGACGGAGCGCTTCGTGACAAATCTATTAATCCAGTTAATTAAACAAGCCACTAATACAAATTTAGGAAAAGACCGAAATGAGGGGAAAAAGTGAATTTCTTTCCCTGATTGGGAGAAGGGTAGTGTGGAAACAAAAGGAAGTAAAGGGGCCCATGGAGGTGTGTATGCTTGGCCTACATGGAAAGATACAGCGTTTTTGGACCAAAGAGTTCTGGGGACCCCCTAAGAAGAACTGCAACTCACTTGAGAACTACATACCTTCAAGGGTTTTTGTTCTGTTTGCATTTCCATCGCCAACAGGAACGCTAAGGTGACGGAAATCAACTATCACTGCAGTTCATTGTACTTTGCTTTGACGAGTCAAAGCAGGGTCTTAATTCCCTTGTTGCGTATATATGCTCAGTAACGCATGGACCTCACTGTCAGTCCATTGGTCTGTGCTTTCTAGGGATGGGCAATATGGCCCTAAATGTGCGCACGGCGAGAGAGGAGAGGGAGAGACGCCGTGCTGCTGCCAGAGGAGCCGCTGAATGAGTTCCCTCTGAGCGGTAAGTCACTAAAAGAGTCTGAGATGTCCGGGGCTGTTCATAAAACATTAAGGACGCCACAGTTTATTCCACACTACTGAGGCTGCCCCTCTTTTTGGGACCACCGCAGAGTCTACTATAATCTCGCTTTCAGCTATGCTTGTTGTTGCTGTGGGTAACAATATGACCTTAATATGTCAACAACTTAAAATATTGCGAGTATCACAATGTGAATTTTTGATATGATATTAAAAATTATACTGATATTTTCATGAACGAGATGATATAGCACAACTTCCATTTTTTTTCTTTCAAGCTGTTTTTCGTGTTTTGTGTTGGCGGCTGCTGGTGTTGCATTGGCTCATGTGTTTAGCCCATCAATGTACTCTAACATCACTCAAGGTTTCCTTTTATGCTGTGGGAGAAGCTAGTCTGAAACAGGAATTAATAAATAGTCCCTCAAAACAGCAATCTAAGGACCAATTTCATTCCTAGTTCCTGCAGTGTGGTCATAATAAAAAGAACGATCTTAGAACGATGAAAAAGTTTCTCCGGTCCACAGCCTGTTGTTTTGCATGATAAGCTTGCTGAGTTCATTAAAAGGTGACCAGTAAACTCAAGAGCAGAACAATTTGATCAACCCTGCATCTCTTCTTAGAAAAGTGGAACTGCTTTAACTGACCTAGCATCTTATTTCTGGCATTAGATAATCAGCAGAGATAGCACACATAGACAAACTCATTGAGCAGCAGATAGAAGACTTTGGGTCTTTCCAGAACAACACTGTTACACTTGTTTCATTTCTGTTCATCTGTTTTGCTTTTGTACTTGTCAGGGTTGTTTTACAAATGATGGTACGCTGCATGAATGAAAGTGCTTAGAGTTAGTGGGTACTATCTTATCAGTATAACATAAACCACCCTTATCTACATCCTGTATATGTTCTGAGATAGAAACTGCTTACATTGTCATTATGCTGCTTTACCAACCTCATTGACAGCATGTGAAGTATCTTATAAAATGTTTTGCTTGAAGCCTCAAACGTGATCTCAACCTGTCCTTGAGTGATACTTTGTGAGAGCAGATGTCATGACAGTGTCTCTGTATGAGGCCTTGGAATTGAGCCCAGATGTTTGAGGACAATCTGTGATCTTGATGATGAAACTAATGGGTCTTAAGCGGGAAATATTCTGGTTATGGGTCTATGTGCACTGACACATACACAAAATATGTCACACTGACTGAGGTAACCCAAAAACAACAAAAAGGCCAAGTTTCTCTGAAAACCACAGCAGAATGGTTGTCTAACTGTTATATCATAGGAAGAGACGAGGTCACTCCTGGTTTTTTAGTTTTTGTAAAAGGTGAACTCAGTGCCTTGGATTAAAGTGTGTCCTGCTTCTCTGAAATGCTGCATATTTGGTTAATGTTTATGTTGTGCTACATGCTGAGTACTGGGAATCCCACAGTATATACGTCGTCAGTGTTTCTCAAGCTACTCTGAGCATGTTAGAAGAGGTCAGCGAAAATTATAAAACAGCAACCATATTTATTAAATGAATTTAAGAAGGTGGTGGAACATGCAGAGCTGATTACGCTCATATTTTGCCTGTGAAGACTAAAATATTGTCCTGCTACTGATTTCTTACTCCTTCTGACTCCTTTTATTCTTGCTGTTATTTGAGCCATCTGGTTTGTGTTAATAATTACTAATCTGTAAACAACTAATTCAGGTGTCACTGCAAGTAGTGCACCTACTGTTACCCATGGGCTGCTGTACAAGTCTCCGACAGCATAAATGCTTCTGCTATTCTACATGCACTACTGTTTAACAGAACTTAACAATTAACGGTTCGCAGATAAGAATAAAAGTCACAGCCATGCTAGCTGGCTCTGTTAGGCTATACTTTGACACAGCTAAATGCTAATGTTATGCCTGTTTCACACTACATGACATTTTTGTCCATTCCAACAGTCACTGTGTCAGACAACGCGATAGTGAAGTCATAAAATCATGCCGTGACTTGGCCGACAGACATGACAGACTACACGATGGTCCACACCAACCATCCCCAGTCGTCTTTCACAATGTGCATGATGTCATCGGTTTGTTTTTATTATTTTTTACTATTATTTCAGTCACTGTGTCTGTTCATGTCCGAGCCGAAATGTTACTGTAGTAATGTAAAAAATGCCTGCAGATGGCAGGAGCAATAAGTTCCATAATTAATTGGCCCCCAAAAAATTAAAAAAAAACAAACAAAAAACAACATTTTAATGGAAAATTACAACTAACCAATAAAGGAATAATAAATAGGGCTACTCAAGGGTTAGAAAAGAGTCCCAGGACAAGGTTTAATTCCCATTTCTACACAGGTTAACGTTAGGAAAAAAGCAAAAGGTTAGGAGAGGGTGAGATATCCATAGCAACTAACTATTTCAAACTCCAAACATTTTAAAGTTAGGACAAAAGACGTGAAAGGGGGGTCTGAAACATATTAATATGCAGAGAAAGCCAAAGATATTTAAGGGACAGAGAGGGACAAATGTGGCGTCAGTCATCGTCTACTAAGACACACTACACGAGATGAAACGATGGATTACCGCATACAACACTCATAGTTGTTCACGATCCAAGCCACCACTGTACGACACTGCGTCGGGCTATAATCGGGCAGATATTGTGTAGTGTGTACCCAGCATTAACATGCTAACATGCACACAATGGCAATTTCAACATGCTGATGTTTAGCAGGTATAACTTTTAACATGAACGCCATCTTAGTATCACATTTCATGATGCTAGCATTCGCTAATTAGCACTAAACACAAACGTAGAGCTGAGGATTATCGGAGTTCACAGGTTCAAAGTACTGAACAAACTGACCTGATGATGGAACAAAAGAAAAAGTCACAAGATCATCATACTTCCTACATTTTATCCTGAGGGGAGCACAAATGTTGCTGTGTGTGTAGCTGTGCAAATTATAACTGTTGTCTGTCAGAAACAAAGGAGAGTAGAGCAATGTTGTTACAGTGCTGCAAAAGAATATGGGGAGGAGTTCAGGATGACTGGATGCATGGTCAACAAACTCTGAATTTCAAGTAAGGGTGCAGCGAATAATCGACAGTCAAAAATCAATGAGCAAATTAGTTGCCAATGACTTTAATTATTAATCAGCTGGTGACGTCATCAGCTATAATGTGAGTCACTGCCCGATAGCGATAGTGACACCGCTTACTGCGATGGCAACACCTTCATGACCAAAAATCCCCCAAATCTTGGGAGCATGATACAAACAAAGGTTGTGAGCTCTTACATTTGCAAAGCTGACCTTGTCTGGCATGGAAGGACATTAGTTATGCTGGAGCACCTGAAGGGGAGACACACTGGCTCTCTGGATGATAAAGACTTGTCTCGTAAGCTTGTTAGCTAGCTAGCTAATGGTAAAAGCCATAATTTGGAGGAATTAAACACCGGCTGCAACCCACATCAGTGGTCAAGTGTCCAATAGTTGTTGAGGCATTTCAGCCTGGACCAAAGTGGTGAACTGACTGACCGACCAAACCAACAACATGACCATCCCTAAGGGGAAGAAAACAAAGAATACCTGGGGAATAAGCGTGTCTGAAAGGTGCATTGGTTTAAACTTCAAACTTTGTGCTACAAATGGACTGCTTCGTAGCTTATGTATTAAATCAGGTAATTAAAAAAGCTCCTCATAAAAATAAGGGTCAAAAACTCTCTCTAGAGAGAAAGTGAATTTCTATCTATGACTGAAAGAAAGGTGGTAGGTCAACAAAAGGATGTAAAGGGGCCCCTTGAGTTGTGCATACATGGCCCATGAATCAGTTTTGCATGATAAGCTTGTTAAGTACCTTGAAAAGATAACCAGTAAACTCAAGAGTGAGGGGAAAAAAAGGACTGTCATCAACCCTTGTGCCCCACTCCACTCTTTAAAGACGCGTCTCTTCTTAGACATTCTCAGAGTGGAGCTGCTTTAACAGACCCAGCATCTTATTTCTGACACTAGATAACCACCAGAGATGGCAAATGTAGACGGACTCATTGAGCACATAGGAGACTTTGGGCCTTTCCAGAAGAAGATCGTTACACTTGGTTCATTTCCGTTGATACTTTTTGCTTTTGTACTCGTCGGGGCGGTTTTCTTAGGGTACACTCCAGATCATTGGTGTTGGAGTCCTGGCTCTGAGTTCCTCCGGGAGGAATGTGACTGGACAGAGGTCGAAGTGTGGGAAGTCACTGTTCCCCGCTCTGAACAGTCAGGATCCTTCAGCCGCTGTGAGAGGTTTGCAGTGGACTGGAGCAAAAGCCACAGCAAATGTAATGAACTTGACTGGATGCTGAGTTCTAATGTAACCCAATTGGCGCCGTGTGACAGCAGATGGGTGTTTGATAAAAGCCGCAGCACTATTGTCTCTGAGGTAGGTATATTTTCTTTTTACTTACAGTGTTAGAAATCTGAAGTATCAGGCTACACCACCATACTATAATGTCAATAGATAATTTACTAATTCTTACTAGTTATTTCTGCAAGGTTCTCTTTCTGGATTAATCTTTTTATCCTGTAAGTGATCACTGAAGAGAAAACTCAATGTGCCAAATAAATCAATGTAACATTCATGTTACAGCTAGAAACAACAAAAGCAAGCTGTGTTATGATGAGACATTTTAGAGAATTCCTCTCTCTGACAATAAATGCATTTCTTAAAGTTCTGCACTGCTGAAAAATGTAAAC
Source organism: Epinephelus moara (assembly GCF_006386435.1). NCBI lineage: Eukaryota > Metazoa > Chordata > Actinopteri > Perciformes > Serranidae > Epinephelus > Epinephelus moara. The sequence goes on along the minus strand of NC_065519.1, from coordinate 9,361,206 downwards.
ATTAACACTTAGTTAAAACTGTGTGGATTATTAACCCTATGGGCCCGAACGACGCATAGTGCGTCCAAATTCACACCTGTTCTTTATTGATTTTCTCCGCGACTGTGCGTCATAGCGAGAAGCCACACAGCGGAATTGTAGCTTTCCGACAAGAGAAGAACTCGTCGGTAATCCAATGTTTTCACAGCAAAAAAAAATGATAGTTACACTAAAATGATGTATAACAGAGCTTTCATACAGCTCTGCACACACATTACTCTTGGATGGATTACTCGCGAATGCAGGCTCGCACAGAAATGCCACGCATATCACATGAAAGTGCAGAAGCAGAGCTTTCCAGTGATACCACACACACCATTGTGCTGTCATCCCATCACACTATAAATACAGATTGATTGTCTACAAAATAAAAACCTGACGAATTTCTT
>NC_065519.1:9214680-9359875 GCF_006386435.1 Epinephelus moara | reverse complement strand
AACCACATGTTTTGGACAGCTGTGAAGTGACAGAATGTCCCAGCATCATGGTTCTTATATTGCCAGATTCCAGAGAGTCTCCCCTCTTCATATATAGCAGAATATGTCATTTTCCAACTTCCTATGCTGAGATACATGTAAAAATGTAAGAATTTAGTAACACGGATTTGTTTTTTCATTGATATAAAAATTAATATAAAATACAGGCACATAGAAGGACATGGAATGATGGCAAATCTGGATAGCCCACATTGTCCTGAAACATGTGTATGTAGCCTTTATAATGACTGTGATATGAACTTAAAAGTAAAGGCAGTAAAAATACACCAAAAAGGCCTAGGGCCCATAGGGTTAATACTGTTATTTATTGTTGTCATAATCATAATTATGCTACTATCAAAAACTAGTTTTGATTTTGATGAAATTTCTCTATACATTTTTTCCTCTTAGTTCTCTTTGGTCTGTGAGAAGTCCTGGCTCGCTGATCTGAATCAGGTTTTCCTGGCATGTGGATTTTTTATTGGAGCTTTTGTCACTGGCTACTTGGCTGACAGGTTTGTTATGTGCTGTTAATTTCTTTTGTTCCCCTATTACATTCTCTGCTGACCAGCATTTGAGTTATAGTAATATTTGCTCTTTTTACAGGTTTGGTAGAAAGCCATGTTTCATTGCATCGATGGTTGGCCTTGGTATCTCAGGTATAGCGGTAATGCTGTCTCCATGGTACCCGCTGCTGCTTGTCTTTCGATTTCTACAAGGGTTTTGTGGAAAGGGAGCATGGACAGCCAGCTATGTACTCGGTATGTTGAAACACTGAACCTTGTGTAAGGGAAAATACATAAAATTATATATATATTAGGGGTGTCAACGGTTGACCGTTGAACGGTTAAAGGCAGAGAATATTTTGATAGTAGTCCTAGGGCTCAAAATTTGGCATTACATGCATCAATGTAGTAAATGTCAGGTGCATGGTGGTAATGGTACTAGTACTATGCTGTATCAAAACAAAGCTAATAAGGTCTACTCTATGTTGTGCACTACCTGGTGCTCTGGGAGCTAGCTAACAGCGCCACTCATTCAGCATTTACCACTGGTAACACTGACCCATGGCATCGTTGCTGCAGAAAAATTGTGCATACCCTCAAGTATCCCGCAAGGTTGTGTCAGTAAGTAAACAGCTTCATTTTGAACTGCAAGAGCCCTTTAGCATTGTCATCTGTGTTAGCTCTGTTAGCAGTGTCAACACAGCTAGTGGTGCCAACATAATGTTATGCTAAGGAGGTTTTGCGCCTCAAAATTAAGTCGCTTACTCACCAGGGCAACCTTGGTCGAGACCAGAGGGTGGTCACCATGTTTCCACTGCAACACCATCCCGGCACCAGAGGTCAGGACGGCATTACCGGTGATAATCGCTGAATGAGCGCTGCTGCTAGCCAGCTCCTGCCTGGTAAGAGTACAGTGCAGATCAGCGAACTAACCTGTGGCGACTGCCGTGTTAATTTGTTTTACCACAAGTTAACATGGCTAGCCGGCTTACGGTCAGCAAAACCAAAGGGGAAAAAATAAAAGATATTTACAAAACAAAACATTAAAATTACAAAACCTCTTAATGGACAGCACTTTGAAATGGGAAGCTTATTGAGTCAGTGGAGTGCCAGACTAAAAGGAAAGGTCTCTTGTATTTTATGTCTGCTAACACATATCTTCTTTGTTACAGTGATTGAGTTCTTTGGATCAAAAAACAGAAAATTTGTATCCACCGTGAGTCGGACTTTCTACAGCACCGGCATGGTCATTCTGCCTGGTCTGGCTTACTTCCTGTCCTCCTGGAGAACTCTGCAGCTGGTCATGAGTCTGCCCTGCCTCCTGTTTATCTTATACTACTGGTACACTTTCCTCATACATGCCAGTTTCCATTTATACACAGGTAGCTCTGATGTTGATGTTGAAACCAACAGCTGTGTTTGTTTTTTTAAGGATTGTTCCTGAATCTCCACGTTGGCTGTTCTCACAAAAAAGAACCACAGAGGCGATGAGAGTTGCTGCGGACATTGCAAAATGCAACGAGAGATCTTTACCAAATAATCTTCCAGAGGTATAACAGTAATTAAAAAGACTGTATCCTACTTACATTTTCGTTTACCTTTGCCTTTGTCAATGCAAATGCAATCTGGAGATCTGATTAACCGTTCAATACAATATTTTTCAGATAATTCTTTTGGAGGAAAAGAAAGAAGTAAATCCTGTATCTATAATGGATTTGTTTAGGACACCAAGTATAAGAAGAAACACTCTCATTTTAACATATGCCTGGTAAGTCTGTTTGATGAGTTACTTCCCACTACATGATACTATAAAATATATAATGATCCTTCCTGGAGGATTTACAAGTAGTTTAGAAAATAAATTTGACTCTGTATTCCTCTCATGCAGGTTTACAAGTACTGTTGTGTTTCAAGGCCTAGTCTTACGGCTGGGGATCACAGGCAGCGACTTCTTCTTGGATTTCTTTATCTCTGCTGTGGTGGAGCTTCCCACCGGCCTCATCTTCTACCTGCTGGTCGACAGAGTCGGTCGACGCTCCCTCATGGCCATCACCAACTTCAGCGGTGGCATCGCCTGCCTCGTAGTCCCATTTCTCTCAACTGGTAGGTCAGCTGGCAGTGCACGTGGCATCAGGTGAAAAATTGAAAAATGGATTGTGATCATTTTTGAACAATTAAAGCTAACGTAAGTTCTTGGTTGGTGAAGTTGCGATGCGTCCACCTGGATCCCATTTCCATCCTTCACTTTGTCTCTTCTGTCTTCCCTACAGATTTTATCTGGTTGAAAAAGACGATAGCGATCATCGGGAGGCTCGCTGTTGCCATTGGATTTGAGACCTTGAACTTTGCAAACACAGAGATGTATCCGACATCTCTCAGGTGTGAAACCAATGTGTTGGTAGATAAATTAGTTTTTTTTTAATGTGCTGTGAAAAATGATTAACAATGTGCACATCAGACTACCAAGTACAGAAATGGACAAATTCACACAACAGGTTATATTCATATCTTTCTGAACGGTCAAAATGATACAACTTATACGGTCACACTTAACAGTTCACGATGTGGGTGCTCTCACTAAATGCCCCATCAACTCTGACCATTGACAAAGTCCATTGATAAAGGGGAATCAAACAAGACGACCAGGTCCTTAACAATGTTGACAAAAAAAGGCAGCATGACATTGGCAGTTAAAACAAACGAAATAGAAATTCTCTTAATTGTGGCTTGATCTGCTTTTCATTTTCTTGCAGAAATTTGGGTGTGTCAGTGTGCTCATCAGCAGGTGACATCGGAGCAATTGTGGCCCCATTTCTGCTCTACAGACTGGCCAGTATCTGGCAGGAGCTGCCTCTTTTTCTTTATGGTAAATTTCTCCCTATACCTGTCACCATGTTCTTCAAATACTCTCTATACATGTAAGGGACATCTGACTTACCAATGGAAGATATCTTTTTCCATCTCATGGTAAAAGGCGCCTCACTTTTCTTTCAGGTGCGATGTCGGTGTTGTACAGTGGACTGGTGATGAGACTGCCTGAGACGAATGGAGTCGCGCTGCCAGAGACCATAGAGGATGTGGAGAATCTAAGAAGGTAAATGCATATTATTAAATTAAGTCAGTAGACTGATGATCACCCAAAATTAGCAGGTTGCTAATGTAACAAAAATAGTTAGAAGTTTCAAACCAACAAGTGGAACAAATATAACTCCCCATTTCCCAAAAATGTTTCAGTATAATTAGAAAAGACAAAGGTAAATAAATAAATAAAGGAGAAAGGGTTTATGTCACAACATAAATAAGGCGTCAAGAGGGGGGAAGATGGCAGGGAACTTGTGAAAAAAGGTGACAATCTGTGAATTTGACAAGACTATGCTTGAGCATCTGTATTTACATTTAGGCATGTGCAGCAGACAGACTCATGCTTTAATCCTTAATGTGTCTTTCTTGTGTATTTGTGTTTTCTAACAGGGGGAAAGACAAGTCAAAGGATGCAGACAGCTTTATTGTATGATAGAAGCTGTGATGACCTGGAACATTACTGGTTTATTTTCTAGATATGTGCTGCGTTTACAAAACGATGTCCCAGTGTAAAGTACTGTGAGATGTACTACAGTGGTTGCTATCGCAGGCTTGTGTTACATTAGATTTTCTGAGGCTCTAAATGTGTTAACTAGAGCCTTGATGAAACACAGAAGGTGTTAGAAGATCTAATGAAGGATCCATATCTTTGCAACCTCACACCTTCAAACTGCAAATTTTTCACAGTGAAATTATGCTTAAATATAAAGAGGTGGAAGTCTTAGATGTGGATGTTTTATAGAACAGCAGGAGCATTGTTTTGGTCCGTTTTCTTGCATTGTACAGGGCTCCAGAGTGCAGCCATTTTGGTTGCATACCTGTCAAGTAAGTCACACAGGTGTGCATGACATGTATTACATTTCTAAACGTGATATAGAACCAAAGTTCACGAGCGGAAGTTCTCAAAGATCAGGTGCTGGAACATTTCAGATAAAATCATCAACATATATATATTTAATAAGTCATGTATATTTAGCACACCTGTGAGTGCTCATGTGATTCTGTTGCGCGAACCTGAAGAAGCCATGGGCAAAACAAGTTGTTCGCTCTTAATAGAGCACTCAGATCCTCACACCAGCAGCTTCTGGCTATGCCTCGATTGAGGCTAAAGGGCAAAGGGGATGGTGCGTTTGCTGTGGCTGCACCCAAACTTTGGAACAGTCTACCTCTCTCCATTAAGGATTCCCCATCTGTGGACACTTTTAAGGCTAGACTTAAGACCCACTTTTACTCTAAAGCTTTTGAGCGCTCCTGAACTCTTATCCCCCCTTTTTTTTTTTTTTTTTTTTTTTTTTTTTTAGTCTTTTGTATTTCCACTCTCCAATTTGTTCCTCTACTTTTGGACTTGTGTACATGGGACTATACATTACATTGCTACGTATCTTGATCTCTGCACTTTGTTATTTTGTGATTTTACCTTTACTGTACAGCACTTTGGTCAACCTAGGTTGTTTTTAAATGTGCTTTATAAATAAATTTGATTTGATTTTGATTTGATAATAAAATCACAGTAATTCAGTTCAGTGAACGGTGGTTTATATTGATGATTTTATTTGTTATTATTATATTTATTTGGTATCTTATAATCTCCTAGCATAAAAGTTGATTTTCAGTTTCATAGCCTGTTGTGACTCGTTGAGTTTTGGTCAAGTGTTTATTCAGTGTTTGTCCAGTGTAATACAGAAGTGTTTAAAATGTTTCTTATTTTTAAAATTAAAATAGTTTGCCAAAGTTGCCAGTGAGCAAAATGCTCTTAGTTCCCAGAAAGAGAGCCTACCTCTTACTGAACTGTGACTCCTAAACCGGGCTATGAACCTAACTGTGACTTCTGTGCACCCTTACACAACTAGTTAAGAAATTACAAATGTATATGAGAACTGAAATAAACGCTTAAAAAAACACACGTCAGTCAATTCAATGCTGATTCAGATGCTGTATTATGATTGCTTAACTGTTTTCTCTTATAAAGAAATCTGGAAGATTATGTGACCTTGACAGAATTATTTGTTTCTAGTTTATAAATGCAAATAAAAAGAATTATGCTGATAAACTACACACTTGTACCTGTCTCTTATATAAATAATCAAAACAGAAAGTATGCTACTAAAAGGCGTCTTCTCTGCACTTTCCTACATCCAGACAACAATGGTCTTGATTGTTCAGTTTTTTAAATGTTATACTGTATATCTAATTGAGGGTTTGTTTTGCTAAGGCTTTTGTTCCATTGTAGGTTTACCCAGAAAGCTTCAGAGCAGCCAACAAAAGCTGCCCTACATACATGGCGCTGACTGAATGGGAAGACATGTAACCATAAATTGTGTTGAAAATCACTGGTATGCATGAGAAGTGGGATTCCTTCAAGCGTAAATATCCGTGTCGCTACGAAAAGGAGGATGGAAATCTCTCATGGTGGCGGTGACACTGTCGGCATCACATGATGACTTCTGCAGCATGATTAAAATAGTTATAAATACATGTTAAAAGTTGCACTAGTAAATTATCTTTAGAAATCATAACATGAATGTTTGCTCATGGAAATGATATGATGACAACTAAAATCAATTTGGCAGATTCATTTTGGTGGTGGACTGTAAAGATGGGAATGATTTGTGAAGGATTGTGATTAGGAAACTGTTTGCCTCACATAACAAAGATCCACTGACCCGTCAAATGAGGGCAGAGGGGTGTGGGGGCTTGGAGAGGGCATGTGGACGTGGGGATGAAGTAGGCAATTATGTTAAGGACTCACTGCACAGTACAATGAGTTTATGACTAATGGGGAATAGATTAAAGAAGGGGTGGGGTCCTTGTGGATACAATACCCAGGACAGATACAAACATTTCTGTCACAGCATATCCCTCTCCATCTTTTCCTGAAGGAACTCTACGGCAGCCAGTCAGACAGAAACTTTGAGGTTAATTGGTGAAAAATGCCGGAGGAGAAAGAACGAGAGAAATTAGCCAAAGTCATCAGACAGTGGAACAACAACAGACTGGACTTGTTCGAAATAAGTCAACCTGATGAGGTGAGTCGCCTGCAGACATCAGACAGGGCTCATAAACCATATCAATTCTCTCTTTAACTTTGGGTTAACCTTTATTCTCTGTTAGACTGCCAATGCCACAGTTTTAGATCTGTCTTTAGATGCCAAGTTGTATTTATAACACACACACACACACACACACACACACACACACACACACACACACACACACACACATTCAAGTACATTTAACAACTGTGTTTATGTTTTGTACTGTATGCAGCAGTCTGAAGTCATAGGATGCTACTTGACAATTTCCATTTTTTAAAATGGCTAACAGAGTCATATACTTACACACACTATACTATCAGTTACATAACAAAAATATTGCTGCTTCAAGCCCAATCTCACAACCCATCAGCTATCAGTTTAACCATGATTTCACCTCTGGGAGCAATGGCCAATATTTCAGGGGTTCAGGAGAAGCCAGCAAATATCCGGACCGAGACGTCCTCTTCCTCTTGGTCATTTCAACTAATTTGTGTAATATTTGCACATAAACGCAGATAAATAATTAAAAAAAGGTAATAAAAAGCTAAATCATCTTCAGCTGATAGCTGGTGGGTTCCCAGGTGGCATTACAGTCAGTGTCTTCAGCCTCTTTCTCTCTTTACCTTGTCCTATTGCCTACTGATTCTGCATTCATATGCAGATATCTATTTATAGAGATGACTTCAGGACTTAATCATAAAGTGACTATATCACTTTGCTCTGACAAATAAAAAACACTATTGTCCTGGGGCATTGCATTGCCTGCTGCAAAGTTAGTTTAAAACTAAAAGCAGTTGCTTTAGAGAGAAAACATTACATTTCCCCACAGTACATATCTTGGGCGCATTATGTGTTGGTTACTGTTAATTTAATGTCCAAATGCAGTCTCATTTAGTCGTCACGTTTTGCATTAAAAACATAATGTCAATTGCTGTGTTTCAAATCACATACTTCCGTTGGTACACTTCCATGTAGTATACTATGTGCACTATGTACTTACTGGCGCAGTGCATGAATTTCGACAGGGTAGTGTTTTCTCAAACCAAACACAGCCGTTGTGCACTTACCGGAAATGACGACCGCAAATTAGCTAGTTAGCAAACTAGTATTAGCATTCGCGTTATTGTTCGCGGTGCCAAATCATTACAGACTGCTAAATTATCCCAATAAACATACTGCTGGCTTATATCCAACAACAGTATAGCGGTGCTTAGTGCAAAAAACACATGTATAACAACGAAGCAGCAACGTTCGCGGTCGCACAGTCCTCGGCCGCCATTTCCAGTTTGAAAAGTGGTCCCTCCCCTTCCGCTACATAGCCAAGATGGGGACCATTGAGGGCGAGAAGTGTCCATATTTCCACACTCAACTTCTTTATCATTTTGAGTGCACCATCCGGGTACTCATAGTGCACTGCATTTTTCCCATTCTTCTCAGTGTGAATGCACTTATGCACTCAAAATATTTAGTGTAGGTACAGAAGTACGCGATTTGAGACACAGCGATAGTCTTTATTAATGTAGTATTATCATTATTTTTTTTAGTAGTCTTTGGAGAAGTCATCTTCCCATCACGTACACATCGTAGCGCTGCTATCCTCGTTCACTCTTTGGTATTGATTATTGCAATTCTGTCCTCTTTGCTCTCCCTCTCAAGTGTCTTGATAAACTCTAACTGGTCAAGAATTCAGCCGCCCGTATCATTACTAGAACCTCCTCCATAGATCATATCACTCCTGTATTCCAGCAGCTTCACTGGCTTCCTGTCAAATATCACATCAATTTAAAGATTCTGCTTCTCACCTTTCTAATCAAGCCCCTTCCTACCCCTCTGAACTCCTCCATATCTACACACCCTCCCGTACGCTTGAGACCTTCTGCAACCCAAGTCATATCACCATCTGCCTGCTATAAATAAAATGCATTATTATCATTATCAATGGATGTATTGGAGAACTGGATATGGCGCCACCCTTCAGCCTTGCTTCCAATTTTTCCCAGTGACCACTCCTGGCATTGCAGCAAAAAGCATTTTCACCTGGAGACCAACACTATAAAAGTGATGTCTGTAAAACTGTTGTCAGGACGCCACAAAAAGCAAAACAAGGTCAATTTAATCTCGACTCTTTCTATCATGAATTTTTTGATCCATTGAGGTCTTATATTTGTAAAACTTTCCTCAAGCCGAGAAAAGCCATTTAAAAATCTGTGACATCATCGCAAGTAAAGTCTCCAGGCTGAGCAAGAACTCATAGGTTGGGCCAGCAGGAGAAAGCAGACTGTATACCACATAAATACACCTGGAAGCTATAAACTTTTTTTGGCATATGCACCAGGTGAGCAATTCTCATTGGCCTGAAGAGGCGCCATCTTGGAAATAATGCACCCACAGGAAATATCGGATATGCTCCTTGTTGTCTCAGCTGGCTGGAGGGGCTTTTCAGTGTTTGATTGACAGCAGCTGTCAGGTTGCCAGAGTATGATGTTCCTGGTACACCACAACCCCCAATTCTATAGGGCAACATCATCCTCACTCCCCATCTCCACCACAACCCTGACACATAAATACAGAAATAGAGAGCTGTAGCCATTAGCTGATAATGAATTGATAATGAAGATAACGGTTAGTTGCAACCCTACAGAAATAAACTATCAGACGTGTGGACAGCTTCAAGATGTACTAATTATGCAGTGAGAGAAGTAATAGATATACTACTGCAATAGATAACTCCGAATACTCGTTAGCTAGAAGTTAACACTGTTGGTCAGCAATCTAAATCTTCCCTAAAACGCTGATGTGATTTACAGCATATCTTGTTGTGATGCGTTTTCTTTTAAGCCCCATGAATCTGATTTTCTCTCATGGTATCGACTGCATGGCTGTTTTTAAATTCAGATTCAAAGCTCAATGAATGGTTGATTGTTTGGTTTAATACAAAAAGGACAAGGCAAACAAGCTATCAGATGCGTAAATTTAAACTGATTATAATTCATATTCCCTCATATCATTTAAGAGTCTGACAGGGCTAGTGGGTGGGGCACAAGGCAGGTCTTTCAGGGACATCTTGAAATCTTTTTAAATTCCTAAATCCAAAGCAGAATTTTATAAAACGAGAATATTGGCCTTTTCATTCTCAAAGTCTATTCAACAATATGGTTTCAGCACGCTTTGTGAAAGTGCAACATTGGCCACACTTAAACAGCTTTCTGTTTCCTGGCAGAACTTGGAGTTTCATGGTGTGATGCGCTTCTACTTTGAGGATCATGTTGGAGGAAATGTGGCCACAAAGTGCTTGCGTGTTGGCAGCAACTCTTCGACTCACGAGGTTATCGACACTCTTTCTGAGAAGTTCAGGCCTGATATGAAGATGCTGACTACAAGTTATTCCCTGTATGAGATTCACGCCAATAAAGGTAATCACTTTAAGTTATTACTTAATAGTTTTTTGTCTTCTGCTGAACCAGACAAGTATTCTGAGGATGAATTGATATGAAAAAAATTGTCAGTCGTAGCTCTTATTTGGTGTTGTAGTTGTTCAGTTGATTTGAGAATGTGCTCTGATCATTTCCCCATGTTTTCCATGTGAAATAAGAACGTAAACTGGATCTGGATGAGAGGCCTTTGGTTGTACAACTAAACTGGAACACTGACAACAGAGAGGGACGTTTTGTGCTCAAGAAAGACAGGGAGAGTTTGGAGGTACCGCTCAAACCATTAATTCAGTCTGCAGTTTCAGCCCTCTCTACATAATCTCACATCTACGTTCTTTTTTTATGTGTTGAACGATAAAGGAAAACTGTCACGAGAAGGAAAAAGGAGGCGTGATCCAAAGCTTCAAGAGGACACTGTCAAGAAAAGAAAAAAAGAAAGAGAAGAACAAAACTAAAGCGACTGACAAGGTTTCAGAGGATGAGAATGGGTAAAATCTTTCATTGTTCACTATTTTTACTTTCCAGACATGCCGGCCTCAGGCCCGCCTCACGGTCAGAATAACATCTACCCTTTTTAACAAATATCCAGGTCAACTGAAAAGCTACTGAACAACAACAACAGCATTTGTGTGTCTAACCATGAGAGGAAAAAGAACTGCACGGAGAACAAAAATCAACAAAAGCAGGCCGCCCCGGGTAAGTAACAGAAAAATAGAAACGATAATGAACAGTGCACTGCTTTCCATTCATTCAGTGCAGGCATATTTAACTTCCAATCAGTAAGGACTTCATTATATAATATAAAAAGGATGACTGATGACTTCTCAAAATGCAGGAGGAAAGACAGGAAGTCTTTTTCCAGACTTTTCAGATCAACCAGGATTACCAATTGGAATTAAATGCTGCGATAACTGTGAGTATGAAACACAAATGTTTTCTTCCACAGTGTTATTTTGATACTTGTCCGCTGTAAGCTCACTGCCTCCCCTCTCATAATGTCCTCCTGCCCCCTGCTGGTGCCTTTTACATTTCAGCTGAGGAAGCCTTCCTGTCTGCAGTCATAAATTACACCAACAGCTCCACAGTTCATTTCAAGCTCTCACCTGCATACATCCTCTATGCTGTGGGACGCTTTGCTCTGCAACGCCATTACAGGCGAGGCTCTCCACCCTCGGGGCAGACACTCAGCGTAACTTCGATCACGAACAAAATGGTGGCCATGACAGAGAAGGTCATCCAGGCAAGTGCAAGAAACCTCTTTTGTCATATTTTCACACATTTAAAAAAAAAAAATGTATAGCAAACATCCTACTGAAATGGACTTAAACTCATTGCTAGCACTTAAACGTCACACCTGCCTGCTGTAATGTTTGCCTTGCAGAGACAGCAGGCCATCGCCGGGGCTCTTGCCTTTTGGATGGCAAACTCCTCTGAGCTACTGAACTTCCTCAAGCATGACAAAGACCTCAGCTCGCTCACACAACAAAGTCAGCTGGATCTGTCCCACCTGGTGCACAAAGCTTACAGGTGCAGACGACAAGAAGTGACCATAGAGATTTAGAGTTTCTGATCCTAACTGAAATTGCAGCACAAACTCAACAGATTGGCCAAGAAGACCTGTCTTCCACCACACATTAAATAGGTCACTTGTATTTCACCAGTGGAAGGATGTTATTCTCATAACACTGGGCTGTCTATACAGTAGGAACATGCATATACTTTTGAAATTAGTGCTACATGACCAGAGAAAACAGAGAAACAGAGCTATGGTTTTCATTTTGCTCAAGAGGTAGAAAACCCACAAATACCAGAATGCACTGCGCCGCACCGGACCAATAAACACTCCCGATAGTGTGTGATGTAATGTGAGCTTGGAAATTTCTCAACATGAAACAATATGGCGGCTGCTTGCAATCAGCAATCTCAAATTACAGTTAAACAGTAAGATTAAAATATGTTTCTAAAAACATTTTAGGCGACTAATATGCAACGCAGTGACAGAATATTGGTTCATATTTGATCAGCACTGCTTAATTTTACTGTTGTATCTCAGTCTTTTCAGCCTCCCTTTATACAACACAGGAACCAGTGTGGCACCCACTTCCTTTTCACAAATTCTCATACTACAGCTAAACAGTGCACTAAAATATGTCCTCAAAGACATTTTACGTGAGAGATAGCCAACACAGTAACAGAATCGTGGCACCCTGCTCTCTACCTATTCAAGCCTTTGTCCCCTTAGAGGCACTGCAAACCTCTAGCCAACAAAACAAACTGCTTTAAAAAACAGATTATTTCAAACTCCAATAGCAGCCCCAAACTCCCAAATGTCAACCATATAGTACAGTATACACAAGCACGGTTATTTCAACATGCAATTTTCCCTCCTACTTTGTCTGTGAATATTGCCAACAATAAATCATCTGATAATCTGTATTAGTGAAATATATTATATAATAAATATGGGATTGTAATTCACTTGTTTCAGATAGAGCAGTATTGGTGTAAGTGGTAGAAGATGTGCAACAACAGAACAGAACTTGTTTATGAGTTTATGTAAAACAAGATGATAAGAATTTTGTAGCTCATTAGCTGAAGGCATCCAGGCAGAAAATATGTGAGGCGTGTTATACAAAATGTTAAGTTTTTGTTCCTATATGTGTGTTTTATTCCCTTGAAGTTATCTGCTACAGTGTCTACAGAGTGAATTAAGGAAGCACTTGCCAACTTTTCTGATTGACCCTGAGCAACATGGTGCGCTGCCAGCTGGTATAGGCAAGTGTTTACCTATAAATACTACAGCAATGATTATCTCACTCATAATTTAAGAGTCTTGGACAAGCTGTGAAATTGTCCCTGTTCAAATACTATAAACTTGTGTCTTGCCTGCTGCAGAGATGGTGCTCAACACCTTGATGAACACCATGTCTCTATTACGCCGCTGTCGGGTCAACCCTGCCCTCACCATCCAGCTCTTCTCCCAACTCTTCCATTACATCAGTGTCTGGCTCTTCAACCAGCTGATGAGTCCAGAGGCCGACACTCCAGGCCTGCGCTCACACTACTGGGGAGCTGCTCTCCGCCAGAGGCTCACAGCCATCGAAGCTTGGGCGGAGAGGCAGGGCCTGGAGCTGGCTGCTGACTGCCACCTCGGACACATCATCCAGGTCAGTTCTTCCCTGCACTACATGTCTGAATATTAGTACAAATAAAGTTTAGACTGGGCTTTTCTGAAATATCGAATCAGTATCTTCTGCCATCAATATGCTCAAAGTTTCTACCTCAGAAAGTCAGCAACACAGCGACTGGCTTAAATGTTCTTTTCTAATATATGAGCTTCTTTGTCAGATACATCTCTGATCTCATTTATGGTTTGGAGTTTTTATCTCAGTTTTTATTTCCATGTCAGAACACATATTTCAGTCAGTACAAGCTGTTAAAATAGCATTGCCTGGCTGTTTCTAGGCAACCACGCTCCTGACCATGAACAAGTACTCAATGCAAGACGTGAAGGCTATCCACAATACCTGTTTCAAGTTGAACTCACTGCAGCTGCAGACGTTGCTATCCGGCTACCTCTATGCAACCAATGAACCTCACATCCCCTCTGTGAGTACTTATCATCTGTCCTTCCACTCCCCTCGTGCCTCTGTTGTTCTCCCTGTTTGAAACTACGACTCTGATGCTGCTTTTTGAGACAAATTCTTGCAAGAGCTTTTTGATGTCAAGATTAACAGCCTGTAGAAATCAAAGTACTACTACTAATCACAGCACAGACATAGGTTTAAGGTTTACAGTGTAGCAGCAGCAGCCTCAACCACAGAACAGAAGCTCAGGAGTATAGATTTTGTAATGTGAATAAATCACTATGATGAATATGATAATGAATAATGTATGAAGAATATTACAGCAAGTTGTCACATAAATGCTTTTGGCTGAAATATCTCTCTTAATATTTTGCTGAACATGAGGTGTGTGTAACAAAAGCCACGGCGAGTTTCACATTAAAGGGATAGCTCAGATTTTTTGAAGTGGGGTTGAATGGGGTACTTATCCATAGTCAGTGTATCACACACAGTAGATGTCAGTCAGCTCACCTCCAGTTTGGAGAAGCAGGGCTGAGTCTGACATGGAAGCAAAGCAATGAATTGCTGTGGAGGGGTTAGAAACAAAATGTATTTCAGCCACTTAAGAAAAATCAATATCAGTTTAAGTGTACACTATATTTAGAATATTTTGATTTTCAACAGGAAAATGGAACTGCAGGAGCTGCTGGTCTACCAACGCCTTGAACAGTTACTTTATTTGTGATATTATGTGGCTTTGGTGTTTAAAAGAGTTAGTTTGGATTCACCAAAGCTCCTGTGTTCAGCCAGCTAAAATTAATGTTTTGTCAATGGAGTCTGGTGGCTTTGACGAGAGCATAGATGAGGAACTGAAGCCATTAATGGCTTCCCCCTCAGAAAGGGCAGTCTGACGGAAAGGTAAAGCAGTGAAAATACTCTGGATATAGCAAACATTCAATTTTGTAAACAACACCAGAATTCCTAAAGTCACTAGAAGAAATAAAGAGCTCAATAGAAACCAGAGGATCTGCAACCTTTGTGATGATAATCATGTGGGAGATGAGTATCATATTTTGTCTGAATGTCAGAATGTAAGCTTAATGACTTACAGAGAAAGGTATTTGCCAAAGTATTATTTAATCCACCCATCTTTGTTTAAATTAATTTTGTTATTACAATCAGATAAGCTAAAAGTTATTTGTAAACTAGATGCCTTTATGAAGAATGTCTATAGTGACTTTTAACAAAACAAAATGGGTGAACTTGTTCCAAATGCGTGTTCTGGGTTAAGAATAAACCAATGTCCAGTGTGCGTTATCTCTTTGGATTTGGTAATCCATTTTTTCTGAATACACTATACACATGTTCACCATAACATGGAAGGGTGACAGCACTGTCCATATTTAATCATTACTCCATTCAGCAAATTCAGATTTCCACAATGCTACTTTGTGTTTTCACGACAAGCTTACATACCACAGTCAAAAACTGCTTCCTTCCTATTCCACACACCTGATTTCCACTACCTGGAGCTTACCCATATCCACTTCACACATGAATGCTCAATGCTGTGTTCACTTTCATAACTGCATATGTATATTTATATCTACCTTATGTTTAGATAAGGATAAAATACAAGACCAAAAACTATTATGGCTCCAACAATGTACTTCCTTTGTTTAAGTAACTTTTGTTGTACTTAAGCCACGCCCTGTGCCATTGTTCGGTTATTGTATGTAATTTTTGTACGCCATACCATAGTCTTGAGCCAACACTGCCCTCTAGTGGAGCCTTAGTTTACCATCCGAAACAACTGGAACAACCCAATCAGCCCATAATATTATAGGCAAACATCATATTTTATAACTATGAATACCAACAGTATGAAAGCATCATTGTGCACATACCAAATTAGCACCAGTTTGTTTCTTCTTATGTACATTATGCCAGGAAATAACCTCAACGTTTTACTTTCCACCCCCATTTTTGTCTGTGTTATAAAATATAGTTGCACCTTGGGAAATGGGTAAAAGAAAACTTTAACAGTGACATTAAAAATAAATACAGTAAAAACGAGACCCCTTTTATGCAAGTAGTTAAAGAGTGAGGATTTGAGAAATATATTTAAAGCACTGTTAAAACCTACTGGGTTTTTCAAGAATTGTCAGCTAGCTTGCCAATTGTCATGCTAACTCTGGGAATTGTAAAGTTAAGCTAAAGATAAGACACCTTTGGCTATCAACAAACTAACAACCAAACAAATATTAGCCACGAACTTAAGATAAACGTAATCACAAATGGCACTAAATATTGCCCCTAAGTAGTAGTATCCTTAGCATAAAAGCATAAATTGGCCAGCAAGGTTCAACGGAAATGACATTATCAACCAGTAGAGAGCGGGATAGCGTTAGCTAGCAGCCGCTAACAGCCTCATTAGCGTTAGCTAGCTTAGCCAAACAAACAAATTGAACACAGACAAAACATCAACTCGCCTTCAAAAATAAAAGCAGCAAGCAGCACTCACTTACTTTAGTAGAGCGGGAGTCGCGGTCACAGGCTGTCGACATCAGTAAAGGAGTCCAGACCCCAAAAAATGATGTAAACATTAGCAGCAGTTAGCGTAGCATTACTTTGCTAAACAACGGCTAACGTAGTACGCAACCGCCATTGACAACCGCGATGGGCGGGGCTTAGTTAATTTAAAAATGTATAAATTAAAATACATTAGTGTTACTGCAATTAGTACTACTACAACCGCTGGCTATTAACTCTAAAAAGCTAAGTTAAGCCCCTAAAAATATTAATATAAACTAAACTTGACTTTTGAGAGAACTGCTGCTGCTGCTGTTACCATGACGACGACTGTGACTACTGCTGTTACTGTGAAATCTATTACTGCTGCTACAGGTGCTGCTGGTATTATAACCATACACTGCTTGATTGTATTGGTTTGGACAAGTGCATTTTAGCATAAAAAATATTTTAAATACCTTTTAAAAGCATTTGTGTTTTATTTTTGGTTGGTGGCCTGTTGGGTGGTTACTTTCCACCAGTGACTACTAATACACCAGTGAGTTTTTTCCTATTTATGATACTACCTACTGCCACAACTGCCTCTACAACTAGTACCACGACCACTGCAGCTAAATGACCAGGACAGTATCAGTACATTACTTTAAAGTTGTACTTTTCCACCTGTCCTGGGAGGTCAGCGGCAAGGTTTTTCTGCACGAAGGTCCAGAGTATTTTGCTCAGGGTCACAGCAGGCAGATTGGATGTCCATTCCTTGATGCCTTGTCACAGAATGACAAATGCCAATCTATACACCAGAACGACCTTTTCCTGAGATATTTCCGCTGTCTGATCCACTTGTCATCCTTGCTGCAGGATTTGATCGATGCTGTAGCGACGGCTGCAGAGGCCTCGGCAGATAACCTGATTCGGAGCGAAGGACGGGACATCCAGATGGAGGAGAGCCTTGACCTCCACCTGCCCTTCCTGTTGCCGGAGGGAGGATACTCCTGTGACACTGTGAGAGGAATCCCTCCAGGGTTTAGGGAGTTTTTGGAGCCGATTTGCCGGAAAGGTTTGGGATTGGGAATCATCAGAAAATGAGAAAATAATGTAGAACATAAAGATGAACACACCTAAAATGGTTTTATTGTCTTCCAGGTCTCTGCTCTTTGACATCCCAGCCGAACTCCAAAGGTGACTGGACTGTGCACTTCAGTGAACCAACTTATGCAGAGAGCACATACTTGGTAACAAAAATGATACTGTCTTAAATATAATTTAATTTTAACATAAAACAGGCATTTATACGTGCAATTTGTTTATGTTTTCTTTAATAGGCAGCACACGGAGAGCCAGACATTGTGACGATCACACTGAACAAACCTCTGAACAGTGGGATGGGGGTCAGCATTGTGGCTGCCAAGGTGACTGCCTTGACAGTATTCAAACACCAAAACTACCTGCTTACTGTCCCAACTAATAAATGCCCTCTCTCTCGTTTACCACAGGGAGCGGGGCAAGGCAACCTCGGGATTTATATCAAATCTATTGTCAAAGGAGGACCGGCTGAAATGGTGAGATCTAGCACATTTTAGATTTGCAATGTACAGAATAGTTTCGATGGAATTACACAAGACTGAAATAATAACACAAGTAAAACATCACTTTGTGCAGAACGGCAGGTTAACAGCTGGGGATCAGCTGCTGAGTGTGGACGGTCAAAGTCTGGTCGGCCTCAGCCAAGAAAGGTAGCTGCATAACAGCCTGTTGTACACCTGGCTGCAAGAAGTTTCTGTGTGTAGCCATGTGAGCAGCGTGACTCTAGGGATGGCATTGAATTTCGTTGTATTTATTTACAATGACAATACAGGAATTAAACTGAATCTTTATATTGATTCAGGGCAGCAGCCATCATGATGCAAACCGGCCCCGTTGTGACCTTACAGGTTGCAAAGTTTGGAGCAAGTTACCACGGCCTTGGAGCTCTGCTGAGTGAGCCGACCCCCGACCGGACTACAGGTACATACACATTAAGAGTTAAACCACTGTCCATGTTTCTTTCTGCTTTTCACAACCTGATCAAGACCTTTTCCTGCTTCCCAAGGCGATAACAGCCACCCTAAGCCAAATGGCAAAGCGCTGATGCTGTACAGTGTTGTGGATCCTGGCCCGTCAGATCAGCTCCATGGAGCCAGCAGAAGGAGAAAAGAGCAGATGATGCAGAGAAACAGACAACTGTATCGCTCCAACCCCAACATGACAGGTGGGTGAACTTCTATTTTAGTCACACATCACTGCCGGGTTCATGTAGTAAATATCTTAATGTGAAATATGATTAATGCTTGAGGCTGAGTCATAAGAACAACTCCAGTGTATTTACTCCGTCCTTATTTCAGCAGATTTCTCCCCCGAGGATAAAGATGAACCTGGTGACCCTGTTGTGAGAGGGAACAACATGGCTGCTGTCTCCAGTGTCAACCTTTGTGCTGATGTGAGATAAGATTTCTTCATCTAATTCCTCATAACATTTGTAAATGTTCATTCACTATGGAGAGGAAGGTCAGCTTAATACACATACAAGAATATGTTGTCTTCAACTGAACTTGTGTCATAACATTTTTCTGTCTGTATTCAGACATGTCACAGGGAATACTTGACACTGCCGAACCCTAAATCCCAGGACAAGAATTTATCTGACTCCAGTCGAACACAGCACACACTAAAAGTGTCTTTGAGGCCTTTGGATGGACAGAGCTCCAGTAAGAGGACCTTCATGGTAAGTCTTTATTAAACGCTACCGAGATTGACCCTCTGGTACCGAAATGTTTTATCATATATTTAGTACTGACGAAGCAAAGGAAAAGTTGACATATTGTGCACAGTGGTGGAAGGTAACTAAGAGCATTTACTCAAGTGATGTACTTAAAGGAGCAGCATGCAACGTTCAGAGCATCAATATAGCAGCAAACAATTAACCGAAGTTATAATGGGCTTTTAATTTTATACAGATACAGGAAGTGTTGAGTTTGAAATGACGGAATGATGCATTAACTTTATCGAGGCAAACGGGAGCGGATCAAAAGTAAAAATAGAAAAATACAGAGGGAATAATAAAATAATAAATAACGGCCCGTTTATAATGTAGCTTGATGCTAATGGCAGTACAGTGCCTCTGCTGTTTCACCATCATTTTTCCTTTTTGGCTACAGAGCACATCGCTCTATGTTTCTATTGGTCAAAGTCACGGTTGTGACAGGAGCAGCTGTGAACGACAAAAAGAAAATCAAACATGCTAGACTTCCTGTCGGGCATCGTGAGGCGTCCAAGACGTGGTGTCGGTTGTCGTCTACTATGACACACTACACGAGACGAAACGATGGATTATCACGTACGACACTCATTGTCGTTCACGATCCGAGCCGACACTGTACGTCACTACGTTGGGCTATATTCGGGCTGATATCGTGAATTTTGGGGTTTTAACTGAGATTTTTTTAATGTGCAAATTAAAAATAAAGCACACCTATAGATATGCTCTTAATGTCGCATGCAGCTCCTTTAAGTACAATTTAGGAGTAGACCTACTTGTATTTTACTTGAGTGTTTTAATTTTTATGCTACTTCATACTTGAAATCCACTACATTTCAGAGAGAAATATTGTACTTTTTACTCCACTTCATTTATCTGAAAGATATATTTACTTTTCACATGAAGATTTTACATTAAAAGAACCCGATAAGATTATAAAATACAATGCATTGCTTACATTAATAGGCATTTCCTTACATCTTTGGCTTGTGACTCCTTACAAAATAATAGTAACCCCTCTCAACTTTTCAAATAAACATGATTTAACAAAAAGCAAAGATTAGACAAAGTCCAATATGTGTATGAGTACATAAATATTTTCTTTTTTGTTTCCTGCTCCATTAATCATCCAACAACCCCTCAGATTGATCTTGTGACCCTTTGGAGGGGTGGGACCCCTAGGTTGGGAACCACAGGATCAAACTACCTGTCTGTACTTTTACTTTTAAAACTTTTAAGCACAGTTGGCTGATAAAAAAGATTTTTAGTACACGGCTTTTTCTCTGCTGTTCTGGTATTTTACATAAATAATAGATGTGAGTCCTTCTTCCACCACTGATTGTTAATAACATAATAAATACAAACAGTAAATGCTTCACTAATATCTCTGTATGACCCCTTGTAGCGCCAGGCTCTGTCACAGGAGAACCTGTGTGTGGACAGTGGAGGCCCCCTGCTGGACAAAAGTCAGAACATGTGGGAGCAGAAGACGCAGCGTGCAAAGCAAACAATGAGCCACTATTCATCTTTTCCAATCCGCTCAAGTGTTTCCACTCATGACATCCTCTCAGATAATTGTTCTCCTACAAAACAGCAGCAGGGCAGCCGTACAAGTGGCGCCGGTGTCTGGAGAACTCCTTTCTCACAACATCCAACACCGACGCCGTCCAACCAACCAGTACGCATAGACATCCCTGTGACCAGGGCGGTGAACGCACACACAAATCCTCCTCTCACCACCTTCCAGAGTTCATCTCTGCTGGCTGTGAGGATGAGCCAGACCCTTAAACTAAATGGAAGTAAAAACAGTCATGTTTATGCCTGTCCCGTCACTGCAGTGAAGAAGCTGCCTCACACCTCACATCTGTCATCACAGCAGAGATCCACCACACCCAGGGATCAAGCTGCAAAGCCCCAAGTAAGCATCACTCCAACAAAACACGTCTCCTTCCAAGAACCTCCCACTCAGCAGAAGCAGGGATCAGCTCCTACAAAGCCCAGAGACCCTCGGGAGCTGTGTGACCCCTGGAGGAGGGAGGCCCAGGAGAAGCTGGAGGAGCAGCAGAGGCTCCATGTGGTGCAGCTCCTGGAGCAGGAGGTGCAGGAGCTCCAGGGTAAAGCCAGGCGCACGGCGGAGGAGAACGACCGGCTCCGAAGGCTCACCCTGGAGTGGCAGTTTCAGAAGAGGCTGCAGGAGATTCAGCAGAGAGGAGAGGATGAGGAGGAAGATGAAGATTTGGACATGATGGTGACGATACAGCAGCTGGAGAGAAGAACACAGGTGAAGCCCGGCACAATTAAAGGGAAGATCCGCTTTAAAATACCTGAAGAATCTAAAAAAAAATCTGATGTTACCAAAAGCATTCTGGGAAATGCAGTAAAATCACTGAAGTAGATTAAATGGTAACTTTAGTATATTTTTATGTCCTGGGCATGTTTGCACTGTCAATGTACATTCACTAAATGTCTTAGTTTTTGCCACTGACAGGCTCAGATTATTTAAAGAGTCTGACAACGCTATGGAAATGATCCCTACAGAGACAGACCTTTTTCTTACAGAGTAGGATCATTTTTGTTTAACTAGAAACAACCATAAAATCACTACATCGTCAAACCCACCAGACTCCATTTAAATAAACAACAGTGAGTACAAAAAACAAGGTCTATGATCACATGTTAATCATATATAACAGATTAAAACTACACGAGTAACATATCTACCAACTCTGTATATAGACACTATTAATTATGACTATAGAACATATAACACACAATAAAACATGTTTATAATGTCTCAATCTGAGTTATACTAAAACTTTATATTAACTGAAAATGTATTAATAAGCTGCATAATTAAGTCAAAAATGTTATCTTAAAAATTGTCCTAATAACTTCTGTCAACAAACAATTACATCTGTTACTAAAAAAAAAAAGAATTAAAGCTGATATATCATTAAAAAACAAAAAACAACTCAATAATCTATAACAAATGATTTCTCTTCCACATTAAGACCAGGAGAAACTCTGCTGGGAACACCGAGTTGAAAGAGTTGGAAAAGCAGGCGGGAACTCATCCCTCCCAACAGGAAGACAAAACGAGGACAGGTATGTTCGCTAATAAAAAAATTACAAATACAAAATCATATAATTTGTTATTAGTTTATTCACAAGAGTCTGTGCTCAAACATATTATTCATTTTATTGTACATTGCAACATTCCCATGTTTTTGGCAGATCAAAGAGGAAGCGGACGGAGTCAGGACTTTAACAACATGGCAGCAAAAGAGTGAGTTTAAAATTTAGTCAAATCTAACAAGCAGCTATTAATGTAGCATTTCTACTCATGATGACTTAAAGGTCCAGTTTGTAGGATTCAGAGGCTTCTATTAGCAGAAATGGTGTATAATATTTATAACTATATTTTCATTCACTTCTAATCACCAGAAACTGAGGATCATTTGTTTTGTTTTTTGTTATCTTAGAGTGACTCATTTATATCTACATATGAAGCTGGTCCTCTTACTGGAGTCCACCATGTTGTTTCTACAGTAGCCCAGAACAGACAAACCAGACACTGGTTCTGGATAGGATTAACCACCGTAGTTCTCAGTGTTAGATGCCACTGAATCCTACACACTGGACCTTGAAAACATTTAAATCCTGTCGAATCTAACAAGCTTATGTAGCAATTCTACTAATGATGACTTAAAGGAGTATTTCACCCGCAAAATGACCATTCCGCGATGCCAGGGATCAGTACGCTGAGGGCCTGGCCTCTGCCTGCCGCCCAGCACCCAATGCACCAGACCCTGAATCCTGACCCTGCGGGTGTTGAGCCCACAGGGCGACGGCTCTTTGTTATCTGTTTGGGCTGAGCCCACCCGGGCCCCATGGCCCAAGTCCCAGCCACCAGATGCTCGCTGGTGAGCTCCATGTTGGGAGAGTTACTGCCTCAAGAAAGGGGGTTCATGTATCTCAGGGTCGTGTTCACGAGTGAGAGTAGAGTGGAGAATGAGATGGATCATTCGTTTGGTGCGGCCTCTGCAGTGATGCAGGCCCTGTGCCCGACCGTCGTGGTGAAGAGGGAGCTGAGCCAGAGGGCAAAGCTTTCGATTTACTGGTCCATCTACGTCCCAACCCTCACCTATGGTCATGAGCTCTGGGTAGTGACCGAAAGAATGAGATCGCAGATATAAAGCGGCCAAAATGAGTTTCCTCCATGGGGTGTCTGGGCTCAGCCTTAGAGATAGGCTGAGGAGCTCGGACATCTGGAGGGAGCTCCGAGTAGAGACGCTGCTCCTTCATGTTGAAAGGGGTCAGTTGAGGTGGTTTTGGGCATCTGGTCAGGATCCTCCTGGGCGCCTCCTGTTAGAGGTGTTCCAGGCACATCCCACTGGTAGGAGGCCCCGGGCAGACCCAGAACACGCTGGAGGGACTACATATCCCATCAGGCCTGGGAACGCTGGAAAGCGTTGCTGGGGAGAGGGACGTTTGGGGTGCTTTGCTCAGCCTGCTGCCCCTGCGACCCGGCCCCTAAGCAGATAAAAATGGATGGATGGAAAATTACCATTTCTGTAACAATATTTCACTGTTTCCTTGAATATGTGAAGAAAACTTTTTTTTTCTCGCATTCCTCTACGATGAACAAAGAATCCAAAATAGGCAAACATTGAAGTAAATGGAGACCACGTTTAATAACTGCAGAAGTATATCGAAACTCTCACACAACTTGTGCAATATAATCCAAGCCTCATTTATCCAGTCGTATGCTCAGGACTTCCCAAACACATGCAACTGGCCTTAAACAGGATTTAAACACGTCAGTACAAAATGTCTCATGAAAGGCAGAGTAGCATGCTCAGGCACACTCAGGGCGTGCTGCTAGTAGGCAGAAGTGCTTTAAATCATGTTTCAGTGAAAAGGAGTGCATTTGGGAAGTATCGGGCATACTTTTTTTTCTTCAAGAATTCATGGTAGCAAAAGGTGAGTAACTGATATGCAAATGGCCATTGTGCGGGTGAAGTATTCCTTTAATGACACAGACATATCCGTACACAGTTGTGTACGGTCACCACAAGCCTCTGAATTAAGTTTGCTTTTAAAACAGTGAGACATAACAGCAATTCATTCTTCCAAAAACTTTCAAAGTGTATGAAAGAGATCCCTGAGTAAAATACACTCTATAAATATAGTTTTAAAACAGCACAAGCTACTGTTTATGACCCCACACATGAATTCCCATTAGTACTATTCAAGTATTCCTGCTAATATCTGTGTTTATTTACAGAAGCCAGGAGGAGAAAATCAAGAGAGCGTCGGCTCCTGAGAAGCTCACATTCAAGGAGCGTCAGCGTCTCTTCTCTCTGGCATCCAGTGCTTAAATAAAGGTTAAAGCCTTGTAAACAGAAACTTCGAAGCAGCAACATGTTCACATAAACAGAAGTAATGATGTGATAGCAAAAGGACAGTATACAGTACCATGTTAATGACAGTGTGAGGATGTATTCAATGCAGTCGTAGTGTGTAGTATTGTAAATTCTAGATAATAAAGAGTTCATTTGGCAATATGATCGAGGTTTTAAGCTTATCAACTGTAAAACTTGTGCTACCTCTGCCTCCTCTCAGAAGCAGAACAGTTACCTGTGTGAAAGCTACTTTGTGCGCTGATAAAACTGCACCACAGCTTTCTCTTGTTCGTGAGTTTCGATCGAGCCCCATCGCAGCCTGCGGATCTCATTGATGGCGTCGATGCCGGATAGCTTCCTCGTCTTCACCAGGTAGCAGGCCAGCATGGTACCTGTTCTGCCATGTCCATGCATGCAGTGTACTCCCACACCCTGAAGAGGAACAACGCAGTGTTTACTTTGTTTAATCATCAGTAACGCAGCACACAATGTCTGCATTAGTCGTTGCTGGGAGACAGGAATTTGTTGAGCTGTTGAGCTGATGCAGGAAGTCAGTTTATTAACAAATCCTTGACTGGCTGCTTTTCTTCGTCTTGTATGATGTTAAACTGAATATTTTGGGGGTTTTAAACCTTTAATCAGACAAAGCGAGCAATTTGAAGACATCATCTTAGATAACGCCCACAGGCCACATCTGGCCTAAAGGACAACCTCCAACTGGCCCAGCATATAAAATCTGATACACCACTATGACTGAAATATATAAACTACATATAGAGTCCTGAAGTAGCTAATGAGTGAGCCATCCTGCTGCCTTCTTATCTCTGTTGAGTTACACATGCACAGTACCAAACGGGCTGGGTGTACAGATTGGTATAGCGACACAGCCAATCACATCTTTCACAAATTAAGTGTTTTGTGACACAGTTTCAGCAGCTTACTCCTCTTTTGCTTTTTGACTGATGCACTCTGGAGGAGCTGTAAGGTTGTGAAAGACAGTTTCTCTTCCACTGGTCCAGGAGATTCATCAACCTGATGCCAAATGTTTTAGGTTTCATTGCTTGTGAGCCTGCGTACAATACTAGACTCAACCCTGGAGAGTCCTGAAAGAACTTTATAAGCATAACCATCCATCAAGCACAGAGCTCTTACCTCCCCCTTGGCGTTGGCCTGCTCCACGATGGAGAGAAATCTTTCGATCTGACTCGGTGAAGGAGACGTGAAGTCCGCTATCTTGATGTGGTGCAGCTTCAACTCTGGGCACGTGTCATGGTGAGGTGGTTTTCTCTCACACAGGCAAACCAGGTGTTTGATGCCGTTGTCCAGCAGGTAGCGGTATTCACATGGCATCCTGGGTAGGGCCAGTCCGGCCACTTTGTTTGGATCGACCCAGGAGAAGTTGTGTGGAGGCGTGGAGGCCATGATTGTCCAGCTAAGAGGAGGGGACAAAGACAGAGTCAAATCAAGCCAGTTTATTTGCATTGCAACAAGCAATGCTGAAAACCTGCCATGGAAATGTGGACGGAAGATCAGAATCAGGATCAGGATCAGGGTCAGAACAGATAATTGTGAATTATAAATGCAGGAGGCCAAAGGCAGGACTGACTTCCTGTGGCGCTCTGTGGTGCATCTTGGGGGAATGAGTCTATCACTGAATTCAGTGGAGTGGGTGGGAGACATTGTCCAAGATGACACGTATATTAGACAGCATCCTCCTCTCTGCCACTGCCACCATCGAGTCCAGCTCCACTCCCACTACGTTACTGGCCTTGTGAATCAGTTTATTGAGTCTATTGGCGTCTGCTACCCTCAACCTGCTGCCAAAGCACACAACAGCAAACAGGATAGCACTACCTCACAAAACATCCTCAGATGTAGAAGTCCCTCAGCCTGAGTTCCCTCTCTGTGGTTTAAAAACACACATGGATATGCCAGGGTTAAAGGCATTAGGAAAGAGGATGCTCAGGGTATCTGTCAGCACCATATAGTTAATACACAGCCAGGTGAGACTGCAACCAATCCAACTTGACATTGGCATTTTGTAAGATAAGAAGAACAAGAAAAACCTTGGTTTTTTATTATAGGTAGCTGCATTTGTCTGCAATAGGAAGAGCTACCACTGCTGTCTCTGATTGTATGAGTGTGTGTTGAGGTGTGGCAACAGGTCTGCACAGTTTGAAAAACAGTCTGAGTTTTTCTACAGGGTTTCCTGCACTTATTAATTAATTTGTGGTGATATCCACGATATCAGCATCTGCCACCACATGTTGTTTTTCTATTTTTGGCAGAGGTGGGAGTAAGTCACACATGTGCAAGTCATAAGCAAGTCTCAAGTCATAACTTTTAAGTCTAAAGCAAGTCCCGAGTCACTGTGGTGAAAATTAAGCAAGTCACAAGTCAAGTCATACTCACAAACTTATAAAGATAATATAAGATAAACTGCACCCAGTGGTGGAATGTAACTAAACACATTTACTCAGGTACTGTAAGTACAAATCTGACCTCTACTCCACTACATTTATCTGACAGCTTTAGTTACTAGTTACTTTACAAATTAATTTGCTCTGGAAACATGAAATATTCAAGTACAGCTGGAACCACGAGTCAATTATTGAACTGATAGAAAAGACATTAGACACTATTTTGATAATAATCTCAGTCAAAAAGTGAGTAGCAGCCAATCAGAATTCATTTAAAATGCAACAAATACAACATATCATACAAAAATTCACAATAAAACAACAACTATTCAAACATAGTGGCCTCTTAAGAAAAACAAGCACATGTCTCTGTCACCACATTCTTAATGATGCCCTTAAATTCATCACTGGATATGTGTTTCTAATCTTTTAATTCAATTTGAGTTACATTTACTAGAGTAAAGGTTTTAAATACTTCCTCTCCTGCTCCAAGCCCTCTGGTCAGGGTAAAAGACTCCACTCTGGTAACATACCTGGTGCCGTCAGAGTACATGTTTGATGATAAAATACTGTTAAAATCCCAAACGTGAGTCGAGCAGGAAAGGGAGTCCAAAATAAAAAGACGCTTTGTAAACTAATCCCAATTCCTATTTTAACCCTCAATCTTAACCCTCAATCTCAAAAATCCGCGCTCCCGCGAAGTGCTGGTGCTGTCCCGATTCTCAGTGTTGAGTTGAGGGTCAAGAATAAGGGCCAAGAATAAGGGCTGTATGGCCCTCACTTCTAAGATTTTCCAGGACCACCCTTGGCAGTAAGTGCTATCCCAGAATCCTTTGCGTATCATCCGCCGAGCTCAACCGAACCCAGCCGAGTACAGACGATTCAGTCAATGCAAGATGGCGGCGACAAGCGTGAGGAAGCGGAGTTATCAATGTGAGTATTTTCCTCGTTAATAGTTGTTTTAAAATTATGATAACCATTGCATTATCTTAGTTTAACGTCATTTTATGGACTATAGACCTTTTTGTAGCGTAACACATATTTTTGGTCGCGGGCGACGGCTTGCCTGCCCCGCCGCACGTAACCCCGGTTCTCTGATAACCGAGTAACGTTATGCTGTCATTCAGTTACAAAAGTCATTTCTCAGTGATAATGTAGTTGTTAAGTTGTTTTAATATACGTGAAATGTTTGCATCGACATTTTTGTAAGATGACCGGACGGTGTCATCTCCTGTAGCCGTAGAGTCTGCAGCTGGTAACGTTACAGCTGCAGGTTAACGTTAGTGATCGTATTATCTGGTGACTTTCCGCTGAATAAGTTACGTCGGTTGTTGTGGTACAGGTTATTTGGTTGAATATCAACTTATAACCCAAAGAGTGAAACGTTAACGTGGATGAAAGTCACCAGATAACACTTGTGTGACTGTGTAAACAGCCTCACCAGTTCTGCTGGATGTTGACTACAGTATTCATTGTGATAATACTTGCAATACTGCATGAAACTAAACTAATAACTTAACGAATATCTGACAGGTAGCCCAAAAAAATAAAAAATAAAAGAAAGTAATGTTGTTATCTCTGTTCCATTTCAGGGCCACCAGACAAAACACAAGCCCTGATTCATTTCAGGGCCACCAATGAAGACAAGTTTACAAAAAGCAAGCAGGCTCCAAAAAAACTATGGGAGTGAGTAATTTGTAACTTGTGAACTGTTCATATTCATAACATAATTCTCAGTCACAACGGCAACTGTTCCCCTAGTGATCAAGCATTCTGTTTCAATATGAAATCAGCACAGCTGCAGACGGCATTGTGGAAGATTGTTATTTGGTAACTGTACATTTGTTTTGGAGCTGCGCCTAGTATATTCGTTGCAATATGTATGTTCTATTTTCACTACTGTACAAAGATGTGCTGTTTGGATTTTATGATGTCAGCATTTCAAAACAAAAACAATTCTATATCATTAATCTATCTATTATCTTAGCGAAATTCCATATTCATAAGAGTAAATTTTGTTACAGAAAAAACTTGTGCAAAATTTTTATGAATAAAATGCAGCAATACTTAGAAACTGTTAAGCACTCCACAAACTCCAAAGCTATAAAGACTCGGAAAAGATGTAAACAATTTAATTGTTTGAGCTACTGAACTTTTTTATTTATTTATTTGTTTATTTTATTTCTTTTTCTTTTCTCTTAACCCTAGCATATTTGTTCTGTTCATGTCTGTCACTGCTTGTTTTGTACAAGAACTTAACCCTAGCATATTTGTTCTGTTCATGTCTGTCACTGCTTGTTTTGTACAAGAATAAAGTGAAATAAAGAAATAAAGTGTTGGAAAAAACAAACAAACTCATCACGTCTTTTTATCGACGACTACTGATGACATATATTTCTTCTTCTTTGAACTGACAGACTGGACGGAGTTTTGGCATATTGCTGCCCCTGACAGTCTTAAGACGTATTTGCCTTTGAGGGGTGTCCCATTTTAAAGTCACAAGATAGCCCTTAACACTTGGTTTTGAGGGCTAGTGAGATTGAGGGTTGAGCTTGAGAATTAAGATTGAGGGTTAAGATAGGAATTGGGATTGGGCCTATCTCTTGACGCACGGATGCGCACAGCAAGCGCAGTACACACACTGACAGATAGTGAAGTTATGTTGGGACAGCACGCAGGAAAAGTCGTTACACACTGTGTCAGTATCAGGTCGTCGGGTCTATGGTCTGGAAGCAGGCTAGAATAAAAGCACAAGGTGAAGCTCGTGCTGCCGTAAATACTGCCATTCAGGAGGAAGTGGCAGTGTGGGCATGAATATCAGCCGGCAGGTCCTCCGCTGCTGCTTATATGTGTCATGATATTTTAAAAACTTCTCAACATCTAGAGAAATACAAATATTAAATAAAAAAGTCAAGCTCTTTGCTTTGTATGTTCCGAGCACATGTTGGAGCGCAGAGCAGAGATGGCGGTACTGAAATTAAATAATTTTATTTCTACCTCAGGCCTACTCCTGAGCAGCAGTTAAAGTGAAACTTCACCGCAGTGGTGGAAAGTAACTAAGTACATTTAAGTAGTATTCAAGTACTGTACTTAAATACAATATTCACATATTTGTACTTTACAAATATTTCCATGTTAGTTTTTACTTTTAACTTCATTACATTTATTTTAAAAATGCAGTTACTTGTTAATTTGCAGATTCAGATTATTACTACAAAACGTAAATATAAATAACAATGTATTAGGGACTGTTCTTCATTTATGAGGGGGCCAGGGGTGGTGCAAAAAGGGGGAGGCATGTCACGTAATATTTTAAGCATTGGAGAGGGATTTATGTTTTTTTTTAATTTTTTCTCAGGAAAGGTGCATACTATTTTAAATGGTTGCATTTTGTAGGGCTGCCCCCCAATGGCCGACCAAACGTTAGTCGACCAGAAAGGTCGAAAGGTTTAAAAATATATTTTTAAAAAAAAAGTGAAACTCTATTGTCAAAATAAATCAAAACCTATATGACTGGACCATGTGGGAATTTAATTTGAAAGGACAGACACAGGAAGTGTCCACGCTCAGCAGTCAGACAGGAGTCAGGTTAATTTCCAGGGCTGGTACCTGTGGTTATTCCACAGGCTAGTTAATAACATGTCGGGCAGGAAATCCAAAGTGTGGGATCATTTTGAGAAGGTGAAGGACGAACCCAAGGTGATATGTAAATAAGATAAAATATAGGCCTATATTAATGAAGGTTCATTAGTACGGTTTTGTATTTCTCTGTAATGTAGCACAGTGTTAACAATGTTACTGATACTATTCTTTCTCACACCTTCACCTCAAACCATTGTGGTGCCCCACCCAAAATATATACTTTAATTATCAAATTAATATCGTGCAAGTGACTAGTCGACTAATGGCCCTAAATGATGACTATTTATCGACCAGGAAAATTCTTAGTCGGGGGCAGCCCTAATATTTTGTATTTATTTTGTCACTTATTTATTAGGGGAAAAAATGCCAAAATGACACCACTTATAATAGCCAGACACGTTATCATCAGCTGCAACATAAAATGGTTGAGCACAATAATGCATTGATAATTGTGATCCAATAATATGTATGATACTGAAATGGGCCGTTTTGCATTATGAGTCATTTTATTTGGTACTTTAAGTATATTTTGATGATAATAGCCTACTTTTGTACTTTTACTCAGGTTAGCGTTTGAATGCAGTACTTTTACTTGTAACAGACTAGTTTTCTACACTGTAGAATTGTTACTTTTACTTACAGGTAAAGGATCTAAATACTTCTTCCACCACTGCTTAACTGCCCATAACTTCATTAAAAAAAATAAGCTGTATGTTCTGTAACAACAGTGCTGTTGTCCAACGTTTACTCGTCTAAAGGTTTGCAACATTGATCTGATCGGTGCTGATCAATCCCACAACAACAACAAACTGATTGACTGATCAAACTCAACAAACTGCTGTTGAGGAAAATAAAAACTTTGCCTTCACTGTACCATGAAAAAACACACACACACACACACACACACACACACACACACACACACA
Organism: Epinephelus moara; assembly: GCF_006386435.1. Lineage (NCBI taxonomy): Eukaryota > Metazoa > Chordata > Actinopteri > Perciformes > Serranidae > Epinephelus > Epinephelus moara. Next base: position 9,328,501 of record NC_065519.1, on the reverse strand, counting down.
CAGGGCAAACAAAATTAGTCTCTTTCTAAAATAGTGTCAGCAGTGTAGAGGTGAGTAAATAAGTGAGTGTCGTTAACAATAACCATAAGTTAAAGTCAAATAAATCACATAAAAACCTTTGAATAAGAGCACAGTATTTACCCTCAAAAAGTCACGGAATACATTGCTACAAAAACTGATTTAGTGAAGTTTTAAAATAATACTTTTAAACTCTTTAAATATAAATGTCAACTAATTTCCGGGTTTTAGGATTCATTACTAAAAAAAACTGCGTCACTGTTTGCTTTTTTTCTTACCTCGAGGTGCCCCCCCCCCCTAGTATAGCGCAATATAATATAGTATACAATAAAGCCCAACGGTTGTAGCGAGCATTTTTAGTAAATATTACCTTTCCAACGAGTTGAATAATTCCTGATAAAGTGGTTAAAGAGATCGTGAGAAAACAGTCCAAAAAGTAAACATCTGCTGACTCACAGGAGTGAAGACATTTAAATATAAATGTCAACTAATTTTCGGGTTTTAGGATTCATTACTAAACAAAACTGCGTCACTGTTTGCTTTTTTTCTTACCTTGAGGTGCCCCCCCTCTAGTATAGAGCAATATAATATAGTATACAATAAAGCCCAACGGTTGTAGCGAGCACTTTTAGTAAATATTACCTTTCCAACGAGTTGAATAATTCCTGATAAAGTGGTTAAAGAGATCGTGAGAAAACAGTCCAAAAAGTAAACATCTGCTGACTCACAGGAGTGAAAACAGTCCAAAAAGTAAACATCTGCTGACTCACAGGAGTGAAGCTTTTGTTCAGCCACCATCAGCGTGCTGGATAGACCAGTGCAGTGTCTCATGGACGGATTAGTTTTAATAACATGAGGGCTTGATTTGGAAATACTCTGTAGATCTCATCAGACTCCACCTCTTTCTTTTCTTTCCTCTACTTTCTTTCTTGTAGTACTAATAGATTGATAAGATGGCTGTCTGCTATGGCAACAAGTAAACACTGTCACCAAGGGCTGGACTATCAGCTCTACTCAGGCATTGATCTGTTGCTTTGACATCGGTGGGAAGCTAATTTGTAGTTGTTTTATACCTGATCAGCTGAAATATATAATTAAGAAAAATAACTATTCATACTCGCTGCTACATCAGAATTCTCAGTCAGTCACATGGTTATGTGAGGATCATGTTATTCGATTTTTCAAGCACATTCAACAGTATCCGACCCCCCCATACTCAGAGACAAACTTGAGGAAATGGGGTTGGATCCCTCCCTTACTGCCTGGATTTCAGACTATCTGACAAGATGACCACGGTTCGTCAGGCTGGAGAACTGTGTCTCTGGGAAAGTTGTGAGCAGCACTGGAGCTCCACAGGGGATTGTTCTATCTCCATTCCTGTACACACTGTACACAACAGACTTTAAATACCAGTCTGAGTCCTGCCATGTTCAGAAATACCGTGATGACACACAGCACTCTGATGAACAGAGTTCATCTTGCTGATATTTAAGTATAATTTGTTGCATTTAAACCATGTATCCACCTTCATCAGTTACACATTTAGACTATTTTGCAAATCATTTAGATTTTTATTAGACAAAAATAAATTTGTATCATCATCAGCAACTAATACTTTGTGAAAAATGCCAATGGGAATTTTCAAAATCTTGAATATACAGTATGAAGAGGAGTGGCCCTAAAACTGATCCCTGGGGAACACCATATTTGATGATTTTACTTTGACCATTCACATACACATACTTCTTCCTTCTTCTTCCTTCCATACATATAACTTGTGAACTAAATAAACACTGTGCCTCTGACACCATTATGTTGATGTTTGCTTAGTATTTCAAAGTCATTAGTAAGGGCTCTTTTTGTATTAAAAGCGAGCCCTAAGCAGCAGTTACTACAAAAATATGTTAAAGCATGAACACCCGAAACAGCTGGGAAGTTCTAAACCAGTTATACTCAAATCCATTTAAAATGCACTGTTACTTCCCATATATCTGTATTTGTGGTGTCTTGCCTATAACTAATGTTTAGACTGATGGAATAAATGTCTTAGGACCATTTAGTAGTCAGCATTGGGGTAGTTTAGTTTGGGGGTTAGGAGTTTTGTCATTTATATATGTCGCTGTATATTACATGCACTTTCTTTTTCCTAAAGCTAGCCAATGCCTTAGTAAACATAATTTAAAATACTGTAGTGAGGAAAGTGAGTGCTGTTTGCAACTTTTAGTGATGCTGGCAACGAAGAAACTAAGTAGGGGAGCCGTTCCTATGCTAGGAGGGGAGGCTGGATGCCTCCTTTAGGTAGCAAGGGACCTGGGTGTAGAAGGTGTCCTTTGCCAGTGTTTTCTGGAGCTTCAACTACCCTGTTGCAACACATTGCCTCACGCCGCCACGCCACTACAAACAAGCTGTCCACCATCACTGCCTCAATGTCCTGGCTGCATCAAGTGCTTGTTACTGTGGGCACTTACTGACTCCATGGGAGGCCCCATGTTCATGTCGTTGCCAGGGTGGGAAATATAAGTTCAAAAACTTTAATTCTTAATGTCAGATGTCGTTTTGTAAGAGTTATTGTCCTAGTCCTTTTATGATTTGTTTTAAGGTAGCTTTTAATGATTTGACACCCTGCCAGGGGCCCAATAAGAGGCAAGACTAGTGACTCGGTTTCCCCTCTGCCTCCCCCTAGTGGTTGAAATCGTTTTGACCGGCCTACAGTTTGGAGCCTCATTGATCGCTGGGTGTTTTGATATTGTGTACCAGTAGTGTACAGTGTTTCTCTGAATTTTTATGAATTTGTATTTTCAAAAAAATACTATTTTTGTATTCTACACCAACTAAAATGTATAGCAATACAATTTGCTTTAAGTCTGGGTCTCTATTCTCAAGCTTTAGAGAGCTTATCAGGGTGTCCTACTTCACATCTTCATTTTTTCTCATGAACTCAGACTGAACTCAGTGGTTTCAGTGTAGTGTGGTTTAACATTAACTTCAAACAGCTCTTCAAACAGTGGTGTACAAATAGATTAGAAAATAAAACAAAAGCGTAGCATATAGTTTGACGTTAGCTAACTTAACCTATGAACAAATTAAGAAACCAACTAGCTAAACAAACAGAAGCTGCCATGTATTGACTACTAGCACAGAGTCGCTGCAGTGTACCGTTACGTTGCTGAAAATGCGACATAAAGCTTCGCCATTAGCTTAACGTTAACTGTTTGTCCGTCTATTAAGTTATGCCTATCTATTTATTACACAGCCATGTATCAGTACACCGTCTCTCCCACAAAGTACTCCCAAAATTACTCACAGTTTCCCCGTGTTAGAGGACTAGATATTCCGCTGCTGGTCGAGCCGGTGCTTCCTAACGGATCGTTACCATAATGGCTCCCTCCACCTCACAGAGGGAGCCGTTTACTACAGCATGCTAACTGCTGAGATAACGGTACCGTTATGTAACAGAAGCTAGCTGTCGCAATGCTAGTCAGAGAGCAGCGTAGCCTTTAGCTGACCTTTAGCCAAAGTTAGCGTCTCATCAGGGTGGACAGATGTCGGTATAAATCAGGTCTGAACAATATAATGAACCAAAATGGCGGATTAAAGTTAGCTTGTGGAAATACTGTTAATTTGAGAACAACGGCTTCATGAGGACGAACCGAGGTTTTAACGGCCCCTGAACTTTATGATAGTCGACATTTTATCACCATTTTATCACATATCCTGTTTCTACAAACTAATATCAACTGTATGAAAGTTTTTTTCACGACATCAAAATAAATAGGCTGTTACAGTTGTAATATGTGTCAGGATGGCCGAGCGGTCTAAGGCGCTGCGTTCAGGTCGCAGTCTCCCCTGGAGGCGTGGGTTCGAATCCCACTTCTGACAATAACCTTTTCTCATCGGCTTCACTTGAGTAGGGCTGAGTGCTGCCATTAAATCACAGGTCGTCAGTCCAGCTTTCTCCTTAATCGCAATGGCTCCTTTCTAAAATTAAAGTCACTGAATAATTGTGATGTCAGCACAACTATACCCTGCATTAATTTATTTACACATTTCAGTTTTCAAGGCCTTTCTCAAGACAACACTAACAGCTCACAGTTGCATGATGGTTCACAATCACCAACAGAAACTCATCAAATCAACGGCACCCCAGCAACTTCCTACAACTTATATTAGGGATGCACGATATTAGAGTTTTTTTTGCGAATATATGCCAGTATATAACAACTACTTTGACCGATACTGATCTCGATATATACAATTCCCCCCCCCCCCAACTAATTTTAGTGATCTTCTGTAGTGGAATTAACATCACATTACGCATGCTTACTCTTATCATGATGGCACACCAGCAGATGGAGACATGAAATACAATACTCATATTCATTCATTCATTGTGTAATACTGTGTGTAAGAAAAAGCATGTTGGCCAGTTCTAAGCTGATATCGGCCGATACCGATGACATGCCGATAATACTGTGCACCCCTAATTCCCATAATACCTGAGTGACAGAAATGTCAACCTTTTTTGAATAAATCAATGCATAGGTACACAAGTGTGTGCAGGAATCACAATTTTTCATTGAGTTTATTCCCTGCACCACTAAATAAGCAGGAGGTGTGGCGTTGTCTTCGACTCCCACTTCCAAAATTCTCCATCTTTCCACGACCAATCAAGCTGTCAATCTTTACCATCTTCAAAGGGTTCGTTTAGGATTTTTGAAGTGGGGTCACGAGGTACTTAGAGGTTATAGTACCTGTCCATGTATGTGTGTCAGTGTGTGAGTGTGTGTCAGTGTTTAGCCGGTGGCACCTTCTAGGTAGCCTTCAGCAACCAGTGTGTGTTTTGTGTAAAAGGAATTAAAGGCCTGTTCCATATAGACGCCCTTTAACACAGCTCGCTGGCAGGCCTCGAAATACCATCTAGTGGGCTGCGGCGGTACTGCATGTTGTTTAGATGAAATAAAAATAATAATTACAAAACCAGTTGTTCCTATCACAAAAGTAGTTATTTTTTAAATCTAAATATGCTCAACACTTTTAATAAATAAAAAAAAGTCTAATCAAAATACATAATTTCAATGGTAAGTTAGATTTGAGATAATTATCAATTATCTTAAATCTTTATGGAAAGGTCCTTACCTGCAGATTTGTAGCTGTGTCATTCATTTTTGTTGTTTGTGCTCCTACAGTCTGTGTGTTGAAGTATCCCTGGGCAAGAAACTGAACCCCTGCTTTCTCCTGATGGCTGTTGGTGTGCGGATTGTTTGTAATGACGTGGTGTAAAAGAACCATGAGTGATTGGAAGACTAGAGAGAAAGTCCATTTACTAGTTACAGTGCATGTCATTGGACTAATCTCTATGGAAAGACCCTAAGTTTGCACATTTGTAGCAGTGTCATTAACATTTCCTTTTCTTGTCTGTTTCACTTAAATGATCAGTAATGTTAGATAATTATGCAGTTTCACATCTACAGAGTGCAAATCTCCTGCAACAAAATGCTCTTTCTGGAATGTAAAATGGTGCTTAGAAAGGATAAACTCAGCTGCTGGAGATATTGCTGGGTTCAATTTTTCAACCAAGCCCTAATCGAAGCCAGAAGTCGTAAAAGATGCCAAATACTATGTGTCAGGGTGAGTTACTAGGACAGTTTTACAAAGTTTTATTCCCATTTAGGGCTACGGTTGCAACAATACAAAATGGTGTCTTAGATTTGTATATTTCTCTTCGTGTAAGTGTAACACAGCTTCAGTTAAACCTGTGAAAAATGGGAGCAAAAACAAAAGTGTTGCATGTAAATTTGTGTCAAGTTGGTTAGGTTTAGGAAAAAACAACAGGGTTAGGCTTTATGATCTTAGAGGACACAAACACCACTTTCTCGGGTGAAAGTCCTGTTTGTTAGACCACTCCCAACCGCCCCACTCTGACATTCGCTGCCTTAGGGCCATTTCATAGTCGACGGATGCAAGGCGAGCAAGCGACGCGAGCAACGCACTTCCTTTCATAGTCAACACATTGAACACAAACAGTACATCGCTCACGCAATCGGGGGTAGCAGAGTAATCGGTACATTCCAGCTAGCTAGTACTGCTGTAGCTAGCTAGTACTGCTATTTTATTAGAGTGCAGGGCACTAGAACTGTCATATAAATGGGGGTGTGCCCGTACTAGTTCACAAAGTTTATCCTCCTCGCCCGCCATATTTTATACCTGCTTCTTATGTGAATAACAAAAAGTGGTTAATTTCAAGTACGTCGCTTGCATTATCATCCACGCTGGCAACGCATGATATTACACGTCGCTGCGTCGCGTATCTAAAAAATGGACGACACATTTTGAGACACAAGCACGCATCATGGCGGCCAATGCGTTTCGATGCGTCCCAATGCATTCGCGTCTGCGTGCCTTTGCGTCGACTATGAAACGGCCCTTAAGTTTCGTCCTTGTCCTGCTGCGTTTCCCCCTGACACCGCTAGGCACTGTTAAACTAAACATTTCGAAGACTTGGGAGTGAGACCAGGCTCCAGGGAGTGAGGTGGAGGGTCTGCGGGGTGTGGTAGCTAGCTAGTTCTTGTCTCTCTGTGGCCTGATACACAGAGAGAGAACTGAACAGTGAGTTAAGATGAATAAATCAATTTATAAAAAAACGCTGTTACTGTATGAAGTGTGAGCATGTGCTTGTGTTCGTCTGATGGGAGGGGCTTAGGACAGAGAGAGGAGAGCTAGGTGTGTTTTTAAATTCGGTCAAGTTCTGCCTACCCCAGCTTTAAACCTGTCCCCAGTGTTATTTATATGTGAGAGACGGCCTGGTTGAGTCTGTATTGAATCATTCTTGTTTTTAATGTTTTGGCACTTCCTGACGGAGGCCGCCCTGTTTCACACAATCTGCACATGAAAGAAAATAAAGACGACTGTTTGTCTGTTTCATGCAATAGTTAATGACACAAACACAAACATCCAGAACTCACAGCACAGCACAGTTTACTTGCTAGTTATTTTATACAAACAGTAGAAAGAGGGTTCTGTATCTGAAGGAGACAAACTGCATCACATTTGCCGGATAGATGTTGATACATAGAGATCAGATTTTTCAGACAGGTAAAGAAGAATCACAGAATCGAATGTTTCAAACATCCCATTTAAAAAAGCTTTCACTAACCTGTTGGTGTAAAAACAAAAGAGAGCTGTTGCACGTACAGTTATAGAAAGATATCTAGGTGATAGGTAAAGTTGAAATAAACATAAACTTAAAAAACATTCCAATAATCAGGTGGCGTCTAGTGGTAGGCGTATTTTAGTTTGCTGTCCTACGTTGCTCCGCCCACCCACAAACCATTTAACAGAGGAAGTCCCAAAAAGAACCACAAAATATTTTTATTCTCACTTTATCTATTTTTTTTGTTTTGTACACATCACAACCTGAAGACTTGGTAGGTTGACTGGTTGTCCGTCACGTCTCTAGGTTATCATCACACATCATCATCATCATCACCCCTTTAGTGTCATCTAAAAGCACAGACCCCTTCAACATGCTGCAACACCCCTCAACAAATCACAATCACAACCCCTTTAATGGTTACATGTAAACTCTGTGGGTTTTAATTTTCGCACTCGTTACGTGCCATTCGACAAAGGGGGGGCAATAATCGCCGTGCCCTCCTACTAGAAGATTTCTACGTATTTTGAACGTCCACGTTCAAAGTCCCACACGGAGCAGACTGCTGAAGGGCCATACCGAGTTTACAGGATGGCACAGAAGAACTTCTTCTCCCTGAACGGGTTCTCTGACGCTGGCACGGGCGATAACAGAGGGTCCTCTTTGGCATGAGCTTCACAGTATGACATCAGGTCCGCTGCTGCTTTTGACACCTGTGATTAAACAGATACACATATACAACATGTCAGTGTACAATGATAAAAATAAAGAAGTTTGGGGAAATGTTCACTTGTTTTCCCAGAGTTAGATAAGAGGATTGACCACTCTCATGCCTGTATGGTAAATATGTAGCTGGACCTGGACCCTATTTTCCCATGTTCTTCTGTCTCAGTGACTAATGGAGATTATAGTCTATAGATTATAGAGATAATTAGTCCATGATTGAGCAGGACAGCAGCGAGACAGGCTGTAATAAAGTTCATGTGGGCAATTGACCTCTCGCTAAGCCCCGCCCCTTTGTGATGGTCCGACAAGCTGTCAGAGTAAGCATGGAGCCCACACTGTACCAAACTGCACTCCCTGAAGAAACATTATCATATTTTTGGAAAAATGAAAGAGTGATTCCAGAGAGAAGCAGACAGAGGCGTCTACAGTCTGTGTTTGAAGGATATATCCAGGATGTCAAACTGACTCAGCAGCAACAACAGGTTAAAAAGACAAAGATAGTTAGAAGCTAAAGCTAAAGTCTGTTAGTGGCAAAAACACTTTTAGTGGATGTAAACTGACGATGTGAACAAGCCCTAACTGGTTACATTGCAGCCTGTTTCGCTGCTGCTGGCTGCATTGCTCTCACTCAACACTGGACCAGTTTCAAAACTTATTGTTCCCATTAGTCACACTTAGACACAAAAAGTGGGAAATTAGGGTCCAGACTGAAAAACACCAAAGTTACCCATTGAAATCAAACAGAGTCAGGTAGGCTGTTCCACCAATCTGCACACTAAGATAAGCTAAACACATATTTAACCAACAAACATTTATGTACCTAAATGTACAGTATTGTCAAACACTGCAGGAGGGTGCAGGCCTCGTTTTAAAAACATTTACCTGTGTGAAGGTTCAGGTGTTTGACGCGTCATCGTCGATAAAGCACAAGTGTGACTAATAACAGTACATTAAGGTGTGTCCCTTCTCCAGAAGACTGATAACACTCTCATGTGCTTACCAACTAAAAGCAGAGGGAAACAGCTGACCTGGCTCTGTCCAAAGGTAACAACACACACCTACCAATACATCTGATGCTCACTCATTAACATGTTTTATCTCGTTTTCTTTAGTCCATGAACAAACAGAAAAGTGGAGGGGTAACATGCTGTAACTGTTTCCTCCTGCTTCCAGTCTTAATGCTGAGCTAGGCTAGTCACACCCCACTCAGAGTGAGATTCAGATTCTGTATACAATATTAATAGTTCAACACAAATTACACATTTAAACAGCTCCCAAATACAAAAAAATGTCCCCTGGGATCTATATGAATCAACAGATTAGTAAAATCCTAAATGATTAAGTTGTTTTTTTTTCCACCTGGACCTTTATGCTCTGCCATTTCTCCTCTAATCATCACACTGTAACCTGTGACAGGCTGTTATGATACCACAACGACACCGACTCCTGTGTGCACGGCGAGAGAGGAGAGGGAGAGACGCTGTGCTGCTGCCAGAGGAGCCGCTGAATGAGTTCCCTCTGAGCGTAAAGCCACTAAAAGAGTCCGGGGCTGTTCATAAAACATTCAGGACGCCACTGATTATCAGATTTTGATCCTCTGCCTGACCCTCCTGCGTCCCAGGCTATTCATCTATTCTAAACGGTCTAGGTTATCTAATTGTTGTATATCATCATGCTATCATTAATATAAGCAGTGGACTTTAATCCAAAGTGGTAACCACTGTAAGTGAACGCATGAATGGGTCGGACCTGCAGCACTGGATCTGAAATGAACCGTAATGAAGTGGAGCCTCTGAGCTTTGATCACCTGCTGTGACACAACTTGACCCTCATCCATTTATAATGCCCATTAGTTCCTCTGAGGTCATTTTTCTTAAAATAGTAGTGTAATAAGTAACTTGCCCGACACTGGCTGCAGTATCTCAGTAAAGTTCATGGAAGTTGATTCTACTCCCGAACAGGCACAAACAGAAACCCAAAATCCACCAGCAAAGTCGGTTCCTCAGTGACGTGTGTCTGCTCACCTTTATCCTGTCGATGTTCGCCTCCATCTTCAGCTGCTCCACCAGCTTCCTGGCTTGTGCGATGCTGGCCGTGTTATTGCTCGCCATGGGCGCTGTCAGTCAGGTCTCGTGTGCTCTGCCTGCACAGAAGACGACACAGAGATTCAAACATCCCGAACACTGTAGTTGACCCACGGCGTGCCGCTGATGAAGACCAGCGCTATAATATAGCAGGCATGCAAAGAGGAGCGCTAGTAACAGATACCCTGTTGATTATCACATGCCTGTGAACACACACACACACACACACACACATACCACAGACAAAGGCATATTATTTATGGTGTCAGTTGCTAGGCAGCCCATGACAGTGAGGGGGAGGAGGGGACTGTGGGAGAAGAGTGAGGGGGCAGTGCTTTGTCCAGCACCGTATTTAAAACAGATAAACAGATAACGAACATGACTGCTTTCAGAAGAAAAGAAAAACTCTAAATGCTGCTCTGGTAATGGTGAGTTTCTTCGAGCCTGCTCATACTGGTCATCATTTCTTAGTCACTGTGTCACAAGAGCACAGTGTCCTCCCTCTGCATCATGTGAAGGACGATAAATCAATGAATTGATTGTCTTTGATCTGAGGTGAGACAGGTCACCTCACAGGCAGCAGATGGTACAAGGCCTCAAACATGCTTCATCTGCAGTTCTGTTCCTGTTACTGTGAAACACACACAGCTTTACTGTGGTGGAAAGTAACTAAGTACATTTATCACAGCACTGTAGTAAAATTATTCTAATATTAAAATTATAGTCAAATATTTAAATGCTAAAATTCAGCCCATTATTAATATTTACACAGGCTTGTGCATTGCCAGTGCCTGTCAGTATGTGGTTGTTGTACATGGTGTCCACTAGGGGGCATTCTAACATCAATGATAACCATTTAGAATAAACAGGTGATAAAATGCGCAGTGCATCTCAGATCAGAGCTGCCATACAGGGATGTGGGAGAGGTTAGCCTTCAGTCTTTTCAGTTTAAACCAATAACCATAATCTTTAATCTAAACCTGACCAAGAGGGACTTTCTGTGAGCAAACTTCCCCCAACCACACAGTCAGAAACAGAGCTAAAAGAGCTAACAGGACGGCTAACGGCAACAGTAGCTGTTTTCAACTAAAAAAAAATTGATACATGGTCACAGAAGACGGTCAATGTTGGACTTATTATTTTAAATTTCCAAGTCTCCAAAAAAGACACGGCAGTTCACAGCTGGATTACAAAGCATCTGAAAGCGACACAGTCACACCGGAGCAGCATGACAGTTGGCTTCTGGGGGATGCCAAGTGAAAACAAGATGGCAGCCATTTCTGCCAAGTCAACAGTGGACAAGGTCCAAAACCTGATCACATTTAATGGTTGAAACTTGTTTATTTATGATTAATAAATATGACCAATTTCAGCAACAGTAACAAGCTAAGACAGACAGGAAGTACTTGTTTGAGGACATTAGGACTTTATTAGTGCTGACAATGTTTAGTTTTTTACACTTATCAGGTCCTACTGATCCCAAATACCTGGGAGGAATTAAAAAAGTAAACCAAACAAAAGTTCGGGTCTCAGGAGCATATGTTGTTTATTACATGCACTTCTGTCTTTTAGTCGAACACACAGTCCCGTCCAACTTCTATCTGCACAGTTCCTGGCTATGACCTCCAACTTCAATTGAGTACTGAGTGTAATTTTAAAGTACTTGTACTTTGCTTGTGTAATTTCTTTTTCTGCTACTTTAAACTTCTACTTTTCAGAGGGACATATTAAACATTTAACTTCACTATATTGATTTAAACTTATCCCTTTCATGTATGAATTATTACGACCTCAGTCAAGATTTATTTTATTCCTCTTTTTAAACATGCATTTCTCAAGGAGTTTTTCACATGTCCACTCTGGTGGACAGCAAGCGTTGCAATTTAAAAATAAAAAATAAAAATATATACATTATGTGAGACATAAAAGAAAATTAATGCTGTTTAACTAGTGTGTTCAGTTTTTAACAAACTAACAGAAACTGTACATTACCTTCTAAAAACACAAATCAATTGATTTACAGCCAAAAAAGTCACTGCAGATGAAGTATTTTCAAGAACAACAAAGTTGCAGTGATAGTACTGATTGTAGTTGAAATATATCCAGCGATACATGATGCCCACTTTAGTGGACAGATGATTAATTTTAATTTCCTCACAACATATAATCAATATTTAGAAAATTAAACAACTCTATAACTCCTTAGATGCTACTTTATTGTTCCAGATTTTATTTACCTGCCAGGATCTCCTATTATAAAAGCATTGGCAAGATATTCTTGAGCTGCACAACGTTTCTTGCATTCTGTCAGCCATCTTGGTTTTGAGAGATTTGTGTTGCACTGACAACACCTGGCCAGTGGGTGGCAGTGTATGGCATGTATGGCATGACGCACTAGGGTCCACTGTAGTGACTTAAAACCCAGGCAGATACAAGAAAATGGCTTTTAAATAGCTGTCCACGACAGGTGAAAGGGTTGAGTTACTTTGCATATTAAGATTATGAATAAATATAATAAAATATAATTCAACTAATAAACTACAGACTACAGTACTGATCAGCTGCAACATTAAAGTGATGTATACATTAATGCATCAATAATTAAAATCCAAAACCTAATACATATCATTTTGAAATGATTCTGCAGAGCCTGTACATTTATTTTTAATAGTATATAAAGTATAACTTGATGAGGGATGCCACAGTAAGGATGTTTTCCCACCAGATAATAAACTAGTGACAACACCGGAGTGACTGATCATAGCAGACATTTTACAAGACAAGATATTCATCGATGATGCTCAGTATCTGCAGAGCACTGTATTAAGTTACTGCTAATGCAAACTGAACATTTCCTACTGCTGCAGCTTCTCATTAAAAGCATTTAATGGCGAAATACAAGTTTACTTTTATCATGAAGAAGTTGAAAAGGAGTCAGAAATGTGTCAAAACAAGACACCTTCCATTTTCAGCACTCAGCCGATCAGTTTGCGTTTGATATGTTTCTTTTATCCAGGTTCTTCCTTTAATTTTTCACCAGACAGTTTTTAGGCCCGTGTCCTCAGATGCTCCCGTGTCTTTTATAACCTCTTTGATTAAATGGATCAAGCTGTGGGTGCTTTAAAACAGCGTCCTCCTTGGTGTGTGATCAATCTCCCCCCTCCGTCCTCCGTCTGTATGCACTGTGGTATGACTCAGTGTGGGGTTAAGACTGATCTCAGCGAGGTGCTGCAGCTCAGCATGAATATTGATGGTCCACGGTGGCACACCTGCTCATCGAGCCGGTGAACTGCCGCTGTCACACCAGCCCCGACCCCGATGACCTGATCATCAATTAAAACCTGTGCAGGGTCACTGCTTACAGCTTGTTTGTTTCACATGGTAATTAGATTTATTAGTGTCTGACTGTTCGCAAGAGTGTCTGTGAACACGTGTACCGGCTGAATCTGACAAAATTAGATAACATACCTGTTTTTTTTGTCTCTATTTTATCTTTTTTTCCCTCTGCTCTCTTTACTTGTACCCTTGCAACCTGCCAGAACAGCAGCTTTGGGTCACTGACGCACTACAGTTAATTAAAAGTGATTAATACTGGGAATTCCACATGCAGTTAGTCGTTTGATTTTTATTTATTTTATCGAACCAACAGCGTAAACTTATAAATCTTAACATTAACATTAATGGGTTTACACTATTGGTTCACACTACATTTAGTAAGCTAGAGCTAGATCATTTTGTTTGATAAAAGACAGTTACATCCCTTCTTATCATCACTACCTCACTGGGCTTACTGAGAATGACCACATTTACAGTGAGAGATTCTGTCCATGTTGTACTCAAAACAAAAGGGATAATAGATGTGGAGAGTTTCTACCTCATAGACTTGTATATAATCCGCTGTCAGTTTAAGAGTCACTGGAAACAGTTTTAAACAAATGTTGAAGTGAAATTCCACAACTTTAACTTTATTCACACATTTTTAGGACGGACACATTTCCTCTGAACCGGGCTGGAAAAACTCGACCCGGTGTCAGAGCAAACCAAACGACAATCTGAAGAGGATTTATGAGCTCAACGTGCCGCAGACTGCCCAGTATTAACAGTGTAACATAAACACTGTGTTTTATAGACACTGCAGCTGACGGATCCTGGATGTTCTCACTCTGAGGACTGTGTAACCTTTTAGGGTGTTTGAATTCAGGTGGGAATCAAAAAACAAAACCTTTTTTTTGTTGCAATGAAATCAGTTGGAATAGAAAAGTAGGTGGTAAGCCCTGTCTTTACAAAGGAAATAATCACTATATACAGTTTTTTTTTTTTTTTTTAAATAATTGTTTGAACATTTTACGATTTCTTTTCCTGATATTTTTTTTCGTTCTAAAAAAAAAAGGCAAAATAAATAAATAAATAAATAAATAACTAAAATAAAAATTAAACTTAAAAAAGTGGATATTTTCTGAATATTTTTTTGAAGTTTTTACTAATATCTTTTAATTAATATTTTTTAAAACTTTTTGGACATTTTCTTAAATTTTTGTAAATTTTACTAAAAACTTTTTAGACATTTTACTTTAAAAAAAAAAACATCAGTTTTTTTACATTTTACTAATATTTTTAAACTTTTCTGATATTTTACTAAAATATTTTTATTTTACTTACTTTTTTTTTACTTTTTTTTTTTTTTGAACATTTTACTTACATTTTTCAGAATTTCTGACATTTTACTGCCATTTTTCAAAAATCTTACTAAAAAAATTGCTTTTTTTCCCCCGTGAAATTGTACTGATTCTTTTTGGATAAGATTAGATTAGATTAGACAGAACTTTATTAATCCCTTGGGAAGACTCCCTCAGGGAAATTAAGATTCCAGCAGCATTGGATAGCAGCACACAGGGTAAAGAGCACACATGGTATCAAAAAGTAAAAAGTAAAAACAATTTGCAAAATATAAATATAAGATATACAGAGAATAAATGAATAATTCCTTATTATATTCCTTATTGCAGAGGCTACTGGCTTCTGGTTACTGCTCGCTTTTGGACACTTGTAATAATATTTTAAGAGCCATTATAGAAAAAGTAATAAAGAATTTGTTTTAATTTTGTGGGACTCCAGACCGTGTACACATCTACGGACACCTGGGTCTAACATAATGGTATTTTTGTGGGGTTAATCTGGTGTCCCTCTGTGGAACCAATGCGTCGACAACTTTCCTACAATATCCTGCAATCACAGACAGATTTGTCCAGTACATTGTATTTTATGTCAGGTTAATAATACATGTGTACAATTATCTTGTACACTTTTGTCCTTCACTGAAATAAAAACAGGCCAGAGATTTACTACAAAGGTGTGACTGACAAGTAGAAATTAGTCTGTGGCGTTCTTTCATATCGAGGCCATAATATTGTTTCAACACTCAGGGGAGCTGTCAAAACAGGCCAGCGTATATATCACCAGACTATTGATAGGGAGACATGTCACTCTTTAAGGTTTCTGGGATGTCTAAGGAGAAGTAGAGCTCTGTTTTTTACAAAAACAATCAGACAATGTGACACAATAGCCCAGTTTGAGTGGAAATGATGGGGAGAGATGATGTTCTAAATAAATACCATTAAAGCAGATGGAAAACGGTGTCTCAAGGGGCTGGAAGACGACGGAAAGAAATACCCAGTTTTGATTGTGTCCTTGAGAGAGCTAAACTCTTTGGAAATTAAAGACTAGTATTTAAGAGACAATTAATTTCTTCACACTGCTTAAAGTCACACTAGCAGCTCTGTGAGACTGTACTTTAGCATTGAGCTTAATGCTAATGCCAACATGCTAACATGCTTACAATGATGACAGTGACATGCTCATATGTTAGCAGGTGTAATATTTACCGTTTTCATCATCTTAGTTTAGCATGTTAGCAGCTAACAGATTAACACTGCCATCCCAAGAGCTGTGAGCATGGATAAAAAGACCAAACCTAAATAACTTTCAGATCTCTGCCGCATCTAAATGACACCTGCATTCATTTTGTGTTTAGGTCACTTATATTTTCACTTGGCTGTGAAAACGCAAAGAAAGGCAGGACATAAAAGATTTAGCAGAGCTGTCACTGTGTCTACAAAGTCATTTTCCTGGTTATTGTTGGTGGAGCGTGCGAAAATGCCACCCTGACATTTTCATATCTGGAGAGGGAGGGGTGAGGAGATGGTTGCATGTGGAGGACGTCCATGCATGTGTCGACTCCTGGAAGAATAGCTGCTACCTTAAAGACTACTGAAAGTGAACAATAAAGACAGCAGATTGTTTCCTGTCTTGTCTTTTAGCTCCGGGAGCTTTTCTGATTGTCATGTTTTCTGTTATGGGACATAATTTTACTGCTTCTACTCTGCTCATCTGTAAATATGAAACCACGTGTGCTTCCTACCTATCAGCATCCCAAAATACCACCCTGGGATGCTGCACATAGTGTTAACATACTGATAACTGTGACATACCAACAGGCACTGATAAATATTCAGATGGACACAGGCCTCAACTGTCCACAACTCTGTGGAAGCTGTGATACCACTCATGGTGTAATATTATGAAACTGGCTGATGTTATCATGCTACAGTGCCGCCCCCTTTTTGTCTTAACTTACCTTGTCTGCTAACTCCTCCGCACTCTGCACTGGTGTCTGCCTGCACTTCAGTCAGCACTTTGTGCCTGCCCAACTCTCTGCAAACAGACAAAAGGAGATAAAGAGAGGTTGGAGAGAAGAATGAGAATCAGATGCTGAAGCTTTTTCCATTCCTGCGTTTCTGATAAGTCTGGTGTCCTCTGATCACCGTGTGTCAGAATGTCACAGCTCGCTCCTACAAACTCCACAGAGGAGACACCACAACAAACTACACAGGGAAATGCGTTAATCGTAATGAGAGGACAAATTAGGAACAGTTAAACATTTTGGGAAATATGCTGATTGATACCACTCTAATATCTGTCAGCTTAAAATGAAGCTACCAGCAGCAACCAGTTAGCTTACCTGGCATAAAGACTGCAAATCAATGACAGCACATAAAGATGGACAACGCCTCTCCACTTCCTCCAACTGTACAAAAATTAAGCCAAAATATCCCGGATATGGGTGCTGCCATCTTGCACTGATGACATCATTTGGAGTCTGTCGTGATCTTAACGGAATAGTTCGACATTTGCAGATTAATTAACGGCCTTGCCAAGAGTCAGATGAGAAGATCGATACCACTCTCACTCTCTGTCTGTCAAATATGAAGCTACAGTCAGACCTTTTTAATACCACTTTAGATGAAATTTAAGACCAAACTTATAACCACATACAGCGAGAAGCAGCAGCAACCCACCGACTGAAAAAACCCCCCCCACAACTTGTCATAGTGTCATGAGTTTTAGAAGTGCTGTTAGGTTACCTTTGGACAGAGCCAGGTTAGCTGTTCTCCAACATTTCCAGTCTTTATGCTAAGCTAAGCTAAGCTAAGCTAACCAGCTGCTATAGCTCCATCTTTATATTGAACAGATGAACATGAGTGTTGTCAATCTACTCATTTAACTCTGGCAAAGGAGTGTATTTCCCAAAATGTTAAACTATTCCTTTAATTTGAGCTTCTGTAGGTGCCGACCCATTCACCTCTCCTCCTCTTCCTCACTATCCACTCCTCTTCCTCTGGTCCAACAGATTCATTCTTGATGTATCTGCGACTCTGCAGCTTGGTTTTCTGCTGCTTCTGATAAATGGGCCAATTACACTGTATGAGCAGATCTGCAGAGGAAGGGAGTTCCACCCATTGTAAATCACGGCAGCGTGCAACGTTAAAGCAACGATACAGTAAGGCATCCATTAACAAAAAGCTTGCCAGCAGCGGCCGAAAACCCTGAGCCAGAGGGTTTTAGCAGCGTCGAAACTGCTTAGAGTTTAAAAAACAAAGCAAAGAAGAGCAGATCTTAGTGTGCAGTCACCTCTCCTGATTCACTGGAGCCATTAATCTACACTGTTACTCCGTGTAATGCAAGCTGTATAATCACTTTTATCAGGGCAGGGATTCTTTGACTTAGCTGGGGCGCTTCACGAGACAAAAGCATCTGTTTTTATACATTTAAATCCTGGGGAGAAGGTTTTAAAAATGTGCCAAAGTCAAATGTCTTAACACAAGTAACCATATTAGGACTTTACCTGTCTAAAGTAATCTAAAATTAGCAAACTTTTGATTTAAGTCTGATCAAAAAATAAGTACAACGCACCAGATGTTTGCTGCAGCATTTAGTACCTTCAATAAATGATGCTCAGGACATATTTCAGTCAGTGCTAGAAATGCACTAAGGCTTCATACTCTCCATTCGGTCTCTTTTGCCAGAGAAACTATAAAATAATCTTTTCATCAATCATGTTGTGAACACTCAGTATATAAAGTTTCATGTCCCAAATGGAAGAGAAATGAAAGCATCTGCTCACATTTCGTTGGCGACTAACATATTACCACTCCTTTAAAATGTCACCAGAGAGACACTGGAGTCTTCAGGAGTCTCACAGACAGTTCATATGTAAACATATCATGAACAACTACACAGGTTTATTGACATTACCTTTCCAGCTGACAGACTGTAAACAGTGAGAGTCACATAACCTGTAACTGTAACACTTACAGTGTCCGGCTCATCACACATCAGAGACACATTTACATCTGGGAGTTTCCAACGAAAGCTACAGTCATCTGCTGTTTGTGTGCTGCTGGTTATACATGTAATAGATAAAGGTTTTATCATTTGAGTTCACACAGTTTGTGCTGACTGGTGAAAGGACTCTCGCTCTTGCTTTTTACTATAAAACACTTTATATTAAAGCTAACAGTTTTACAGGACATGTTGCTGTGTTTTAGAAACATGGATGTATTGTGTCTACTGTTGCAGACAACCCCTGGTTTATAATCATTTCCATACAATATAAAAATATTTTAGTACACTCCTGAAACTTGCCTGAATGTTATCAATCACTTCAGACAGCAGTCTGTATTCATTTCTGTCAATGTTACAGAATCCGTGAGAGGTAATGCAGTGCATTACATTTTAAACTCAATCTGGTTGGATTACGCAAGTCAAGAGTTTTGAGATTCTGATAACTGATTTAAACATTAAAAACAATGTTATGTAAACCAAAGGCTGCCTGTAAAAACATATCAGGAAATGTAAAACTGTAAACAGGAAAAAATGAACATATGCGATTTGTGTTCAAAGCCCATCAAATGCACTGTTTGTACATATACCTAGGAAAAGCAATACACCACAATTCCTATATAACACGTCATCATGAGCCAGTCATTTGTGTAAAACCAATGTAATCCAGACGTCTGCAAGCAAGTGACCAATGAGCTGACAGGGGTAAAGAAGGAAGTAGTACAAAGAGTGAAAGTCCGCCAAAGGTTGGGGTTGATGGATGGGTCATAGACACAAGAGTTGCCCCCAGGAGCATTCTGTTCATGTCTCGTGTGAAACTTTGAGTTATCTTAAGGTACGTCATCCCCTGGTTTCTTTTCCTGAACCTAACCTACATAACTTTACTTGGCTAAACCTAGCCTACGTAACTTGTAATGTGACGACGCCATTTGTGGGGCGCTAATTTCTTGAATATCATATGAACTGTCGTGCATTTTCATAAAATATCATACAAACCGTTGTATTAGGATACGATGATGTGAAAGACGTTACTCAACTCTGCAGTTCCTCTCAACTCTACAAGGTATTTCGGTGTCTTTTAGCCATTGTTTTGGTTTTACAACCTAAAATTATTGTTTTGGTTCATTAAACTCAAACAACCCACTGTTCTACCTGCTCAGGAAAGGCCCCCAGGAACACCGCTTAGCCTTGCTTACAATTTTCCCAGTGGCCACTCGCAGTACTGCAGCAATGAATTCCCCTGGGGCTCAAAAAGCATTTCCTCATCGACTACCTTTTATAAAAGAGACGTCTGTAAAACTGTTAACAGGAGACCTCGAACTGCAAACAAGGTAAATTATGGCTCTTTCTGTTATGATTTTTTGATCCATGGAGGTTTTATATTTGTAAAACTTTCCTTAAGCTGACCTGAAGAGGTGATGAAGAGCCTGACGTTTTTGATGGGAGTGGGTGGAGACCAAAAACAGAGCTGAAAGAGAGAGCATATTGGCACCAGGTGGCCAGAAAACGACTCAAAATAAATGATAATGTCAGAGCTTCTTTAACTTGATCAAGGAGGCAATATATCTAGGTTAAGGATTTAGATTTGATTACTGCAGCTGATCCGAGAAGATGGAGCTTTAAAAATGAGTACTGCGATATTTAAAAAGTTGTGTACTGAAGCAGCACCAAAGTGTCAAAGTCCTGACGGCACTCTACACATCTTTCACTGTCTACTTTCTGTTTTTGTCTCCACTCTTAGATCAGTTTACTGTACGCTGCAAAAGAGGGCAAGAACGCCGATTGTTCTTAAAAAATACATTTAAAAAAATGTTGCTGAATTTGATTTCCCTGTGAAGTGTTTGTGTCATCATATTTATGTTGCAGAGCAGCAGTGAGAGACACACAGTGTTAAAACTTATCTTAATGCTTTGGCAATATTGCTCCCTACTTTTATGCCAGTGAAGCATCTTGAACTGAACTGCACTGTAAGACAGAAAAGGTGCATCATGGGACGTGACTGGTGATCCATTTCTCTCCTGTGTTCGAGCCTTCTGCTTCTAATCCCTCCCTCTGTGGCAGACAGGTGTTCAGTGATGGGCCTGAAACACCCCCAGCACGCTCCGTCCTGCTGCTAACACCACCAAATCAATCTGACCCCCTCCGCCATCCTTCCCCTGCCATTTGGAGTCGTTTTTGAACCCCTTCCTCCGGGTTTTCGGGGGGTCTATGTTCGTGACGAGGCCCTCCACAGATGTGATTATAGCTGATGCTCGACTGCGGGTGTCGTTGACTTAAAGGGTGATTAAGCGCCGCAGGAAACATCCTGGTGAGGAAAATATAATTCCTGGCCTGTCGAGAGTGATGATCTCTCATGCACTCCCACACACGCTGACTCTCAGCTCGGCTCTACCCCTTCCTCTTTCTGCACACACCTTATCATTGTCTTTTTTTTCCCCTACACCATCCAAAGAGATAAATTAAGGCGGCCAGGCAGGGAGTGTTCTGTCCTCTGTGATGCCAAGGGTGTGAAATCAGAGCGTGGTAATTAAAAATCTGTCCCCAGCTCAGCCATCTGGACCCTGGAGAGCCACTGATTAACCTGCAAGGGTCTGCAGGGACGCGAGGAGGCAGGATGGGACCCCTGCTCAGAGATAACAGAGGCTATGTTTTGAGGGCCACAAAGCCACGCCCCCCTTAGTTACTGTTGCTATGCGTGTCAAGTTTTCAAAGACAATAGTGGCAGATTCACTACTCAAAACTTTTAGCTAGGCGCTCCTTCAGAAAATGCCCAGTGCTTGAGAGCGCTTCGGAGGAGCAACGATTTTTTAAACTGGGATGCTTCGGTTGTGTCTGGTTGCTATGATACGGAATACCTGTGGTAATAAAAATGTTGGCACAAGGTAGAGTACTTGCTCTGGCCTTTGCTCTGGATGTAGGGAAGGCTGAAGGGTGTACGGAGAAAGTACATAACCTGCCAGTCTGTTTGGGTTTATAAGAGGAAACATACATAAACATATATACAGTCTATTAACATGAATTCCTCCTCCATTGTTGTTTTTGTTCAGCACTTGGCATTGGTCTCGCCCCTCCTCCACTGTGATTGGACAGCTGGGTAAAAAGTGACAGTGACAAGTGCAGCGTTTTACCTACACATGTAATGCTCAGTGCAGAATAGGCGCACAGCACCTTGCTGGCGTTTGTGGCGTTGCGTTAACATACCGCACTGCCATTAAAAGAATTTAAAAATTTGCTGGCCTCAGGAAAAAACACTTCGGTGGACATGGTCCCATAGTAATCTTTGAAACAGATGCAAACAAATTCACCGTCTAGCCAAGAACTCTTTTATTGACTGAAATAACAAAAGACACCAGCAGATTTTATCAGCTGTAGTTAACAAGCTAATCAAGCTCATGTTAGCTCAGTAAGTTGGTTGACCTTTGGGATGCACGGATTTCTTGGGTCTGTGGTTAACACAAGGTTAAGAGACTTTTTTGCGTTTTGTACTGCAGCATAAAATACATCAGTAAATACCCCACTCATGAACTTTGAGGCTTTTGTGTCTTAAAAAAGGCGGTTGCTAACAAGAGGCTAAATGTGACTACAGAACGTCATTATGCCGCAGTGCACAGAACACGGCTTTACAGGTTCGTTCTGGTGGTTTGTTGATAGCCTAGCGTTAGCTTTTTACTTCTGCGAGTGGTGCTCATTTGTAAAGATTATTTTGTTGGACAAATCGTATAAGTATGAAAACAGTTTGTTTGTTTAAGCTTTTTTTTTTTTTTAGCAATAATCCAAAATCCAATGAAAAAATCCCACTGGCTTTTTGACAAGGGAACCAGTGTGATGCTAACTTCCGTGTCCACCTACAGAAAAACGTCATCCCTGGGGCACTCTATAGCTGTTTTCCCCGTAAAAAACAACCTACACAGGGGGTCAATTTAAATTAAACTTAAAATAACTTTAATTTTAAGGCTCAAAGTTAGACATATTGAAGGGCGTGGCCACTTAAGTGACACACTGTCTGTGAGGCATCACCACAGTGTATGAGTCAGATCCACTCTTAACTCCTCCACAGCTACGACCTCTCGTCCACGTCAGTCACCTCTGGCTCCAAAATACCAAGATGGCAACAACTAAAATGCCAGATTCAAAACAGGAGTCCACAAACCAATGGGTGATGTCATTGTGGCTACGTCCATCACTTTTAAACTCTATAAATATGTCTTGACAGTCAGTAAGTGGAGGCAATTTGAACCGAGAGCCTTGGCTTCATCTCAGTTCATAGGTAGATACCACTAGCTGTAGTGAGAAAATGTTTCCTCATTATTTGGGTGAAATGACCCTTTAAATAAGGCTAATGCATGTCCTGCTAATAAACAGAAACTGGGATGCTACTTTGTTTATCACACACACACACACACACACACACACACACACACACTATAAGCCCCTCCTGACCCAAACTGTGTTACTGTAAAAGCTGACACGATACATTTCTGTGCTGACTGAGTCATTTCTTCTTTGTGTGTTTTACTACAAAACCAAAAACCCCCACTGCGGATTTTCAAAAAATGCAAGGCCTGTTTTTTATTACTGCTTAAAAGACAAGACAGCAGTGGTGCATGAGCACGCGAAAGCACTCGCACGCATGCAGAAAGTTCAGTCATCACAGTGTGACCAAGTGACTGTACCATTCTCAGTGTGTCATAGGACAATGAGGTACAGGCTGCGATGTCACCGTGAAACAGGACGCGGTGAAGGGCACATTCAGCCAAACTGACAGAGTCATGAATTGATAGGAGAGGTTACACAGATCCAGTATCAATGAATAGGAATAAAGTTTATCAGGAAGATGAAAGAGGCCGAGAAGTGACGGTAATATCTTCCTCCAGAGTGGCTTTCACAGCGACCGCAGCAAAGGAGGAGTAATATAAAACTGACCTCCGGAGTTATTAATGAACACGATCAAGATGGATATTGACTATTGAATGTAATATAGCACGGATCCCTGCCCTTGAATAGGAGAAAGGACACCCCTCCCTCTGCACACACACACACACAAAGATAAAGAGATGGGACACAGAGAGCAGAGCTGTCAGGCAATGATTGTCTGGGGAGATGACGCCGAGTGTGACAGCTGAGCGTCCTTCTCCATCACTATTTCTGTTAGAGACCTGGAGCCGACCTCCAGGCTCACATCACAACAGCTATACAGGGATATCGAACAGTTTAGTCTCGAAATAGTCGGTCCAGGAGGTTCGTATTCTGAAATATGATTAATGACACTACACTTGATGCAGGAACGTGACAAATAATGTTCATTATTAATAGTATGCTAGTAGCTAAAGTGTGGAGGTGATTTCTTCATCATTTTCGCATTTCTTTTGTCTCTTATATATTCTCATATATTTTTGGGGGCTTTTTGCCTTTAATGACAGGACAGTTTGAAGTGTGAAGGGGGATAGAGGGGGATGACATGTAGCAAAGGGCTATGAGCTAAAATCAAACCCATGGCCACTGTGGTGAGGACACTGCCCTTGTGCATGGGGCACCCACTCTGCCCAGTGAGCTACTGGGTGCCCCCTTTTCTCTTTTTGAAATGATTTTCATAGCTGCATCCTTGCGTCTTTCAAAGTAATGTTTTTGTAGAAGTCTGTCCACAATTTATTGATTTTTTTTTTTAAACTTTAATTTAATTTTTAATCTTTTTTTGTCTCTGTAAACTTGTATCAGTGTCCTACTGTGTCAAAATATCTGTAAAACTGAACTGCTTCTGTAACCCGCGTGTAACGTGTTCTTGAGATAAATTTCTTAGCATCTTATTCCTGCTATATGCTAAACTTGTATTGGTTGACGAGCGTGTACGTCAGAGGAAAATCTTATCACCGCCTTACATCTTGTATTTACAACATGTTAATCTAATTTTGATGCATCTACTCACAAATTGCCAGAAAAAAATGTACATTTCTGCAAACCAATGATATGTTTACATGTGTATGTTACCATTTAGTGAATACATTGAAACTTACACTCAAACAGCACTTTGGTTAACATGTGGTAAGTTTAGGCAAAAAAAATCCCACTTGATCATGGTTAGAAAACCATCATGTTGTGGCACAGTCACAACTGGAAATTCTGCAATGACTCGCTAAAAAAACACCAGTTTTGTTGTTTTTGGTCTGGAACAGTGGTCAACAGCTTGGTCGCCATCTTGTCTGGGTATCAAGCTATCCATGATCCCCTCCACCTTCTGTTGACAAAGTCAGCTCATATACTACGTCACTTTAGAAAACAAACCACATCTATAGCTATAGACAAATGTATTTCTGTCTTCAGATTGTGATTATTGGAAAATCTGTACAGTTGCATAGAAACTATCTGACATGTTTTCTGTTTCTATCCTGGGGCAGCGTGAAAAATAGAGCCGGTCCTTTGCTCATTGATGGTTGTCACAATTTGGAGAAATTGGTACACTGTCTTCCTGCATAACTAGCTAGCAACACTCATGATAAAACAAACAAAAAAATTAGGGCTGCCCCCTGAAAGTCCAAGATTTGAATCATCAGTTGGAGACCCCTCAGTCGACTGAGATTTTTTTTGTTGGTCAGTGCACATCTAGGGATGTTTCGGCCCCAGATTTAGCTGCAGAGTGAGCACTTCTTGCTCTCACGCTGCTCTCCGGTACAGGAAGCTGCCTGGTTAAATCGAGGCTTTGCCCAGTCACGCTCCAAGATAACATTATCATCTGCCTTCTGCATAGATGTGGTGAATTTACAGCTCCAAAACTAGCCTAAATGTGACACAGTTTCTATCTTTTGTTTGGTACCTTGTGCCTGCAAAAAAATGCTGTTGCACATTTACAATCCATCGTTAGCGTAGTTAGCAAGCATACTATTTTATGTGAGGGGAGGTCACTGTCACCCTGAATGTACCAAGTGAAGATGTTGTTATCAGTTATCTTACAGAATTAAAAACATTGAAACTGGCACTCTTCTTTAACTGTCATGAGAAACGTTAAACCACTAAAGCTACAGCTTTTGTGTCGACTGAAAATGACATAGTAGGGACAGATTTGTAACTCACTGCTGACAGGTCAGGACAAATCAAACCAAAATCTCCCAACGACACATAGCCTAACATAAACACAATGTCAGACTGAATGAAGTGAAATGAAATCCTAATTCAGCTCCAACTATCAGGCTGCTTTTTCCAAAGGAGCCCGCCCACTTCAAACCAGTGAAAAGAGGACAGAAAAAACTCAAATACAGAAATCTCTCTTATGAATCACCCAGTATCTTTCTAATCTTGGCATATAATACATACTTGCATGAGTTTCATAATTGTTTCCCCCAAAGTAGATTTGACACAACATGTTTAATTCTCAATCTATTAGCCTCTATTAAACCGTACATTAACCCTGACTCTCTCCCTCTCTGCTTTCTCATGCCGCTGCCTCTCGGTCAGACCACCACCACCCGTGAATATTCCATTAGCCCGGACATCTGTGCCACCCCCAGCATGCCCTGCCCATCCTGCCATCTTCGAGATAGTGGTGGGTGTGCGTATATAAGTATGTTTGTGTGTGTTGGGGGGTTAATCTAGGTCCCAGAAGGGGGGAGGGGTGAAGGCAGCGGCCCAGGAAATGATGCATCCCCTGGGAGTCAAGGAGGCAGCAGGGAGGAGGCTTATTGCTCCAGGGAGCACAAATGTGGTCTATTATGTTTATTAAATCAAACGATCAAGGCACGGCATGTTTCTTCTTTGTTAGATTAAAGCAGTGACCAAGTGGTTTTCTTTTCCCCAAACATTTAAAGACCCGCGTTTAAAACCTTTGATATGTGTGTTATGTAACAGCAGTGTGGTTAGTGGGGTAGAAACAATGCCTGACACTGCTGTCACAGGAACAGCTACAGACTTCAGAGGAATACAAAGAAACCACATGTTTTTGTGTGACCAGGGTGGAAAATTAACACCAGCCACCTGCCAAATAACGCTGGTGAATCCTGGCTGTGAGTGAGAGGGCTGTTTTTAATTCCCCTGGCCACTTTTGGCAGAGAACCGGCCATCATGTGGAGCTTCTTTTCCACTCTGGAAATCATATTTAGAGGTGGCCGCCAAATTTATAAGGTTAACGTCCTGCCCTGTGTGTCACAAATGATAGTTTTACCAAGCGTTTTTGTGCATTAAAGCTCTCTTCTCTTCTCAACTGTGAGGAATCGGCAGGATTTTTGCATTCGCCTTGAGTGAGGAGGGATAAACATACTTTTCCTCTGGAATCAATCAGCATGCCAAGGATAACACGGCCAGACTCCTGGGCTGTTAACAATATTACAAACATCCGGGCTTGTTTAGATTCTGCTGAGAGTTTGCTGCTCGGACTGTTTCTCCGATGTGTAAGTTTGGCTGAAAAGTACTGAAAGTGTATCTGCTTCGGGGAGCGTTCTGCTCGTCATGAGTTACATCCAAGCTGTCGGGAACATTTGGAGCTGATGCTTCCAGAGGTGAAGACGTGAGACTTGGACTCAAGTCAGACATTTCACAAAAATGCTGACTTGAGACTTGACTTGGACTTTAGTGCTGGAAGATCTGACTACCTAAGATTTAAGACACCTGGGAGCTGCACATGAGTCATAGACAGCCTCAAAAAAGAGGACGTGAGGCTCGGACTTGAGTGCTGTGAGAGCTGCAGACTTGAAAGCAAAGACATTCAAGTCTCGTGTTTTGCTCTATAGGCCTTGTGATTTGAACGTGGTTGGAAAAAACTTTCACTAAACTCAAACCTTCCTTCATAAAAACTTCAAAGCAGCTTTGGTAGACTTGAGACTTAAACTTGAGACAGACAGAAGTTGCAAAAATGAGGACTTGGAACTTGACTCGGACAGTTTTGAGACTTGACTTGGGACTTGAAAACAAAAACATTCAAATCTCATGTTTTGATGTCAGAGACCTGAAACTTGACTGAAGACTTGGTTGGAAGAGACTTGGGACTCAAAGTTAGGGTTGTCACAATACCAAAATTATGACATCAATATAATACTTAGAGTAAATATCTTGATACTGATACTGAAATGATGTCGCGGCAAAAACCATAAACAACAAAGTAATGGAACAAAATATTCTGATTGGTGAACACGTCAGGAACACAGCCTCTGGATTGGTCGACAGACAGCCCAAGGCATCATGGGCAGCTAGTGGACAGCAAACAACAACAACAACAGTTTTCAAGGCGGAAAAATGCGTAAATAACCAAGAATAATATTCAGTGTCGGATTTATCATGATAGAAAAATGAAAAAAAGAAAGTCTTCAAGTAGACACTACAGTTCGTTACAAAGCTTTCGACAGATCGCACCAGAGCCGTCGGTGGAACAGCACAACGGTTAGCTTCTGGGCACAAATATATTCAGTTTCTCGCACACTGCGTTGCAGAGGTATTTGACATTAGTAACATTCTGTCGTACACGACATTGTCCATCCCTGAATTAACTTCTATAATGTCCAATTTGTCAGATTTTTCTCATCAGTTCTGGCCTCGCACAAGCACCTCAGCTGGAAAAGCTCTGCTGAACTGATACAGTACGCAGTTTATTTTCAGATATCATGACATTAAACATCCCTCTTATTTTTGAGTGACCCTATTGGCCAACTGCATGAGGCATTTCACTTGCCAAACATGTTTATTTGCCCCGGGCGAGTGTTAATGTCGAGCACAGGGAGCGCTGCACACACACTCTGCCCTGCAGGCGCACGTTGACGCAACTCATGGGAACTTATAGGAACTCACAGCTCCTATTGAAGCACTGCTGTTCTTAAAGTACCAGTATTAATATAATCTGGTATTGTACCATTTTTAATAGCATGGTATTACAATACCTTTCTAGTACTGGTACGCTGTCAATACTATAACTTAAATAATAAAACAAAGATAAAGACTTG
The DNA here is from genome assembly GCF_006386435.1 of Epinephelus moara. Taxonomy (NCBI): domain Eukaryota; kingdom Metazoa; phylum Chordata; class Actinopteri; order Perciformes; family Serranidae; genus Epinephelus; species Epinephelus moara. The sequence continues at coordinate 9,299,927 of NC_065519.1, read as the reverse complement.
AACTTCATTTGAACATGACAGCTGTGAGACTTGACTCCCTTACGACTTGGCTTGAGGTTTAAAAAGTCTCATGTCTTCAAGAACTAGAGACTTTAGTTGAGACTTGGTTGGACAAGACTTGATGGTTGGCTTGTGCTTAAACACTTGAAACTGGCTTTAAACCTCAACCTAAGTCACAATAATTCAGTCAAGACTAAATCTGAAAGAAAAAATATTCATGTTCTGACCTGACAGACTGAAGACATGTGACTTAACTTGGACTTTCATTTAAGGACTTGAAACTTGGTTGGACAAGGTTTGAAACTTGACTGGACTTTCTCCAAAAAAGACTCAAAAAACAGCTCTGAATGCTCCTACCCTGACAGACCACAGCACGGTTGAACAAGCTTAAAACCCAAAATCAACACTGTGAGAAGCAAACAAGTGCAGTGAGTACAAAGGTCGAAGCCTTCAGTGTGACAACATCCTTCCCACCTCGTGTTACCTTCCCTCTGCAGTCATGTACATCTCTGAGAAACAAGTATGAGAAGGCTGGTTCACATAGAGATGACTTCAGCAAGAATGATGCTCTCAGGACACTCAGCCCAGGCTAGGATGGATTTCTTAGGAAGAAGAAGAGTGGAGAGGTAACAGTGGTCAATAAGGCGTGGACAGCTGCTCATCATTCTTCCCTTTCTGCTCTGTGACTGTAACATTCAACATCATGCTCCGGTTAAACTCTCAAGGTTTTTGATGTTTCTTGTTTATCACTGGATACTTTGTGAGCCGCTCTCTTAGTCTCAACATCGATGTGTGTGAAACAATCTGTGGCCTTGGAGCAGCTTGCCCTCGAGATACAGTATGAGACGGCCGGACGTTGAGCTCTTGCGTAATTCTGACTCTCTGTGTGCGTTTGTAACAGGCCTGGATACGCAACGCACATGATTGGATGATTTAATGCGAGTTGTACATGACGATGCCTTCGTGTGATGAGCTAAGCGTGGGGAAAATAGCACGGTTGTGTTCGTTCATTTTCTTGTTTTTCCTGTACGTGCACGCCGCTGCCAGCGACTGTATCTGTCTATGAGCAACATAAAAACACCAAACCCCCACTCCTCGTCCTCCTCCACCCCCTCCCCTTCCTCCTCCACCCCCTCCTCTCCCAGCCATCTGCCTGATACAACCACTACATGGAGCTTGTGTGTGGTCGACTGCTTTCTCCTCATCGTATGGTGGGCGAGAGAGTTGAGAATGGACAGAAAACCTCACAGGAGGCTTGTGGGATTCCTCTGTGGCTTTCTGCTGCCTTTGTCTCCCCTTTTTCATCCCCTCTGCTCGTGCAAATATCCCCCTGAAACAGATGCCCTTAATTCCTCTGGCTCCACATTATAAGATCTGCCCAATCCTGAGGGAAGAAAAAGGAGGGAGGAAGAAGAGAAGGGAGTCCATTCTCTTATTCCCCCTCGCATATATGCATGTATGAAGGGAGGTGCAAGATGGGGGGAAATAAAAGCAGCAGCTCACCTGACAGCAAGGAGGTTTTTAGCGATTATACAGGGAGGAGGGGATTCCATGATGTAAACCAGCCAGAGGCATCAATCTCGCCCCTCGAGCGCTGACAAAATGACAGCGTGGATATGAAAAGCCCCCCTCCTCCCCTGGAACACACCCTGTTTTGGATGCGATTAACCCAGATGGCATCAAAACAGAGAAATTTTACGCACACAAAATGCAAAAACCCTACCTGTTTTTGTTGTACGTGTGGTCTCGTTCCGTGACGCTAAACACATCCAGTCCTGTGGAGTAGTATCCACGCGTCCTCCCCTCGTTCTGTCACACACAAACACACACACACACAGTCAGTCAGTCAGCGAGGCAGGCGAGTACATCCACACACACTCCTCTCTCTGTATGCTTCTCTCTCTCTCCCTGCTCCAGCTGAGATCCTCCCTGCCTCCCTCCTCACTGCTGCTCCGAGTCTCCACCCTTCAGCCAAACGCTCAGGCTGCAAGAAAACTACCCTCCTCCTCCTCCTTCTCTTTTCTGCTATCAGGACACACTCCCTCCGTCTCCCAAAGGTCCACAGGAAAAGCCTTGACTATCTCTCTAAACACCTACCGTAAACAAACACATACCAGGACAGCTGGCAGTCTGGACTAGCTGGATTTCAATCTTGATAAACATTCATACTGATCCCTGCACACGTTCCAGCTACTCATTACCCCTCCTCTCAACGCACATTTAAGATTTTTGGCTGTCAAATGAAACTTACAGTAAGACTCCAGGCATTGCATGCGAAGAAATTCATTCAACCCTCAACAACAACGGCAACAACAACATCCTGCATTGCTCACACGACATGCGCCCTGCCAGATTTGAGGCTTTTACTCTGTAACCCACTTGTATATTACAGTGAAACCATCAAAGATTAAGACAAAAAAAGAAAGACTGTCCCAGCAACTGAATACACACGCATAAACAAACACCGTTGCTCTGTCTCGTCTGAGTGTTAACGTACTGGATGTTCTGCATGTACAGGATACACTCAATTAGGGCGACAAGATCAAGTGTGTGAGCGTGTGCATGCAGCTGGTGTGTATATGAGAAGGGGTGTTATTACCTTAACTAAAGAGGTTATGTTTTTATGGTGCCACATGTTTGTATGTGTCTGTTTATGTGTTTTTAAGTGAAATGTCTCAAATACTATTGGATGAATTGTCAGGATATTTGGTACAGACATTCATGTTCCCCTCAGGATGGACTGCAACGGGTTTTGTTTAGGAATGTTATAATTAACCGTTTAACCGTTAACTGACAGTAAGAATTTTGACTGATTAACACCATCAGTTCATTCAATTTCCGTAACCGCTTATCCTGTTGGGGGTTGTGGAGTGGCTGGAGCCTATCGCAGCTGACATTGGGTGAGAGGCAGGGTACAGCCTGGACAGGTCATCAGACTATCACAGGGCTGACACATAGAGACAGACAACCATTCACACTCACATTCACACCTACGGACAATTTAGAGTCACCAATTAACCTGCATGTCTTTGGACTGTGGAAGGAAGCTGGAGTACCCGGAGAGGATGCAAACACCACACAGGAGGGCTCCACCACCCTGGGTGCGAACCAGGAACTCTCTTGCTATGAGGCGACAATTCTAACCACTACCATGCCGCCCAGCTTAAAAATATATATTGAATCAAGTGGCGCTACAGGGTAGATGATGAGACAGCGGGGTCTGCTGCTTGCTGGAGTTGTCAGAGGCCGCAAAGGCAATGCCATGATGTCGCTCCTAGGAAGTGAGCACCCCTCAACAAGCTAACAACCCAGAGGCGCAGGAGGACACCTGTATGAGAGGTAGGCAGGTAGGTTCAGCATGTGCCCAGTTCGTATGAGCTAACACAACAGCAGCAGCAAACATCTGACAACAAGCAGTTAAAGGGTCCCAACAAACTTACACAGATACTATAATGCTACCCACAATGCTAACACTTAGCCGAGTCACTGTGTGGATGCAGGGTGGGCAGACTCTCATCATCTTTAGCTCTAGCAATTGTTAGCATGCTAACATGCAAAAGTTAGCATTAGCTCAATCCACAGCTAAGTACAGGTTCAAAGTAGAATAGTGTTATGCCTTGTTTCCACTTGCGTATGTGACTGGTGTCCGTAGATTGGTAAATATATGGATGATGCCTCTAGTGTCCGACGCAAAGAAGTGCATTTCTTTATGGATGGATAGAAACTACCTGTAACCATGAAGGAGATGCTAATTTTGTCCGCTTTTTGCCATCTAGTAGTTTGGAATATACACTTGGAACATTACCAGGACAAAAACAGGACCTGCCAGGTATGTGAAATGTTTTGTGAAATATTTAATTTAAAAGACGTCTGAACGGCTGAATGAGTCATAATGAGGATCTGACTGTATATAATGTATCACCATATTTTAACAGAATAACATTACTGAGCTTCACAATGTGTTAAAGCTAGATAAACAAGATAATTTAATCATACAAACTCACTCGACAATCAGCATAGGCAACTGAATTGAAAGGAATAGCTGTTAGCTAGTTAGCAGCCAGCAAAAAGTTTTAAATGTACTCGCGGCAAATTCCAGACCAAAATATTACAGAGGGGAGGAGTTTCGCAGACACATCTTGATATCATGGAGATTCCCATAGGAATGAATGGATTTCCAGTTGCCTCGTCTCCGTACACATATGTAAGAGGAAACAAGGCGTCAGACTTCCTCCAAATTTCATCCAAGCATCACCAAATTTAGTACATAAAATTTTTCTATATACCTGAAAGACGTTAAAATTCTCTTATATGCCATACAGTTTCTGATAGCCTATGGTTACCATAGTTCTTGAACACATTGTGCAATTGCAACCAAATTCAGATGACGGATTCACACATCTACACCAAGAAATCCTGCAAAAGTCAAATTAAAGTTAAATTTAAAAGAGGTTATAACTGTGGCTCACTTATAAATTTACAAAGCTCTAGCAGTCCTAGACAGGATTTCTCCAAAAAATATCAGACATTGGCCAGTCAGCACGATTATATGCCATTATGTGTATTTTTTGCATTTTATAAAAATTCAGAGGATTGCACATTATCTAAGAGCTTCCTAGTTTGTCTTGTATATGTCTGACTGTATGTGCTGAAATGAGTAAACATAAGCGTGTCTGTAAGAGAGCACAGTACGTCTGCTTCTCTGCATGTGTGTGCTTTGCCTGCAGGTAAATTCAGCTAATGTTACTCATCTTCACCCTACTGTCTGAACACAGTGTCACGTTTTCTGTGAATCACATTTTCCTCGGCTCCATTCATGCAGATGTTATTCTCCGTGAAACTTACAGTTACAGTACACATCCAAGGAGAGATGGAGAGAGAGGAGGAGGAGGAGGAGGAAGATGGAGAATTAGTGAGTCATGGTTCCTGTGGAGGCGAACACAGGAAGCCTCTGTCACCAGGATAACACAGTGATCTGTGATAGCCCTTCCTGGGTCCCCTCAGCCAATGGTTTCCAACCTTTTTAGCCTGACGTCCCCCCCCCGCAGGCCTGTCAGATGAGCTCAAGTTCCCGTTCATCAACACCATCTGTCATTTTCCAATAATGTTCTTATGAACAGATTATAAACAGGATGTTATTTAACACTGATAATCATGTATAAGTGGTTAATGTAAATATTTATACATACAATCGAATCACAAATGTTTAGTTTGCTTTGGTCTAGTTTGCATTTTTAACGTTACCTCTTGGAGTGGCAGAGGCTGGACGTTTCATCCCTTTATCCATTAGCCTACTGTAAGCTAACTATTTCAACCCTTTATCTATTAGCCCACAGTTACCTATTTAAACTGTTTATCCATTAGCCTATTTTAAGCTAATTATTTCAACCTTTTCTTAGCCTATGATTAGCTATTTCAACTGTTTACCCATTTGCCGACTTTAAGCTAATTATTTGGTTCATTTATCCATTAGCCTATGATTTGCTATTTCAACTGTTTACCCATTCGCCTACTTTAAGTTAACTATTTGGTTCATTTATCCATTAGCCTACAATTTGCTATTTCAACAATTTGTTGCTTAGCCTACTGTCAGTTATTTCAACAGTGTATCCATTATCCTAGTTTAAGCTAACAATTTCAATCTTTAACCCATTAGTTTAGGCAGCTCTTCCAACTGTTTATCCAGTAGCCTACTTGAAGCTAACTATTTCAACTATTTATCCATTAGCCTACGATGAGCTATTTTAACGATTTACCCATTAGGCTACGATTTGCTGTTTCAACCATTTATCCATTAGCCTGCTTTAAGCTAACTATTTTAACCATTTATCCATTAGCCTACGATTAGCTTTTTTTTTTAACCATTTATCCATTAGCCTAGGATTACCTATTTCCACTGATTTTCATTAGCCTACCTTAAGCTAACTATTTTAAACTAACTGTTTATGCATTAGTCTACAATTAGTTATTTCAACTCTTTTTCCATTAACCTGCTTTAAGCTGTTTCAACCGTTAATCCATTATCCTACTTTAGCAAACTGTGTTCACTGTTTATCCATAAGCCTATCTGTAGGTATTGTAACTGTTAAAATTTCGACTGTGCACTCATTACTTTTAGCCACTATTCCAACAGTCTGTTCATTAATTAAAGTTAATTATTTCAACTGTTCGCTCAGTAGCCAATTTTAGCTGTTAGTGTACCCACACACAGCTTTTTACCTACCCCCTGACAGCTGCAGAGGTACCCTGAGGTCATGTACCCGTGGTTGGGAGCTACAGTATGTCGTGGCCTTATTGAGCATCAGCAGAGACAGTATCAGTGAAACCTCTCCCGTCCTCCCTCCCTCCATCACTGGAGAAGAGATAAATCCAGAGATCTGTTTATTTGTAATCTGATTACTATGTTTTATTATCGGCTCTGGGGATCATCTCTGAACCTTGTGGTGTCAGTGCAGCTGTTTTGGTTAATAGGCTGGTTTATTAAGTGCTGTTAATCCACCTCTAAGAGGACACAGGCAGATGTGGTGGGTTGAAGACTAGAGTTACCTTTTCTGGTGTGATAAATAGATAGATGGTGCTGTTTTGTATGTAAGGGTGGAGCTGATATACATTTCAGCTTTTCAGGAACTAGGAAGAAATGTGCTGGATTCAGATTTACCAGGTTTTGTTTTTTTTATGAGGCAATGTAGTGTAAAATTCTCTTTCAGTCCAGCTTAAAATCTGAGCACATTTAAAAGGGTTTTCAGACAACAATGGTGATTTTGGGTGAGGAAGAGCTGGATGAAGGATGCTCGAATGATCCTGTACAAGCAGTGTGTATGTGTGTGTTTGTGTGCACAAGGGGTGGGGTTATCACGACTGGCGCGGGGGAGGGGCCTGGATTTCATTTCTGATTTGTGACCATCTGGCTCCTCCAGGCAGCTGCTGGCCCGAGCCGAGCAGAGCCGCCCCGATGCCCCGTGGGATTTACGGAGAGGTCACCACTGCTGCTGGAGACACAGTGTCACCTAATACTCTCAAACAATCAGCTCAAATGATCGCCCATACACACACATGCTCATAGATGAGGAGATAAGATGTATGGAGGTATCAGAAATGATGTAAATGACAGGAACACCTAGAAAGAAGACTGTAAGAGTCAAATCACTGTTTGCGTCGTCATTAACTTCAGTACACTTGTTTTAAATCTAAAAACAGCAATGCATGAACATGGCCCGAACACCTAATTCAACAAGACAAAAGAAAGGAGAGGAGAGGGGAGAAAGGGGGGAGGTGACGGAGAAAGAGAATGGATTTCCCCCCTCTGTGTTGCCATGGCGACAGCAGTGGATGGTGGATGACTGATTTCCTGTACAGCTGTGGAGCTCGGAGGGGAGAGGGAGGGAGAGGGAGACACGTTATCTGTGTCGGAGGTGGAGCTGAATAAGGAATGCATCCATGTTTTCGACACGTTACATTGATGTCTTCACATCTGTCTACATGTGTTACACTAACACACATTTTGTGTTACATTGCATATTCTTTTTATTCTTAATACTGTCAAACTTTGCACGTACCCTGGAATATATTTTTGCACGATGAGTGTCATATTGTTTATTGATTAGGAAGGCGCTCCCTGTATAATCTGTCGCTGTATTGACGGGGGTTGTTTCTGTGGCATATTGTGAAGGGAGGGAAGGGCCTTGAAAACATCCATAGCCCAAGGACCTAAAGCAGGGGTCAGCAACCTAGCTATCAAAAGAGCCATTTTTGACCAAAAATTTAAAAACAATCTGGACCCGCAGAACATATTCAAGCCTTATGGTAACACTGCATATTAAGTTTAAATTCATCTATCAACATTAAACATAGGTCTAAATGGGCATTCTAAAATATGTCTTACCACAAGATGGCTCCTCTGCAGTGGGCTATTTAGGATTATTTGGTACTTTAACATTTCAGCATTGGCGATGAAAGCAATCAAATCTGTCCATGCACAATTAAATTCTGTATTTTCCTCTGAGACTTATATGGATTTAGGAATCCATTGCTAGCCTAGCTAGGGAGGCTCAAGACAAGCCAACGCCATTGAGGTTTGTCAAAACTTTGAGGAAAGGACACCAGGCCGTAGCGTGTGATGCACATTTGACGAAATGTTACTTTTTTTTTTTTTATTCAGGGCATAGGCTACACATTTTTACAATTCATATGATATTTTTTGTCAAAGCCATAGAGGGCCACTGGTACTCTGAACTTTCCTTTGTATGTTTTGCTAATAATTTTTTTGTACTTTATGTACTTTTTTTTGTACTTCTTACATTTTAAAGGCAGGATTTTTCTTTTTACTGGAGTACGTTTGGACTATAGTGTTTCTACTTGTACTTGAGTAAATTTTGGGGGTGGGGGGGAAAATTAATTCAGCATTATTTCGTTTTATATTTTTATGGCAATAATATATTGTTATACAGACGCCAAGTATAGTTTTTAATATTAATATTAATAATATTACAAATACAAATTAAACTTTTGGTAGCCTACTAGAATAATAAAATGAATTGCCTTTTCAGTCCACTAGATAAAGTTTTCCACAACAAAAATGACTGAAGTGAGATGGACAGATCCAAAACTTTATCTTATTAGATAAAACTGAAAATGCTATATTTTGTATCTGCCTTCTGTCTGTTTGATGTTGTGTGGGTGTTTTTTTTGTGTTAGTCTATTTTTGTCTCTTTTTCCACTTTTTTTCACTTTTTTTACTTCTTCTCTTCTCTTTTATCTTACTTTACTTATCTATTTTTTCTCAATTGTTATTATTATTATTAATATTATCCTCATTATTGTTATTATCATTATTCATTTAGTACTTATTTACTTATTAATTTTATTACTATTATTATTATTATTATTTTATTTCCACGCATTGATTTGTATGTTTTTTGGTGTCCTGATGTTTCTGTCTTGTTTTTGTCTATTAACTTTAAAATTAATAAAAAATAAGTGTAAAAAGAAAAAAAAGAAAAAAAAGATAGAACTGATAAAACTAAAAACACAAAGATTTCCTTTGAGGAATTCTGATGGCTTGGATCTTTAGAAATGACTAAGGTGAGGGTGTGTGATTGTCAAGGCGAGGGTTTGACACCTGCATAGTGTGATGAAGGCACGTCGGGTGTGTGTTCACATAATTAAGAGTCCAGTCTGAGAGGGGGGAGTTGGCACACTGCACTTCCTGCTGAGGTCAAATGAAGCAGCGCAGAAGAAGAGACCAAGGCTGCTTTCTCTCAAAGACGTATGCGATCATCGTCCCTCTCACCATGACTTTAAATTCATCATGGTTGCACACTGCGAGAAAAAGTTTATTTCCATTTCTTGTCTTTGGTTCGTAGCTCGTTTTGTCCTTTGTGTCCTCCAGAGAAAATCTTTGATATGCTCTTCATGTCTGTGCATGAGTCTGTCTGCTTTAATTAACAGTTGAAAAAAGGTAAGAAATCACAACATATGGTAATATATTTTACTGCAGTACTCAGCATATCGCAACACATTTAAAATCGCAATAATAATATTATATTGTGACTTAAATATGTGTTAATATTGATTGTGGGGGCTCTGGTGATATCCATCCAGTCAATGGTCTGAATAGGTCCTCCATTACTAGCCAGATGTTAGTGTGTGTATAAAGTACAGTGAAAAGAATAAAGTCTTAACACAAGGTCTACTTACTTGGTGTTAAGGAAGCTTTAAGTCGCATCCTGTGGCCCTTCCCAGCAGATGGAGTTACTCAGCAGTGCATGGAGCAGTTCAAAGACAGAGAGCAGAACCTACAGAAACAATGAAGTTGAGAAAAGAGGATTTTAAGGCTGGCCAGCAAACTGTCTAACAGATACAAAGGTTGTTTTTTTTTGTTGTATATATATGTATATATATATATATATATATATATATATATATATATATATTTGATTTTTAGCAGATAGACGTAATACCCACTGAATACCATAATACTGTTGAATCCTCCTCTTTTCACCCCGTTAAATACGTCCCGGCTGTGGGATTTAATGTCATTTAAGAAACTGGAAAAGATCAAATTTTCTGTCCGTGGCTCAGCTGAGAAGTTCTACAAATGCTAGCAGCCTCTCATCTCCCACTTCGAACCAATGCAATCTATCCCATTAGACCAGAGTATGGGAAGTATGACCAGACAAAGATAAGTGTTTACTGTTTTGGGGTATATAGTAGGCCTATATGCACACACAGCGACATGCATATTGGTGCATTTATTGTGCAGACACAACTAAGTGAGGAGATGTAACAGTGTGGGTAACGTTACCATACATACATTTTGGATTGTGATCTTGTACGATGCAGACAAGGTTAGGTTGACATGTTGATGTTTAGTATTACCAGCTGACTTTTATTTTTTATCTTATTAAGTTTTTTAAACAATTTATTTCTGTATCTGTTTATTTTAAATTACTTGCACACCTACATTTTGTCTATGTATGTTATTCAATTATTTTTTACTTATTTCATTCATTTATCATTATCATTACCGGTGGGGGAGTGGAGGGTAAAAGAGATAATATTTCTGTTTAAAAAGAAAAACTTGAAACTGTGCTACTGTATTAACACATGTGCAAATTGCTGAATAAAATTTGGTTACAATTTTTTTCTTTTGAGAAAATACATTTCATTTGGATTATTTATGGTTTATACACACTTGTCTCTCTCGGCCTCCTGTTTTATTAATATTCATACAGAAATCAATAACAAATGAATCTACAATTCAATATATTTAAATGTATTGATTGTAGATTCATTTGTTATTGATTTAGTTTCAAGGTAACTTTACTACACTAAATGATGTTGCTCTGCTAACATTAAGCTAGTTAGCTTTAGCAGTTTAGCGCTAACTAGCTGTGCTGTTTTTTCCCATCTATCATGATTGTACTTTGCTAGTCTCATTTAGTGATGTCGAGCAACACGCCAACATACCTGTTTATCAAAATGGATATTATTGAACCACAGATAGCCGCTATAGAAAAAAATAATAACTACATTTTGCTTTAGCTAAAATAAGAGCTAGGTAACGTTATGTCAAGCTAGCCGTTGATATAGCCAAGCTAACCGTTGACATAGCAACGGCTAGCTTGACATAACTTAGCTAGCTCTTATTTTAACTGCGTCATTGACTTCCTGTGTTAGCGGTTTGGGTTCGTCGCCATTTTTGTGGCTATCGCACATTTCTCACTCATAGGTATACTTTTATAGTTAATACTTTTTGTTGTGGTAAATGGTTGTCAAAAAGTCAATCTTAACACAATGTTTGCTTACCTGTTTTCTTCCGAACATAAAAGGCTGAACATCTGTAAATTGAATAGATGTTAGCTTAATAATTAGCAGCAGGTGCAATTGCTTCCCTACTCCTGCCATTGTTTATGGCAGTTCAGTATTATGAGTATTTTTTGGTCACTGTTGAGTTTCTTGTTCAGAGAAAAATATAACTGGATTAAATAAAACCAGAATTAATAACCTCCCTCTCAGTTAGAGACACACTGGGCCTGAGTGTGATACAGTCCCTCTGCTGGAGCAGCTAACAGCAAACAGACATTTTGTTGTGTCATTGCATGAAAGCACATGTGTATTTAATAACATTAATTACAGCTGCATTCCATTCAGAGGAGGCCTTTGAGCCAGTTGCACAAAACACCTTAAGATTTCTCCTTAAGTATGACTTACTTTTTCTTACACTGAGGGACTTAAGGCTTTTACTGCACTGAAAGAGATTTTACAGTGGTAAAATACTACAGTGTCCATGATAACTATTTATTAGCTTGCTCTCAAGCTTGGGATGTTAAAAGTCTTTTGTGCAAAGGTTTAACTAGCTGTAAGGGATTCTTTAGGTATAAGCCCAAGATAAGGAGAAAACCTTAAATACTTAAGTGAACATTTTAAGGAAACCTAAGGGGAAAGACGTGGTTTTGTGACTGATTTTATGTTAAGAAAGACATGAACTACAAGGAAAATCTTACCCCAGGGTGGCTCACTGTTAAGCTTACTGGAACACTTTATGAAACCAAGCCATCGTTATTGTCATCAATTTCAACTTTGCTTTTCTTGCCTGCTGTGAAAAAGGTCCATCAAACACTCAAGAGTCAATGCCAGGCCAGTAGTGTCACAGAGATTTATGAGGTACATTATACCAAGGCTTTACTTCACCTGAGGGACAAGGCCAGCAAGGAAACTTCTGTTTTACCAGTTTTAAATTGTAGTATCAGTCAAATATGTGCTGTTGTAATTTTTATAGAACAAAACAAAAATACAGTCACTACATGTTTAAATGAAAGCTCCCACAATTAACTTACTTTATTATCCAGAGGCAGCATTAGAGTTTCCAATGTCAAAGTAGCCAGCTACTTAGTTCAGTTCAAAACCACAAAACAAAAGTTTCTATTTAATATAATTTCATTTTATTTTAATTTTCTTATGCAATAAAAGTTATTTGTGTGCTTGAGTTGATGCATCCAATCTAAAGTGGACAGGTGGCACAGAGTCTGGGTGACAGGAGGACCACAAGGCACTGCTGCTGTCTCATATGTGAAACAACACCGCCACCTTCAGGCCAAACTGATACCTACATGAACTCATAGTAACACCAGAGGGCAGCACATATTAATAAAACATTTTGGGGACTTGACACAGACCTCCACAGGGACCAACATAAAATATTTTTATCTGATAACCACTATATTTTAATAGCAGTTTGTTATTGGAGACAAAACTACTTCCTGTGTAGATTAAAGGCTTTAAATGAGCTAAATAGAAAATCTGTGTTTGTTATTTTCTCCACATATTCTATTATTCTGCATTTTGCAAACTAAACACAACTTTGAAATCACCACACAACAGCAGAACTTTGGCAATAAATGTACCTTTTTATTGGATATTGAGGGCATTAGTACCAAGAAGGCACGGACCAGACTTCATAATAACAATTTTTTTTTTTTAAACTACAGGGTGACAAAAAAAAAAATCTTTCATTTTTTCCTGAAGGGAGATCCTTTCACAGAAAGGATTATGGACACAGACATACAGACTCTTACTCAGTGTAAGTATGACCATATATTGAAGTCAGAAAATGAAGTTAGAACAAATTATGAAGACTTTAAGGACATGGGTTATGACTGTATGGCTATGTACCTCAACACATACTGTTTTAATATAAGAAACATCATCGTCCATCAAAATATGACTTTAGACACTTTCCATTAATGAGTAGAAATAATTATACGTTTAAAACAGTGAAAGAAATAAAACTGTAGGAAATATAGAAGTTGTTTTTAATTACATAGCGGTATCAAATTCATGTACTTGTTATGTGTTACATAAATGTGTTTCTTAAAACCTTGTTCAGATGCTCCGTATTGCCAGTCTGTGAGAACTGAAGAGACGTGGGGTGACTTAAGGCTGAACTGGGGTCGAAACAGCAACAGAGATCTAAAATGAGTGCCACTAAGTGTCGTGTGAGTCACACATCATACAGCTTAGCTACAAAGTCAGAGAGTAAATAAAAGTAGCTGGAGTTTGTACAATTATGTAATTTGTTTGTTTTTGTCAGCAGGCATCTTGTTACACGAGTCTCGACCCAGCTCAAGACGTCAGCCAACGGCAAAAAACGTAAGAATTTAAATATAACATCCCTTCTGCAGATGACGTAACACAGTTAACACTTAAAGGAAAAGTTTGACATTTAGGCACTGTTTAACTTTCTTGCAAAGAGTTGGATGAGAAGCTAAACAGCAGCTAGTTAGCTTAGCTTAGCATTAAGACTAGAAACAGCAAGCGTGGCTTTGTCAAACTGTCACAAAATCTGTCCACTAACTCCTCTAAAGCTCAAGTATTCACACAGATTAAACAACTGAGATATCAGGTGCTAATTAGAGACTTAAAAGGTGCTGGTAGGAGAATTTTAGCCCCGTTATGGTTCAGTTCGGCACGCTTTTTCTCCGATAGTACCAATGTAACCGTTCCGTACTGTCCCCATTTTTGGTCCCCCCTCTGTTGGGGTACCTAGCACACAGATCTGGAGTCTGATTGGTCAGTAGAGGACGGTCACTCTGCTCAGGGCTGAGTTGTGGCTGGTTTTGAGGCTCATGTAACCACTGTTCATACTGTGGAGAGTTTTATTAGTAAACTGTAACTATAAAATGAAAGGACGTTTTGCCGCCTCTCACAGCAGCTGGAGTCTGAGAAACAAATAACTTAATTCACTGGGCCAAATGCCGGCGACTTTTAAGGTGGAACGTTAACTTGTAATGTTACTCAGTGCAGGAGTTGACGACGTGAATGAGTGGATCTTCAAGAGTTTATATATATTAATTTCATCTGGATTATGTGAGCTGCATATATTCTAATCCTCACTCTTAGAAAAAAGCAGCGTTGTGGAGTGTCGTTCCTGTGGGTTACAGCAACACTAAACCCCTGAGCTTGCCTGAGAAGGACTAAATGCACAAACCTGCTATTTCTTAATTTCCCATGGAGAGAGACTCTCACTGCAGCCTGTTTTATTTTGTTCAGAAAATGTCGGCGTGCAGCCTCATTCTGTGGACGATAAACAAGGTGCAGACTGATAGAGGAGGAAATACAGTGAGTGCTGGACGGAGCAGTGAGTGACAACAACCCCGCCCACATTTAAGGGTAATGTTTGGAAACGCTAGGGTCTAGGTACCATGTCTGAAGGGTTGCTTTTGGTTCCAAAGGTTACATACCGAAAGTGTTTGGTGGAAACAGGATGTCTGTTGCCTTCACATAGAGCCAGGCTAGCTGTTTGCCCCATTTTCAGACGTGATGCTAAGCTTAGCTAATTGTCTTCTGGCCATAGCGTCATGTTTAGTGCACAGACATGTGTGTGGTATCGAGCTTCTCCTATAACTCTCAGCATGAAAGAGGAATAAACATATTTCCCAATATGGTGAACTATTCCTTTAATGAACAGCATGATCCAGTCTTTTCAACTACTGTTTTTCAGTAATCGAAATGTAGTTGTGTGGTCATGATAAACCAGTACCAAAAAATATGGTTGCATCTTTAAAAACGCTTGACACTGTTTTAAATCAAAGCTGTAACTGCGGCACTTTGAATCTGAGCTGCATGAATGATGAGTAAAAACACCTTCCTGCCCTCGTTCACACCAGTCGTAGTGTTGTGAAATCTGAGATGTGACTAATGAGAAATAAGTGCTCGTAACACATCTTGTCAGCCACAACAGGCTTCAGTTCTATTGAATTTGACTGTGGGATTAAAAATGATAAAACCAGTCTTTCTTGTTCCACTAACATCACACGTCCTTAATACTGTCACATACATTTGCTTGTAATACTGAATGACATCAGAATAACTGCTTGACATACACGAGTCTGGAGAGTTCATACAAAAACACAACATGTAAAGAGAATTCAGGTAAAACGAGAGGATGCAAAATAAAAAATGTAACAAATTCCAGTTTAAAACAATGGATGAAATGAAACAGAAGAACAAAAGAGTGAACAACAACTGAGCAGAAAGAAGGACGTACATGTGTGCATCAAAATGTACGGTTTGTTTTGGCCATCAGCCAACCGGGCTCCATTTTGAGTCTAGATTACAGGGAAGCTTTTGTGGCCGCAAACTCGACGCAAGTCGGGACATGTAGGAACCTACTCGACCTCATTCCTCCCCGGGAAACTCAGTCGGAGTTCACAGGACATCAAACAGTTTGAAATCGAGTCTTTCTGACATTTAAGAAGCTGAAAAACTGGCTTGAAGTGTGTGAACGTTTAAAAAAATCATGTGAAGCTTTGAATTCTGATGGCTTGGATCTTTAGAAATGACTAAGGTGAGGGTGTGTGATTGTCAAGGCGAGGGTTTGACACCTGCATAGTGTGATGAAGGCACGTCGGGTGTGTGTTCACATGATTGAGAGTCCAGTCTGAGAGGGGGGAGTTGGCACACTGCACTTCCTGCTGAGGTCAAATGAAGCAGCGCAGAAGAAGAGACCAAAGACGTATGCGATCATCGTCCCTCCCACCATGACTTTAAATTCATCATGGTTGCACACTGCGAGAAAAAGTTGTTTATTTCCATTTCTTGACTTTGGTTCGTAGCTCGTTTTGTCCTTTGTGTCCTCCAGAGAAAATCTTTGATATGCTCTTCATGTCTGTGCATGAGTCTGTCTGCTGTAAGCCAACGTGCACACACACACAGTCTGTTTATGACTTAATGAAGCAGGCAAACACCACGTGTGGTTCTTGAAACCAGTTTGGAGGAGACAGATTTGAATAAAAACGTTTTTTTAATTAAAGAATATGACAGGATCCCTTTTGTTTCCTTTCACACAGGGGAGCAGCTCAGGTTACGTTTTAAATACGCAGGTTCTCTTGAACTTGGTGTCCGTTCTTTAAGTTCCCTTTAGAGCCAGAATCCTCCATGTTTGTTTGTTTATTACGTTATGTGTCTGAAGTGGTAAGTGAAGGGACAGCCGACTTGTTGCCAGTTTACTCATCCTAGAAACCGCCTCTCCAACACTCCTCTCTCGTCTCGTTCCCTGAGGGCTGAAACATCTCCACATCTGACACGGCGGAGCGAACAGGGCACCCTGAGGCCTCCTTGTTTCCGCCTCCGTCACACAACGAACTCGGGAACCTCGTCGCTGGTCAGGTCCAGGGAGAAGTACTTGTTGGTTCTCTTGATGGGAAACGGGTGCTGCTCGCCAAGCATGCCGGCGCGCTGGTCGGCGAGGCCCTGATAGCCGCCTCCGCCGCCGTCACTCAGCTCCTGGGCGCAGCCGAATGTGTAGCTGTGGGCGGTGTCCTGGCAGAGCTCCGCCCACTGTAGGCAGTCCTTCTGGTAGAGCCGGACGTCGTCAAGAGACTGGCTGTGTCGGTCGGTTGAAGACTGAGGCTTCCTGCATGCAGACGTCTGCAGAAGGAAAACGACAAATCAGATATGATGAAATAAGCTGCAAGCGTTCAAACATGTGAATGACTTAAAGAAAAAGTCTGTTGTCAGAAACGTTTAAGGCAGAATTTATACTTCTGCGTTCAATCAACACTGTACCTACAGCATAGGCTCTACGTCGACGCAGATGTAGCCTCCACAAAAATAGCATTTTAAGTTTTGTGTGTGATTTATCCTGGCTTCATATCTGCAGAGAAAATCTCGGCTCATCACTCGGCTAATTTATACAATGTCAAACGCCATAGGCTTGTGCTAATAAAATTAACATGTTGTATTTGTTTGGAAAACGTGTTTAGTATAAGACAGTTGCTTTGTCAGTGAACCTTGTGAGTTGTAATGGAGCTGAATTTTGTAACGTTACCTTTGTTAAATATTGATGTTGTCCCTGGCTTCATATGAGTAGAGGGAAAAGTCCGCTAGCTGCTAGGCTAATTTATACAATGTAAAATGCCTTAGGTTTGTGCTAAACACATTAGCATGTTGTATTTGTGGGGAAAATGTGTCCAGATAAAGACAAGTGTTTGTCTGTGAATGTTGCGAGTTACAGTGAAGCTGATTTGTGTACTTGTGTTTGACATTGTCGCTATTAAGCCATGTTTAATGTGTGTTTTGAATCAACTAAACTTTACAGCACTTCACAGAAACCCCACGGCCGACTAGTGTTTTGGAGGTGTAACTGCAGAGTGACACAGACACACCACCGCACAAGTATAAATGCTCACAACCGTGTAGGCCATGTGCGTAGGCTATGGTGTAGGGTCTGCTGCACAAGTATAAATCCTGCTTAAATGTTAATGCTCATCAAGCACTGATGTTAAATATTGTCCAGGAGTCACTTTGTAGTCAAACTGTGGTTAACTTCCTCTTCTCTGTTGGATAGGACAAGATCTATTATAACTTTTTTCTACCACAGTCATGATGGACTTTTCTTAACTGCATTTCTCCAGGCATTACTGAAAGTGTTTGGACGTTGCCATATACTGTATATTGTGCTGATACGAGTGCACATGGTGCTGTAAAAACCATGCATTAAATCTGAATTACCTGCGGCAGAGACTCGATGCTCTGTCCTCTCATCTTGACGACGGTCTCAGAGGAGCTGGAGGTGGAGGAGCTGACGTCTTTTACTATCAGTCCTGTGGAGAACAGATGATATCATTTAGCTTCAGTATGAAACAACTCTTTATTACAATCCCTAATGCATCTTTATGGTTGTCTTTTAGGTGTTCAGTCAGTGCGCTGTGGGTGTGACTCGCTCATAATGCCAGAAAACTGAGAATAAGACACTATCTACCTTCTGCACACGCTACAGTTCACCCCTGAGGAATCTGAACTCAAAGTATAAAATGTAAATAAGTATAAGAAGAGCAGACACAGTGTGAGATGGCGTCTGTACCTGAGTATCCATTGGTCTGATCAGGAGACATGGTCAACATGTCCTCTGTGATGTGGATACACAGCTCCTGGTCCAGAGCCATCTCATGGAGCTCCTCATAGTCTTTGGGGTCATCCACCAGCATCTCAATCTCTGAAGGAACAAAGATTGTCTGAATTATTTCAACTCACAACAACATCCCCAGAATAACTACAACTTTCATCAACTTCATATATGTGTATCATTAAGGATGAAATATCAAATGTCCCCTCTTACCGTCATCATCTAGTATGCGCTCCTTGCCGCTGCTCTCGATGCCGGAGGTGTGCGAGCTCCCGTGGCTGGTTGTGGACGAGCTGCAGGTCCGTAGGGGCCTGTGTGGGGCCTGACCCGGGGCCCTGAAGCTGTCCGTCTCGATGCCGGAGGTGTGTGAACTGCCGTGGCTGGTGGTGGAGTGGCGGGACAGGCGTTTGTGATGAGACATGCTCCCTGCGCTGCTGCCGCTGGCCCGGGAACGTTTGTCCAGCTGGTCCATGTCCAGTTCGAGAGCGTCGCTGATGTACGACTCCCTGTACTGCTTCTTCTCTGAAATCAGTCAAACACAGGACACGTTTTCGTTTTAAAACAGATTGGATATTCTTCAAAATGTCATATCCATGTGTGATCTCTTGAGGTTTACAACTTTTATGTAACTGTGCTTTGGCACACAGTGTAAGACAAGATAATAAATGAATATATAAGTGCATTCGTAGTACCTTCATTTTCCTCCAACCGGCGGACTTGTTTGAGAACAGGCTGCAGGTTCATGTAGAGCCGGTGGCTGTTGCTGAGCAGCTGCAGGAGGTGGCGAGAGCGTAAGGGACAGCCTGTGTAGTAGATGAGCTTACGGGCCGAGGGCAGGCCATCAGGAAGGATTTCAAACTTCTTTCCCTGAGAGAGCGGGAGGAGAAAAGAAGCATGAGCGTTGATTACAGGACTGTGTGATTTACAGCAGTTCGTAATGTGAGATTTTGAAATAGGAATGTGGATTTCAAATTATGATTAAGCGCTAGAAAGGCCTGAAGGCAAATCTCAGAGGAGGACTGAAGTCTGTTCTTGAAAACTGTTCTGTAGCCAAACACAATGCAACAATCAGTCCCTGTATCTGTTCTTCATTTCTTCCTACAGACACAGAAACAAAGCATTTTTGATGGTTTTCCAAGGAGAGGACATGTTGGCTGAATGCATGGAAAAACTAAAATGTTGGTTCTGTGCTTTCTCCCGCGCTTTCTGGCAAAGGCTGGACCCAATAACAGCTGTCTTTAGTGTCAGTGGGGTTGTTTTCAATGCAGACCTATAAACATTTCTGCAAGGCTTTGGACTTTCAAAGGCGACGGGTGGGTTTAAAGGCCTGGAAAATGCAAAGAGCTGCACATTTCTGACCACAAGACTGAGCTTTCATTTTATTCAACCAGACGTTTGTAAAGAAACCAGCTTAATGCAGGTTTGTTTAACCCCTGTGCATAGGTAGGGAGGCACGTTAGAGGGATTCAGCTTTGTACAATCGGGAAATGAGTTCATAAAAACCGACCGACATTTGTTCATGGACGGTGGCTTTCCTATAAAAGATCATTTTCTCTGGGCAGAGGAATCCTTGAGGCTCAAAGATTTCCTGTTCAAATCCCTGGACCTGCTGGAAAACTCTGGGTGGGAAAATGAAGTTGAGTATTTGTCTTAAACCTCAAGCTGCCCCTCTGCGGCTCCTAGTGGTCACCAGTGAATCACTGAAGTCATACTGGGCAGCAGCTTAGTGTGAATGAGGCAAACTGAGTGAGGCAAAGCAGATTAGATGGGATACTTTATTAATCCCAGTGGGAAACTGCACAGGTTACTGCTGCATGAAATCTCTGTTCTTCCTGGTAATCTGATCTGTTTTTAGTGCTTTTATTTACTACACCTCTTAGCCAGGCATTTGCTGTTATTCTTGGGATTAGTTACATTAATCAGAATGAATGGTACAATCCCCATAGACCTCCATGTTAAAATGTTGAACTTTACAGCAGAAACAAACATGTTTACAGCCTGGGACAAAAACATTTTGGTCTCTATGGCTAATGTCCCCGTTCATGATGACTGCACAGGGGCTAAGTTTTTTTTTTATTATTACTCACCCTTTAACATTTTATCATGGCTGAAAGTTATGCATAATTAAGGACGAACTTTGAGTGACAGGCTGTCTGCTGATAGTGTCCTTCGCTTCTCGGCCCAATCCACCCCTCGCTCTCGCCCAAATATGGTCACTTCAGGCCTAAAAAAACCAATATGGCGACAGCCAAAATGCCAAATTCAAGACTTGAAACGGGAGTCAACAAACCAACGGGTGACATCACGGTAGCTACATCCATTAATTTTACCGTCTATGTTCCCATCATGCTTTGAGAGAATGAGTCAGTTAACTGTGGCTTTCTGCTGCGTTCATGTCATATTGTAATTATTGTAATCGCCAGTTTCTGACTTGCAAATCACATCATTCAAGTCGTAATTATCACAAGGAAACTCTGACTTTTCTGAAAGCTCTGCTGCAGTTCAACAAACAATATGGACCTGACTGAAAACCAAACAAACATGGACGCCTTATATCAGCTGAATTCCACCATTAAAGGTTAATTTAACCCAAATTTTATGGATACAGTGCTGTATTGTCAAAGCAGCTGTGTAACTCTCACAAAACTAACCCTGCAGTCACACAGGTGTCTTAAGAGGTTCGATGACGTCAATGTTTGCAAAGCATAAACATGGGAATCTTTCCTGTCTTTCCCACATGACATAATTGTGGCAAACACCTGAATCTCTCTTTTTCTTTGCCTGAAGATGTTAGCTAAATCTGCACCATGGAAAGTCACGACGCTTTCTACAAGAAGTTTCTGTTTGCACTCTAATTTTGAATCTGTGTGACATTTGTGTGGATGGACGGATTTAAGACTCAGAGAACAAGAGGTGCATTTTTTGATGCAACCTGCATTCATTAGGCAAAGATATTTTAAAATCCGCACATACTGAGTTAATGGCTTCCCTGATGGTGGTAACTTCAGTCCAGACCAAACACACTCAGCAGCAGAGCTGGTGTCAAGTGGCAGGTTATTAAAAGGTGTTCAGATGCCACTTAGAAAAGGTTCTTGTTTCACGCAGTACACATGGTTAGTCCATCTAAACTTTCTGCTTTGGACAGCTGGACAACTTTCTTCTCCTTCCAACGAGACCTCCCTAACAGGCCACACACATCGAAAACCCACGGGGCCTTCTGTATCCAACAATCCTTCAACAAGACCAGCATCAACCAGAGAAGCCGCCGGCGAGGTCGAGGCAGAGTTTTAGATCCAACATCACGAGACACGAGAGTGATTACTTGATTTCAGCAGAGGGGAGCAGATGAAGCTCTCACAGGCTC
This sequence comes from Epinephelus moara, assembly GCF_006386435.1. Classification (NCBI taxonomy): domain Eukaryota; kingdom Metazoa; phylum Chordata; class Actinopteri; order Perciformes; family Serranidae; genus Epinephelus; species Epinephelus moara. Next base: position 9,278,157 of record NC_065519.1, on the reverse strand, counting down.
AGGAGGAGCATGTATGTAACTTTGTTTTCTCTTATTGCATCAGAAACACACCGAACAGAGAATGTGCCCCTCCTTCCTTTAAACCTTGATACAAAGACAAGCTGAAGTCATCCCAGCCAAACATCCTGAATAGAAAATCCCCCGAAACCGATGCAACATCTGGTGTTTATTGACCCACACGTCCCTCCGCCCTGCTCCGCGCTCTGGCTCGTTCGGCCTGTAGCTGCAGCCGTGGTGGCCGCGGTGTTGGATGACGTGACTCGTGGGTGGGGTGGAGGAGAAAGCCTGTTATTCAGGAGAAGGGTGGGACAGGGCCACGAGAGGCCCTTCGCGTCCACAGTGAAACCACAGTGGCTCACTCTCACGACGCTGCAGACAGCAGACGTGAGGAAACCACCGAAAAAACACAAGAATGAGGAAAACAGGATGTCTTCACCGTGAGCTGCGTGGCAGATGCGACGCTTGTTTGCTCCAAAATTAGGGCCGAAGCAAAGCTCGCCACAAAACCTTCTGGGACGACAAAGCAAGTTTCTCAGGGGCCTTACGGTCATGAAAGCTGCTTATAAAGTCCTCTCAGTCGTATAAAAATAAAGAAGTGGACAAAAATAGAGTCAGAAGGGCTTGTTTTTGTGCAACAGCAGTGATAAGCAGTAATGACCTCTCTGGATTGTGATTAATAGCCGACTGGCAGTGGACGTGAAGCCGTCAGAGTGAAACAGATATATACTAAGTTTCTCTGCTTTCCTGCGATAACAGGAACCCTATGGAAGCAAATTAAGCGACTGCTGTGCTCAGCTTAACGACGGGCTGACTCAGAGCACAGATGAGAAGATTTAACAGGATTTCCTTTAAAGGGCACAGGGACACCAGTGATAATTGATAAAGTGACTGAATCAAGAGGCACGTATATCATACAAGAGAAAGTCCTGCTGCTGATTACATAAAAATATGTACACATTATACAGTGTCTGTCTGTGTGTGTGTGTGTGTGTGTGTGTGTGTGTGTGTGTGTGTGTGTGTGTGTGCATGCAAAGAGAGTCTTCCTAAATCCTTGATTAGTTCCAGAGGACTTGCAGGGCTAAGATAAAACAGCAGTGTGGAGAAAAGAAGCCTTGCGTAAAAATTTCCACGACCCTGAGCAAGAGCTCGGCTTTCAAAAACATCGCCTTAGGCCAGGGGGATGCTTTGGATTTCGTCATTGCTGGAGTGAGTCAGGCAAACAAACTGTACCTTGCAAGAAAAATGTGTTGAGAAAATGTTGTGATGGTGCGTCTGACTCACCACAAATACCAGTTTTCCCACGTTGGTCCAGGGGAAGTCGTACAGCAGCTGCCTCACGGACCCGACGTTCTGCAAACACAGAGACATGAAATCAATATTTACAGGTACAGTGATACTTTTCAGCTGATTAAAATGTAACAGATACTATGACATGTTCACAATTTTAGATACATGTAGATATTTAATTTACAATGTGATGTTTACAAACTGTGTTTGCAATAAAAGTAAAAAGTAAACTAGTACGGAGACGTACTTCTAGAAAATTATTTCAAAAAAGTTTAAATAATCTGACACCACTGGCTCCTCTCCTCCTGTTTAAACTACTGTAACTCTCTGTACACCAGTATTAGTCAGTCCTCTCTGTCCCGCCTCCAACTGGTTCAGAACTTGGCTGCCAGACTCCTCACAGGTACACAGAGGAGAGACCATATCACACCTGTTTTGGCCTCTCTCCACTGGCTGTAAGAAAGGTTCTCCTGTTTGTGTACAAAGTTCTTAATGGTCTGGCCCCATCCTACATCACAGACCTCCTAACCCCTTATGCTACGCCCAGGTCCCTGAGGTCAGCTGACCAGGGGCTCCTGGCTGTCCCACGTTCCAGATTTAAGCTCAGGGGTGATCGTACCTTTGCTGTGTCTGCCCCAAAACTGTGGAACAGAACCCCCCTCCCAATCAGATCTGCCCCCTCCATTAACTTGTTTAAGTCCAGGCTCAAAACCCACTTTTATTCATTAGAGTTTCAGTCCCCCTGATGTGGCTTACTCTGACGCATGCCTGTGTGTGTTGTGTTGTTGCATTTTTTTAATTTTTTTTTTTAGCAATTTATTCCTTTTGTACAGCACTTTGGTCAAAGTGAGTTGTTTTGAAATGTGCTTTATAAATAAATTTGAGTTGAGGCTGATTTTTTTTCTCACATTTTCAGAAAATAAGACTTTCAGGACTCAATACAATAGACTAAAACTAGTACATTTGAAAATACATACAGCAGGAAACAGACAACAAAAAAAAAAGTCTAACCAGGAATCAATAGATGTGTCTCCATCCACCTCTTTTTATGTGCATTTTCAATTTGTGCATTAAAAAAAAAATCCTGAATAGACACCACAAATTTAAAATAACCTTAAAATATCACAAAAACGTTTTTACGCTTGGGGGATGTGGAGAAGTTGGTGTATTGATAAAATCTGACCATCATTGCTCAGGTCACTGCAAGCTCTCTTCGTTGTCTCTGGATGCTTTTAACATGTTTATTTATGCACACAGGGCTGTTACCAGAACATTTCATAGCACACAAAGCTGTAATAATCAGTTGTTCAAAGCTATATTTCCATTGTCCTATGTGCTCTTTGTTATTATACATCCATTGTTTTCCTTTATTTGAGGTTTGACTGGCGCCCTTTTTAATTTTGCATCTCGTTACTCCCTGTTCTTCTGACTAGAAAACTAGCATCGTCTAACGCTTATCTTGACGAACCAACTCTGAATATTCACAGAACACTAATGGATATAAAAGCACATGAATTTGCAGTTTCTTTGCTGATTTTCTGAATCTTTGGTGAAAATCTGTGCTACATTAGAATGGAAACTCAACTACTGTCTCAAAAGAAAAAGAAACGTGGATTACCTGAAATATTTGGATACCACGTAAAGTCAGTCCCAAAGTAAGAGATGCCTCTACTTCCTTCTTGTCCTGTTGAAAGAGGTAAGTTCAGATATATTTTAGGTGAAGATCAAGTCAAACCTGATGTAGTAGAATAACCTGAAATCTTATGAGCTATCAATACAACATATGCTCTCTTAGCCAGCTGAATTCATAAGCCAGTATTTATAATAATATCAAAGAGAAATCTACTAACTCCATCTCTCACCTTGTAGAGTCTGTAGTAGTGAACAGTGACGTCATCAAGCTGGGCACACTCCTTGATGTATTTGAGATGCGCCTCCGAAGCTGTGAGAGCAAACTGGTCTTTGTGCATGTTCGGGATATGCCTCAAGATATACTCACGGCCGCGCTTGGCTATCACCTGAGCAGGGAGAGAGAGAAAGAGAGAGAGCGAAAGAGAGTCAGGCTTGGCTGGTACAGACTCATTATAGCAGATTGGCAGCACAGGTTGCCAATGAGGGTAATGAAGCTTCCTGCCGCAGGGCAAACAGATGTCGACCTGGAGAGACTGAACAAGAGCCAGAGGCACCGAGCGGAAACACACTTGCTAAGCTTTGCATGTGGCTTTTGAAGATTTTGTAAGAGAGCTTTCTAGGCACCTAAATCTGCGGGAGATTTACTGGAGGGTAGCGCTCTCATCATCAAACAATTTCCTGTCACTGCTGGTTTCCAGTGGCGATAAGGAGGCAGGAGGCTAATTACAGGAAGTAAAGGGCAATCAGACGGGTGTGGCAGACACAGCCAGAACGGTGGAGGGATGGTGCTGGTGGTGGTGGTGGTGAGGGTGCCAGTGTGGCCAGAATAGCAATGTCAGCCAGAGCATTTCTCAAGATAAAAAAAAACACAACAGTGTGTGTGCCACTTCCAGGGACAAAAATAAACTTAGTGTCCCAGTTCTCATTATCCCGCATGCTCCGATGTGGAGCTGTCGCTAAGTGTTTGGTCAGGGTGATTAATGGAAGGTATCTACAGACCCACATACTGTGTGCACTGCAGGCCAGGGCACCGTACACACCCCAACAGCCAAAAACACACCTTTACTGTATATCTCAGCTCCTCAGTCAGTGATACAGCAGGCTATTTTTGGTGTTTTTCAGCTGAGACCTATTTAAGTCACTGATGTTTTACATTCACTGTGACTCACTGGAGTATCAGACAGACTTACCACAGACGGATTTACCAGTCTAATACAGTGATGTATTTACTTTATTATTCACACACAACACTGCCTTCAAGCTTCCTCTGTATGCTGCACCAGGAAGCAATTAAAATGTAGTATTAAAGCACATGTCATAGTCTTCTCTTTACCCCCACGTTTTCTGCCAAAAATAGCAAAAGTTAGCTTGTAGCTTCTCTGGAGTGCGATTTGCTGCTTTCTCTGTAATGTTTCATTATACATTGAATACATTTTGTTTTGGACTGTTGGTCAGAGAGAAAAGGCATTTTAAGACTTGGATTCGGGGAACTGAGATGGGCATTTCTCTTGTTATCCGATATTTTATAGACAAAACAAGTAATTGATTATCGAGGAAATAACCAGCAGATTCATTGTTAATGAAAATAATTCATACTTGCAGCCTTAAAGCTGTTTCTCACCATTGCAATGTGAAAATGCTGTGCGAAAATACTGAAAATTTGCATGCGAATTGCTGTATATCAACTACACTTAATGAGTACGGTGCAAATTTTCTGTGTTGCCATGTTACATTTTGGTAAAATAAATAGAAAAAAAAAAGACATTCTTCCTAAATAGTGCCCATGTCCACTCCACACTAAACACCTACACAGACAGAGAATGACACTCTCCCTGCAGTTACAAGATTCATGGCCTACAATCAGTCAGCCCTGCCTCCGAATGATTCCCACCTCTATCTCCTGGTTGATTGGGAGCATCTTTATATTATATATTATATATTACATATGGCTGATGTTGAGTAACTTAGCAACTACACCACTCAGCTAGACCAAACCTCAGCCCTCTGATCTGACCAACAGTCACCCATCCATGAGGAGACGTGATTAGCTTCTTCTTCTTACGGTATTACACCCTCACTACCATCACTCTGCTGCACTGAACACTACATAATGGCAACCAGGGAAGTTTGATTGTTTGATTAAGGTTGGACAGACTTGCACCCGGTGGTCCGATGAAGTCATTCAGCGTAAGAATTAGCCATGTGCTATGTTTGTCACTTTCCGTGAACAACATATCACGTTAGCAAGTGCGTGTCATCTACGTTAGCATCTTTATTGTATCAGCTGAAGCAGAAACCAAATTGATGAGACACTCCCCATTTTGGCAGCGAGCTAGCTGTGACCTAGAAGTATGACATCAGTTGGAACGAAGGATTTGATTGGTTAGAGGTATATTTCTGCAGGCGGAGAGCCGCTGAAACCGAGGTTCATATTTTTTCCCTGCACGAATGTTGCACAGGGTGGTGTAATCACTTATAAGAACCCACTTTTTTAATGCTGAATATATCCGAGTTAAAAAACAAGTTCTAGAAATAAAAATAAAAATAGCCATAGCAACCAACCAAAAGCCAAAGCAAATAGTCATGCATCCCTTAAATGTTACATATAATAACACGTGCTATGTATTCAACAAAAGATAGAGAGAGAATGTGTTTTTTTGTGATCAATACAAGATGTGATCAGATGTAGAAGATCGGGGAGGAGTCAGATGTGGTTTGGTGTGAACAGAAAGATAAAGGAAGCTGCAGGACGATGGTCAGCCATCCTAAATCATCTCTTCTTCACTGATAAGTTTGACATGTGAGGGTTCAGCCCACATAAGGTACTTGTCAGACACACTCACCCATGGGGGGAAGTAGGCTTCAGGTTCAAAGTACTTCCCAAAGTGCTTGTTGCGTTTGAAGTTGCCGAGGTCGGCCTGCAGGGCGAAGGCTGCCAGGAGGAAGTAGGCCTCCTCCCTTTGGATACACTGTGAGAGCAGCACCTGTTTCCTCAAGTGCCAGTAGTAGTAGTACCTGGCTGCCCGGTCACTGTGGGATCAAAGGTAAGATACAGTTAAACTGGGTGATGTTGCAGCAGGTTGTACAGGTGGGTTGTGTACAGTAAGTGGACGGGCTTTACTTGCCTGATCAATCTCCCGTTCTCAACGTAATACTGAGCTCTGAAGTGAATGATCATCGGAGGGCCAAACTGATCGATGCCCTGGAAGAGAAACAGGTGGAAATGCTTCTTTATTTGCTAAAACACAAAGAATTTAACCTGTTCATCAGCAACACCCTGTATGACTGTGTCTCAAGCTGGAAAGAGCAAATAGTAATTAAACATTTCAGCTTCATTCTCCAGGTATTATGTAACATGACATAAACAAACACAGCACATTAGTGTTTGCTAACTAGGCTGATCTGGCATCAGATTTTATCCACGAGTACAGTTATTAAAAGTGGCTCATGAAGCTCAATTTCTGTAGTATGAATTTACCCCTATCTTCCACATTGTCAGGCCCATAGAGCAAGCGCACTAGAAACTTCCACCAGACAAACAGCTAACTTCTGGTGTAGCGTGATGAGTTTTAAACCACAGACAGGCAATGTGTTGATTTAATGTGTTAAGTGTTTTGTAATGACTCTATTTGTTTGTCTTACCATTTGTCTGCTTTTACAATGTTGTCTTTTGTGTTTGGTGAGCCGAAGTCAAATTTCCATTCATGGTGGACAATAAAGATATATTCTATTATATTTTATTACCCTCCACTAACTTTCCAGTGAGTCATGGTAGATTTTAGCAAATGCCATTAGACGCAGAATTCTTTTAGAATATAGTGACAGTTTCAGCAATTATGACAAAGTTATTTTAAAATTACCAACTGTATCTTAAACAAAACAAGGTTTATACCTTAGTGAGCAGAAAAGTGGAACGACCTGACGCTGAATTTTATTTGGCTAAATCTTGAATCCCAGGTAGGAGATCTATTAAATCCAGTTTTTGAACTAGGCTGCTAAGTTGTGTACAAACTTCTTGCCAAGCGCAGCTTTAAAAAGGAGTCTTAACGTCCTCTGCTCACTGTTAAACTTTTGATTGAAAGTCAGTAATCCAGCACATCATTTCTCACCTTGCTGGCTTCTCTCTTCCATTCTTTGGGGCAGTACTTGGATAGCTTCTGATCCAGCTCCATATAGATGTGTTCATTATCTGTGGAAGGAGGAGAGGCAAAGGTTTAACACTGGAACTCATACTCTGTTTTGTTGGTATGTGTGTGTCTGTGTGTGTGTACATGCAGATGTATAGATGGCTTTATGTGTGTGAGTGCACTGAGAAATCCCCCCTGAATGCTCCCTGTTCAAAGACCCAAGCCTCAGAGTCATCACATCAGACAGCCTCTGCACTTCCCTTTGTACTCAGAGCCTCTGGTGTTCCTTCTCATTTCTCCACCTCACTGTGTCATGCATTAATCTGCTCCTGAAGTGACGCCTTTCATGAGCTGCCGGCCTGCTGATGTGACAAGTCTGAGTTTATATACAATGAACACCCGTTGAAAAGGAAGAGAAAATGAAGAGCAGGAGCAGAGGCTCTCTGGCACAACATCAATGCATAGTTTTTTAATCACATTTGTAAACTGCATTAAAGACTAGAGGATGAGAATTATGACTCATACTTAAATTCGCACTGCCCCAAATATTTTGATCCACATTAACACCTTGTTTCACTGTGTTGATTTTAAAACTCCACCATGCTGAGAAGTATGTTCCCATGAAGATAGTTTTGGTTTTACTTGGGGACAATTTGAGATCTCCACCGCAGAGACCTCTGCCGCCATCCTGATACAATTGAGGTCAATGACATTTGGTCTGTGGTGCTCAGAGAGTCCAAATATTACATTTAAAAAACCCAGCAGCAATATCTGTTTCCAGAAACAATATCCGTGCTGCACAGGCTGATCCACAGACCTCACTGTGCAAAAGGTTTCAATGAGAACTTCCTGTGGTTGTACGTCACCAGAGAAGGTCAGTGGAGATGCTTTTTAAGATTTGGGTGAACTGCACCTTGAACTTACTTATTGTGACCTTTTAACTGAATATTATGTCTTTTTTTGTGGACAGGAACAACATTTCTGACAGACTGAACTGAGCTTAAAAAAACATTACTCTGGTGGGTGAAAAGTAACATGTACAAAACTGAACTAATGAACCCAACACCACTTTAAGGCTGCAAATAACAATCATTGTCATTATCAGATTAACTTCAACTAATTGTTTGGTCTATAGATTCCAAAGAAAAAACACAGTCCAAAATGACATCTTCAAATTGCTTGTTTTTGGTGACCAACAGAACACAACCCAAATATATTTGGGCCTTGTTTACACATATAAAGAAATTTTTGAAAACAGAAATTTTCCTCTATGTTCTGGGCTCTCATCTATACACAAATAAAACAACTTCAAAGGAGCAGTTTTTTCAGAAATCCGGTTACTGTTTATCTGTTGACGTGTAAAAATGGTGCATCTGGGAAACAATGACATCATCTCCTCAATTCACACGTCTGTTGTTGCTTTGTTTAATGAGTATAAGAGACAGAAACAACAACAAAAATGGTGGACTTCACTTTGTCAGCACTCAATGGTCTAAAGACTTCTTTACACCTAAACTTAGTATTGCTGCACCATTTCACAGACGAATGGGGCCGTCTGCTACGCACAGTGTTATTTGGTCCACCTCAGCATCCGGGGTTTCGTACCAGCAGATGGTGGGATACTTTTGAGAGTGAGATTGTTGTCAATGAAGAGTGGAAGGAAAACTTAAGCATGTCCAGAGTATCACTCGAATCTTTGAATGGGGATCAATAGTGATGAGATCTCCAGTAGGTGTTTTGAAAAGGTAATGTTACCTTGTACATGTTACCATCATTGTGATGAGGAAAAACTGTGACAGCAAGTGTCTGAAGTCTTACCAGTGTGGAAGGACATACTTTGTAAGATGAAAAAAAAAAAAATCTGTATACGTGTATAAAATACTGCAAATACAATACAATACATTTGAGAGACTGGAACCAGTGAAGCATTGCCAATTTTGCTTCAAAAAATTACTTTGACATTTCATTTTTCAAAATAGTTGCATTCATTTTCTGTTGACCAACTAATCGACTAATTGTTTCAGCTCCACGCTGCCTCCGCTGGCCATTTAAACCAGCTCCTAACAGATTCAACACATTCAAACAGTCTCAGCTTGACTGTCGCAGAGAAATCCACTTTAAAAACTCTTCCTGGCACTCATCAGCATTGGACGTATTGTTTTTTTATGTGGGGTAAATCCTTTAAACAGCAGGCAAACAAAGACGTTTTTGAACCCATGTCTGGTGTGGACTCCTGGCTGTGGACACTCTGATCGGGGGGACATCGGGTGACACACAGCAAGTGGGTGGCCTCTGTTTGCCTTGGGGATTTCACGCTGTTCAGACAAGCGCTTCAGGAATGTCCCACAATCAGACCCATAGGCTCCTGCTCAACTGACCTGCTGGGCCGTCATTGGCTCATCTGGAGGCCAGCTGTCTGAAAACACTGCCTTTGCAATTCACTCTCCCTCTGCTGTTGCCTACAACTGTCACCCACCGTCTGCCGCGCCATAGTGCAGACACAGTGACTCATTCCATACGTACGACCCTCACCGTGCCGTCACCGTAAAAACAACTGTAGCCTCGCTGCACAATGGTAGCCAGTCAGGACGAGGAGGCCCTGGTTCCTGAGAGACCGCCATGGCATGTAGGTGAGAGATGCTGCATTTAGGGTAGATTCCTGTCTGTCAGCCAAGTTATTGGTCTGAGGAAACTAACTGCCTGGTTACAGTGTTTTTACGAGGCTCTGGTACTCTTTGTGACTGCGTTCACTCCACAATTTGCATGATGTAACCATGCAATTTAAATATTTTAAAATAAAAAAAATGAGGCTTTGTCCACACAACTGAATGTCATTTAGAAGATGTGAAGTGGAAAATCATAGACAACAGAGGTTGTTGTGTTCTGCTGACAGGTAACCAAGTTAAAAAATAGAAAAACTGAATACAGAACACTACAAAACAACATGTAGCACTGCACAAACAGAGACGGGAAACATTTGCTTGAATCCCCGAAAATAAGAAGTCTTACTCTGAATAACGCTGAGTCCAAACAGGTGACAGTCCTTCAGCCTCAGGAGGTCACACACCTGCACCAACAGTTCCTGGCACAAGGTCTTCACCTGAGGAGGAGAGGAGAAGAGAGGAGGGTTGTTTTTAGCTTTGTAACATCATCTGTTCGCCATTTTATTAATACACACCCCAAACACCCCACCGCTGATGTCTGGTATGTATCGCATGTTGTTATAAAACCACCAGAAGGATTTCAGTTCAAGTAGGAGCCTTGTTTTGGCCACCATCAATGAAAAGTTGTATGTAGAGCAGCTGTGATAAAATGAAAATAAATCAAACTGCTGTTTAATTAGAGATTAGAAATTCCTGAGGTTAGTGCACCGCAAAAAACACAGTGCTGTGTAAGTAGCAGCTGACAGCTGCAGAGAAATACTGACCACAATTTGTTATAAAATTAAAAACCTCCCTGAGAAATAGTTTGACAAACATATTCACTTTCTTGCAGAGAGAAAGATGAGATCAATACCATGTCTGGATGATAAATAAAGCTACAGCCAGCAGCCCTTAAATTTAGCTTAGCTTAAAGACAGGAAATGGGGGAAACAGCTAGCCTGGTAATAAAACTCACCTACCAGCAACTCTAAAGCTCACTTATTGACATGTTGTGTCTTTTTTTGATTCATCTGTGCAAAAACAAATCATAAAAATGATAATGTGGTTTCAGACAGAGCCAAACTAGGTGTTTCCCCTCTTTATGCTAAGGTAAGCTAACTGGCTGTAGCTTCATATTTAACAGAAAGATATGACAGTGGTATTGAAAAAGCAAATAAGTGCATTTCCTAAAACGTTGAACTATTCCTCTAACAGTTTGATTAATATGATTAATAGTAAAGTTTAACTAGAAAGATGGAAAAAATATGGTTTTTATTTGTACTCACATTGACTATGACATTGAGCGTGTCATCATTGGGCAAAAAGACACAGACGCAGCGGCGGTCCTGCATGGTTTTGTTGTTGTGGAAGCTCAATTTGTTCATCTTCGTGTGGCTGAGACAGGACAGGCCCCTCCGCCTGCTACCGAGGCTCCGGGCCCTCTGACGACCCGCCTCCACCACCGCAGACACAGATGATGATACTACCACCACCACCAGTCACTGTGTCCCTGCCTTAGCTGCAGCCCAGTACGGACACACCGGCACCCTCAGGCTCAGCAGGCCAAGCAGCACTCACGAGGCAGAGCATGGGGACCCGAGCTGCAGTCAGCCACTGTGGAGACACATCAGAGAGGATACAGGATATGTAGGTGTGTTATGAGGAATGAGGCAGAGGCTGCGTGGTTGACATGAAAATTATGAATTTGTTTGAAGATCTACATTTGCATTTAAAATAGCAGAAGGATGACATCTCACTAAAAAAATCTGACTTGATGGGAGAAATAAAAGACAGACAGATGGAAAAGAAGGGCAGCATTCCTGTTTGTGTCCGTGAATATGTGACATCATTTCAGGGGAATGTCAGTGACTCCAGAGGAACATGTGAACATCTGTCTGGAGAGGAACTGGTGAAATGTAATGATGGCATGAAGGAAAGACACAGACTGAGTGACTCAGAGCTGAAAACAGACTGATTTCCATCGTTTTCTCACTTAAACAGCAAAACCAGTTCTGAACGTTTAACTTCAGGGCATTTTAACAAACCAGAAATATAACAATGCGGGAAAAAAGCAATGTGTTACCGAGGTTGACTTGAACAGCTGTTAAGAAACATACGCACAGGGGTTTAGATGTCGACTGGGTGTGACTTTGTTGGCTCTGTAAGCCAAACAGCTTCACATTTTCCTCCTGGCATCGGTTTTGTCAGCTCAATGAGTTCTGTTGACATGCTTTCAGCTGTTTGACTTGAAGTTTTTACTGTCAGCTGGCATGAGTCAGACTGAGGCTTTGTTCTCGGGAAATACAGGTATGAAAAATATCCGTAAACAAAATTTTATTCTCTTTTTTGCAGGAGTATTGTCTTAAAAGAAACGCCTTCTTTTTTGCTTAAAACAATCTCTGCAATGGCAAAGTGTTGCAGGAATCTCAAAAAAATATTTGCACACTGACTTTATCCTGCACCTGGTCAAGTTAAATATTCACACTTCTATTTTATGACAGCAATGTGCTCCCTTGTTCTCTACCAACCATGCCTTTCTCTCACACACACAGTAGTAAGAGAGTACACACACACACCTCCAGCATTAACAGTTGTCCTGTGACGGGCAAGTAGCTCACAGCATGAACTGTGCCTGAGGACGTGTGAGGCCTTCAGAGGGTGTGAAAAGTCTCAGACCAGACAAAAGAATGTAAAAGAACAATCAATCCAAGTTATCACTTCTTCCTGTTGAAAGTCGCTCACCTTGAAGCCATGTTGTCATTAAAAACAGATCAGGTTACAGGGTGAAAACAATTAGCATTTAAAAAGATGCAATCAGAGAATTAAAGGTTTATTTACAGCATAGAAAAGTTCATGAGTTCAAGTCAGGCAACATCCACACATCAATTCAGAAACAATCTCTGTCCATATTAAAACAGAGGTTTTTTTGCTTGGACTGATGTCGAGGTGGAAATGTTTCTGAAAGTAGCACATGAGTATAAGGTCAAGATTAGAGCAGTACTAGCTGGGACCATCATCTGGAGGAAGTCATGGCAATGGGAAAAGGACTAGAGTACCCACAAAAGAAGGATAAAATCACAAAAGGTATGTAGACTTAGCTTAATGTTTTGACGGACAAGCTGTGACTTATAACACACTATCGGAGGGCAAATGTGTGTCTGTGTTTTGTTTCCAGAAGTCTCAAATTCAATCAAAAACAGGGTAATCAGCATTTTTAAAGGTCGCAGTTTTAGTTGGTCCAAAATGCTGAAGGAGTGTGGACACTAGGTGCAAATGTAGAAATAGTATAATGAACGTATTAGTGTGGATGCAGCCCTAGTTTTAACCATGATAGCTACAATTCAGTTTCACTGCAGTCTAAGGCAACCTTCAGCTACTCAGTGTGGATTTCAGTCGCACACTCTTTCTCCTGCCTTTAAAAGCTGCTGGGGCAATGAATAAAAGTAAAAACCTGCCTTAAAATCAGTAAATTGCCACTCTAACAAAGAAAGCAGCAGTGAACACAACACCAGAGTCACTGACTGGACTGATACCAATAAACAACAGCTTTAACTGTAGGCTTGGACTTCTGCAGCAAAGTCAGAAAGTGCTTCTCGGACTAAGTGCCCATTCAATAAGGCTGCTGTCGACATATAACACTGCTTTGTTGCAGCAGAGACAGGGAGCATTGTGGGCCGAGCAGCCATAAATACACATACTGTTGACATACAGCATCAGTTCTCATTAATGCTGGTCATTGGATGTGCAGCGTGGCAGGCAAGCAGCCACTCAGCAAAGTCTGCTGATGAACCATGACTGGGGGGCGGCAGCCTGCGCCGCTGCTGACCTTGACTGCATGCATCACTACTGCACTGCACACATACAAACATGTACATGTGGACAAAAATTGAGACATGTTATCAGATGCACACACTCATTCACAAGGGGTGTATTCCTGCTCTTGCGTCGACCATATGTCAGGTGCTACTACAGAACAGCTGTGTGATGGCAGCAGGGTTAATTAGAAGTGAGATGCGTCTAATTGGAGCACTTCCCTCCATCACTCACTTCCCCTCCAGAGATCCAGCGTGATGCCAGTAAGCTAGTACAAATTACTTCTGCAGAAAATACCTGGTATTGAATTGTTTAGTTTGTGAGATTGGTGAGCTGTCAGACAGGGAAACAATAAATTGTACCATGAAACTTAATCCATGTCCAACTACTCATCTGCTGATAGCACCACTGCAACACTAGATGTCTGTACTGTATATTATAAGGCTGTATCATGCTCATGAAAGAAAAACAATAAATTAGATGCACTGTGATTCCTGATTCTCTCTTCAAAGATTGTGTCTCAATGCAGAAAAGTTAGTCATCATGAATTTAATTTAATTCTCTACATTATGATCACCTGTAACAATTTTTGTAATACAGGGCTGTGTGTTCCTCACGGCTGTACCAACTGCATGGTGAAATGTAACTGACGTAAACGTACATGTCGTGTTTGTGTTCCAAGTGAGGCTACATCTTGAGTTTTGGTGAGGATGACTGAGCGTAAGCAACCGCAGACGGACACAATCTGACCGACAACCCCTGGCTAACATGTGGAAGCATTTTGGCTTCTATGAAGTTGAAGGTAAAAGGGACCTGGTCAGAGCCACACTTTAAAAGCAGCATATAGTCACAAAAAATAAATCATGTATACTGCAGGGTCCGGAATTAACACCTGCCAAGTGTCAAACGAAAGATTTTCCATTTGGCAAATAATTTTCAGTTATCTGCCATGATATCAGCTACTCTATTAAACTATCACCTGCTGCTGGTCATGCCGCCAGTGACTGTGATAAGGAGTGAGGAGACTGATGAGGAGGTTTAAATTGGGTTAAAGATTTCAGGTTTACAAAGCCTTCAAATTTACCTTCATGTTTGACCATAACTACATCTAACAGCAAATACTTAAGTACAGTTTTGAGATCAAGACTTCTTGAGTTGTATTGTATGTAGGCTTCAACTTATAAACTGTGATAAATTTATTAAAATAACTTTGCATCAAATTTTGCTCTGGCCTCTTCTCCAAGTTTGTATTAAACTTAATACCTGATTATCTGAATCACATGAGCTGGTACACAAAAAGGCAATTTATTATCTTGGCTGGTAAAAAAAATGCTTGGCTTTTTTATTTTTTATTTTATCCGAGCAAGAAGTTAAGTTCAGACACTGATATGTGAGATCAATATATGAGATATTAAAGTATGACAAAAACTATACTGTGAGTTTGGCCATATTGAAAAACTGTGTAAGTGATGATGGAGAGCAGGATGAAGGTTTAACCAGCTGTGACTCACCAAACTAACAGAAGTGTGTGTCTTACTTCTTATCAGATGATGACTGCAACAGAATTTTGTTGTTTAAAAGAGTATTATGAAGAAGAAGTTGTTCTCTTTAAGTTTAGGAATTTCAGTATGGATGGAGAACTTGTCAGACGTTACTTTAAATTGTTAATGTGGATTATTTTATTGGCAAAATGCATCTTCCTGGTGGAGACAGATGAGTGTGGATGTTGCCTTAGAATATGATAGAAATGTCTTTGCTGGAGAACTCAGCTGATGTCACTGTATCTGCTACTACCATTGTCTCTAGTCTGACTCACTGGATGTAGACTGCAGCTATAAGCCTGCCATTGGGAGCTGATTTGGGCCAGCATTCTCCCTGTCAACAACAACCTCCAAGCCAACAACTTAGCACTGAAAAAGACGAGTTCTAATGAAGATTTGGATCGTGCAAAAATGCATGCCTGCTTTGTTCTCATGGCGAATTGTTGTAAAGATCTACAGTGGATAAAACAACCTGTGAGTGCACATCAGAAAAGCTCAGACTCTGTCTTGCAGGATTCCCTATGCTGAACTGTTTTCTTACACAATCAGAGTTTATTTGTCACATCTTTTAACTCTGGCAGCAGCATGCACCATTGACAGTGACTTCACCGATGTACCAATCTATTCTACTTCACACAAGTTCCTGTAATATCATCATAATAAAGTTCTTCTAGCGCCACATACTGGCGGCAAATCGTCTGGGGTTTTACGGGGTCCAGTGAGCTCCTCCAGACCCAGAGTATAATCAGGCTTCACCTTTAGGGCACCAATTATTATCTTTTTGTCAATACAAGTTGAATCACACAGTGAAACACAACTGTTAATATGTTTTCTTGTGGGGGCCATTTTAATGACAGTGCACATGCAAATATTCCACCAAAACAACACGATTCCCCAACATGAAATAGAAGGAACACTGACACTGCATCCTAATGACTGTGACTGATTTTAAGAAATGAAAACAAACCAGAGCATTTTTTACCCTATGGCAGAAATATAATCAGTGATTCCAGACCTTCCTTAGTGCAGACACAGCACTGTGGAGACAGGTCTGACTATGCAAGACTACCCACACATCTACAGCCCATACTGGTCGGCTTAAAGAAGCATTTTAAGAACCATATGTCCTGGCTGTTTATTGCTGGAGTCTGAAAATCTGAGTACAAGGTGGAAACATTCACACATCCATTTCAATCTCCCTGCAGAAAAGTTAATGGGCCTTGAAGTGGGCTCTGCTGAAGTCATATCATCTTGCATTTTCAGCCAGAAATATGATCTCTGACTTCCACAGACACATCCTACTTACCACTCGTTTATTACATTGTTGAATGCTTACGGTGACAGCTGATGCCAGTGTTGCAGAGACAGGGGTAACTCAGACATAACTGAGTGCAGTCATTATTGATGGGTTTAAATGTCCATTGTGTCATGTCTGGTCTAAACATGAGACATCACCACAGAGAGAGTGTCCACTGTGAAATTGAAGGGTGGATTCTCTTACATACTGTGTGAGGGACGAGAGTGCTGGATAATGAAATTACTGCTGCTTTCCATCCCCCCCTTTTGCTGCCGTGCAAAGTGTGATGCAACACAAGTCCATCTAAAGCAGCGCACGCACAAAGAGCAGCCAACTGAGCTTCCTCTTGCCTTTCAAACAGTGATTCTGTCAACGTGGCAAACCTCAGAGTCACCAAATCCCACATTGGGATACAGAGAAAGGGCCTCTGTCACAACTACACCTCTCTCTTTCTCATTCTTTCCCTCCCCACTGACATCATAGGGGTGGAGAGTCTCTATGTCCAACTGTTGGATGGCGGAGTCAAAGAAAAACTTTCTCTGCTTGGAGACGGAGGAACCAGCTGTCACACCGCTGATTTAAGAATAGCTTCAGGTACAGCATGTCAAAGCTAAGGGAGAAAAAGAAGAGAGCGCAGAGAGGATATATACAGCAGAGAGGGAAAGAGCAGGAGGGAGGGAGATGGAGAGAGGCAGCGCTCGAAGCTTAGGCATGAAAAAAGAAAAAACTGCTGCAGTCAGGAGAATTCCTCACTAACATCTGCTTCTCATTCCAACAATGGCCGCCTTTGATTCCTGATGCACACAACGAGCAGCAACAACACCGTTTCCATGTGCCCGCAAACTGCGTCCTATGACAGCATCCTGAAACCTGCACTGTAATCCCTGATCTGGACCTCAGCACTGTTTACATGTCTTGTTGAGTTTTTGTTTGGCTTCAGCTGCTTTCAAAACTACACTGGCCATTCAGATAATCTTAACAGAAAAAAAAAGAAACTATTTTGATAATCGATTCACTTTTTTAAGCCATTTTCAAGCTAAAATTTAAAACATTATTTAGTTCAAGCTGCTCTATAGCAAGTATTTGCTGCTTTTCTTCATCATTTTGGTTTAGGTCAGATAAAACATGGCGCTTAAAGACATCACCTTGGACTTGGTGGACTTGGAAATGGTGATGGGCACTTTTCACTATTTTCCGGATATTTTATAGACCTGAGAAAATATTTGGCTGATTAACTATTATGGCGACAAAGGCTGGCCCCTTATGTTGCCTGTGTCTGGGCCAAAAAGTTGCACTTGAACACACCACAAACACCACAGCTAACTGGCAACTAGCACGTATGCTCTGCACTTGTGGGAGAAGAAGTAACTCTCCATACCAGCAGGTGGAGATAGTCTGTATTCATCATTTGCAAAGGCAAACCGGAAGACCAACAGGACAGATTCAAGATGCTAGTTAGCCAGTTCGCACATAAACAACACAACCCGATGCTGAAAATACAAATGATATTTACTGTGCGCCAGTGAACAATAACACATACAAGCACGAACTGTATCTGCTATAGAGACCAGTGGCTAAGAAGTAATCTTACATAATAAAACAAGTACGTTTTGATCTCACGCCCTCTTGACTTTAGCTGTTTGTTTGCTTTCCTCACTTCTGTTTCTCTTCTCGAGCACTAGGATGAACTTCCAATCAGAGTGAATCCACTCATTGATTGACTCCGGCTGACCCCTACACCTTTTTCAAGATGCTGAATCGGCTGAAAAACAGTTGAAAAGGGCCAACTAGTGCCAACGGTGCAGGACATACCACACAAACTAGGGTGACAGATGCTCACCGATGGCACGACACTGACCGACAACCAACTGTCTGCTAGGTGTATCAGGATCCTCAGAGAAAATAGTAGCTGCAAAGCTTAAACACAGATAGGTACTTTTACTTATTTGCTTTTAACTGTTTCTGAATCAGCCTGCTCTTGTGTTTCCTCTAAAGCAATACGTCATTTGCTGTCTCTGCGTAGGAGTTTGTTGTCTGTGTGTTAATGTTTATTTGTCCTCTCCTGTCTTTCGTTCTATTTGCTGAAACAATGAGTTAATTAATCACTTAGTTTATCAAAGAAAAAAATCAAACTGTTAATGCAGTAAAACTGCCAAATATTTGCTGGTTCCAGATTCTCAAGTGTGAGGATTTTTGCTTTTTGTTGTAAACACAGTAAACTCTTTGGATTTTGGGTTATTGGTCGAAGAAAACATCTGAATGTGTCACTTTGGGAAACTGTGCCGCTCATTATTTTGCCATTTACAGACAGTTTAAAGACAAACTGGTGAACTGATTAATGAAAAAATAATCAGATTAAGTAATAATGAAAATAGTTAGTGAGATACCCTGAAGTAAAAACTAAGCAAACGGTACCTATCCTTTAAAGAACACTACAATTGAGTTACTGCAAAAACTGTTTGGCTCCGTAGGGACGCCTAATGCCACATAATAGCAACTGAAAATCCCCCAAACCTCTAAACAGCACCTGTAAGCATTTAAAAACTTCCATCTGACACAAGTACAGAACACCACAAAATAAAACCAAGTTATGTACTCACAGAAAGAAACACTCATGTAGGAGCTAAATACAGCCTTTTCAGTGGGCTGGGTGTACGCAGCAAAAACACAAAGCAAATCCTAATTTCATGCAACCAATCATCTGGGAGGAAGCATGTTTGATGGGCTGCAGATGCTGACACAAACTGCCCTGCTGAAATATTTAAAGGGCTCCCATTCAAAGGGCACGACTTTTATAAATAGTGCAAACGGCTGGATCCGAATGGGATTTTTTTTTCCAGCCTGGGTCGGCTGCCAAGAGATCTGTTTATTCAGCTGATGAGAAATGTTGCTGAGCTGACGAGTGTCTCTAAATCACATCGGTCACAAGATGGCATTAGGCTTCTCTGTCAGCCTTCCCTCCTCTTCTCTGTGTAACCTACTGATACACTAAAAGGAGGAGCTGAGTGTTAAAAAATAAACAGGAAAGAGTACGCAAGTGGAGTGATATGCTTGACCACCCAAACCACTCGATTCTGGATCGTCTAAACATCTATTTTGGATTCTGGCTGGCTGGCCATGATGTCGGGAAGTGGCTGTCGTTAGGTACCGGAAACTCACACATACTTGGCAAATAAAGACATTCTTACTCTGATGATGTTGTCTTGCATTTGACTTTCTCTGATGACAGCTTAAACAAATAACTGTGACACTTGCTGATATTAATAGTGACTAAAGGCATGTTTAGCTGCACCCCCATAAATACCTGGATGCTGTGTGTGTTTTTTTAGCCTTTAAGCCTAATCTGAGAGACAGAGGAAAAACACACTGCACTATTTAAGACCTTGATTCCCATGATCCCTTGCCCATAAGATCATCTCGCAGATATTTGTATGTCTATTTCCACTGAGCTGGCAGGGAGGATAAACAATCCATTTCTGGCTCAGAGTCAAACTTAAAGTCTGAGAACCTAAACCAGATTTTAATGACTAATCTCAATTTGATGAAATGTAGGATCTGGATTACAGTAATTATCCACAACACAGACACACAGCAAACATAATATTCTTTCACACTAAGTATAATCTATATGTTTGCTCATATAAATACAACATCTGCCTGCATGTCTTCCTTCATCAAATGTCACGCTCATTAACCACTGAAGGTCAGGCCTGCACACAGCACGGCACTGTAATGCTATTATATAATTCAAGAAGAATAGTCAAGGAATTGGATGGTGGGTGACCTCAGGCTAAACCACAACTCCCATACTAAATGTGGCTGCAATATTTACCATACATTGTCTGAACTGGCTGGAGAGACTTTCTCACTGGGAAGGAATTTTAAAAGACTTTTCACATCATTTGGATTTTGTCTTTCAATCATCTTTTGTCCAAGATTTACTCTGGATTAAGGAGCTGGAGCGCCTGCCTGCTTGATGAATCATTTTTGGTGGAGATATAATTATGAAAGTGACAGTGTAAGTCTTACTCAATGACAGCCTTCGACATGCCAACATGCCAGATTCCCAACTGCCCTAGCTGAGCCGTTTGTTTAAGACTTGTGGCACCAGCTATCAGTGCAGAGAGATGTGATGTAGAAAGACATGTCACTGCTCAATCTTGGCACAGGCTTTATGGACAGATAAAGGTTAAAATAAGGGGTGGGAATCTTTGTGAATGTCACGATTTGGATTCATCATGCTGGCACGATTCTATTCACAATCAGTTCTGGATTCAAAAATCAATTCATGCCTCAAAAAGTAGAAAAGGGAAAGCACTTTAAGACTCTTACTCCAGTGTAACACCATTCACTCATGTCTGATGAGTTGCAATATGAAATGTAACGGGCAATTAAACAAACATGTCTTGATGAGATCACTGCCTGCAGTGTGCAGCTTTAAAGCAAATGTTAGCAGCAGTTTTTTGGAAGCAAGTCAAGTGTATCAGTATATAACAGTACCACACTAGCTCAATGCTACACACAACACTGTACAGACAGTTCTTCTGAACTAAAACACAGCCTGGACCGAGTTATTTTCTATGTCTGATCACAGTCGTCGGGCATACGTTTTTCAAAGTGGTGATGTGTGCCGTGGCTGAAGTTCAGCACTCCATGGATCACAGCATATATAGTGTTTGCAAAATACTTCACAGATTCAAAAATTTTAGGTTATTACAGTGTTTCCCTTGTATTTGTTCCAGCAACAGTGCACAACTGCATGAGTTTTATTTTATATTTAGCACATCTGCTGACACAATAAGGGCTGCAGACACATATTTGTACACAGTAATAGATGTCAAATTACATTTAAAAAATGTTAACCGGGGGCGTCGGTGGCTTAGTGGTAGAGCAGGCGCCCCATGTACAAGGCTGTTGCTGCAGCGGCCCGGGTTCGACTCCAGCCTGTGGCCCTCTGCTGCATGTCACTCCCTCTCTCTCTCCCCCTTTCACACTAGTCTGTCCTATCAATTAAAGGCCAAAAAGCCCCAAAAATATCTTTAAAAAAATGTTAACCGTACACCACATGGGGGCAGATATAAAAATTGACATCTAGCTTTTCAATCAATATTGTAATTCTGAAATTGCTTATAAAAAAATATTCATAACTGTCAACAAGTACAACACAGACACAAGTTACTTACACAAAAAATGTATCCAAACAGTTCGATAGGTTTTTGTGTAATGATATCAAAATCAAAAACTGTAACAACTGGCCATGGTCTCCCCAAATCAATCATGGGTTTCTAGTCTCAGAGACAAAATGATTTAAATCCTGGAGAAATGCAGATGAGAAAGAGCTGCTATACAGCTGCTATACGTGAGGGATGCATGATGGGAAAACAGTGTATTAATCCAAATTTTTCCCAAACGCTTGCCTTGTTTGAAGATGAACCAATAAGTGACTCTTGTGTGTATGCACAGTTCTGCTTTTTTTTTTACGGTCAACATAATGACATTGACAAAAATCTAGTTTTTAAATCTGTGAATCATAAAGAATCCAGATCTTTATGTGAATCAACTTTCTCCTCAACCTTTTTAAAATGATCACATGCATTAACATGTAGGCTAAAGAATGATCAGATGAGATGTGTTACAAAGAGTAACACAGAGCTCGAACAGCAAAAGTTAAAAACTCGGTGAACTCAGTGAAGAACAACTTAAGCTCAGTTACCTTTACGGAAAAATTATTTCAACATTCATAACATCTGGCTTTCATGTGGAGAGCGCGTGCGCACGCACACACACACACACACACACACACACACACACACACACACACACACACACACACACACATCTCAAACCGCCAGCACTGCCAGACATGTTAGAACAGAGTCAGCAGTCGCTCCCTTCCCTCCCCGCCCAGCATTCAGGCTTGGACCGAGCATGAGTAACCCAACAAAACTAGCAATCGCAGTGCAACGCACCGCGGAAACGTCAACCCGACCATTACGTATGCTCGAAATAGAGCACGTAGCCTTAAAGGAGAGGGTTAAACAATGAGCTGCAATTATAGCAAAACCCAACCAAACCCTGTTGTTTTGTTTCTTCCGTTTTGACAGAAAGAAAAGGGCTGTTGCAGGTGATCTGATCCGTTTCCTGTGTGCAGCTTTTGTATCTGGATTATCTGCTATTGTTTACACTGTCACACCTGTGGAGAGTCTGACACATGGTATGAAAAGTTAACTGCAGCATTTCATGATATAGAAAAAATACCTGCACATATATGAAACTTTGCAGAGTGTGTAACAACATACAGCTGCATGAATTCCCCTCTGCCAGTCACTTGGGAGTGTGCCAGCATTTCCTGTAGCCACAGCCTCATAGTAACCTCAATGGAAAGACAAAGTAAAGATAATATAAGTCCTTATTTGGCCTGATTGTTTACCCTACACCAAAACTCAAACAAGACTTACAACTGCAATTACAGCTGTGATACTGAGGTATAAATCTGCTGCTAGGAGCAATTCATAAGCTCAGGTATCTACTGTTACTGACCCAGGACTGAACCTGGGTCTCAGTAACATGTCTACCTGCGACCAATCTGGGCAAAATCAAGAAAATATCTGACAGGAAACACTGAGAGCTGAGGTAAGAAGCGTGTGAGATAAGCTGATAATATCCTCGGGGGGGATGCTAGCAGGTTAAATCTCTCTGGTGCACTTCCTTCAGAGGACTCAAGCTTCACTAAGAAGGCAAAGTAATCAAAGGAAAAAACACAATCCAAGGAAAGGGGGGAAAAGGAGACAAATGCAGGAAGAACTGACCCTTTTTCTTTCTTCTTCTTCTTTGGTGAACTTGAGACAAGGATAGGAGTCATGCAGCATCCCTGCAGTTGCAGAGGAGGCATGCAACACTGGTGTAAGCAATTTCCAGGACTCAAATGGAAATAATGCCACTTTTAGAAACACGAGGTAATCTTCAAAGACACATGGCCACTTCTCTGAAAATCCTCACCTCTTTAAAAGCTGACTTTCCTGAGATAACAAAGTTTGCACCCAAAAGCAGCTGCATGGACTACATAATGTAGAGTGATATGAGTGCAGAGCCCAGGGCACCTGTATAACTTACACCTACAAGGACATTTGACTGCATACACACCCACATAAAGATAACACATGCAATCAGACGGTAGGAGATAGAGTTTCTCCTTCTTTATGGCAATAATAGTAATATCATCCACCCCCATTCCTCACTTACATTGTCCTGATACTCAAAATATGATTCCCCATATACCTTATCTTCTAGCAACAAGGCCGAAGGCAGATCGAGTGATAAAATCTGGAGAGAGCCTTTTATAAACAGCTACCGAAACGGTATGAAAATATCCTCGTAGCGTGTCCTGGGCTTTCCTGGAAGAATTTGCATAGCAAGGAGACGATTATGTAAAAAGTGTATAACAGGTTATCTCCAGTTACCTATGTATAGCACCATAGATGCTTTCTTCTCCAGCTCAGGTACTGTGTCTAACAGTTTTTTTGTATTCACTGTGTACTCTGAGCATCAGTGAAAGCCAGCCTCGAGGCTAGGGATTCAGTTGAGCTTTTGATGCTGAGTTTAATACCCAGGAAATCACTCGTAAATTCAGAAAAACAACACATCCAGCATGCACTGAGGTGTGTATGTAACAGGTAATATCATATGTGGTTTCATGAGTACAAGTACAGTAAAATGTAGCTTAAAAGCTCTAGAATAAGACTGTAAAACAACTGTTATTCATATAAAGAAATAAGTGGGAGGGAGGGGATGCCTTGTGCAATTACAGGCTAACCCATCGCACATTCCAACGTAGATTCAACTGAATGAGTCACCAACCATCATTGTTCACGCATTTCCTTTTTGTTTCCTACTCAGGCAGCGCTCTTCCTGCCCAGACTACACCTGCACCATCTCTCTCTCCAATGCTGAGCCAAGGCTGTTTCGATCTCAAAAACACGAGTTGTTTTTCTTCCGCTCCCCCCCACATCTGGAGCAGAGACCTAGGTAGGTAGCATGTCACACACTGTATGCTGGGGAATGGGCCACACAAGGTAGCTGATTAACCTACCATGTGTACCGGATGAGCTTCAACTGTTAGTAATTCATACAGGGGATCCCCTGACTGAATGTGCTGGCCGACACGTTTGATTTCAGTTGTGACAAACATCCATGTAGTGTGCAACATTTATTATAACACAATGACAACAAGCTCTTTGTGACTTGGCAAAGGACATGTGAGGTGCAAGGTAGTTAAAACAAGCAACCATGGGACACAGGTTAAGATGGAAAAGCATCTCCTCTGCTGTAGTGCTATAGAGCAAGACAATAGGTCCAAGAAATGCTCAACACCTAACCTCTGACATCTCTGGAAATAATTTGTCTTTAGAATAAAATTATGGTCATCCAGCCCTTAAGTTAAAACTTTGCAGTAAAGTGTGAGGACACCCATTCACTTTTCTGCCCTGATTGCTCTCTGGTCTAATATTAAACAGAGGGGAAATTGTTGACATTCCTGAGTACTAAGACAACATCTTTGCAGTTTGTTTTTAAGGGAGAGGAAAGAGAGGGGAATTTGCAGCTCCAAAACAGGATTGATTAGCATGGCTTACACATCATTTTGTGCCATTCAAGACATCTACACATGCTTTGCAGTGCTGGTGGAGGGATGTGTGGGGCACTGAGGGCATGGTAATGACACCACAATAACAAGGAGAGGAATTTTGGCTAGGTTTCCCAAGGAATTTTGGACTGTAACGTTAGCATACAATAAATAAAGACACAAAGTTAGCATGATGTAGTCACTTTTCCTTGAGGGCACTATGGGCAAAAGTTAGCATGAGAAGAGCATAAAACAAAAGTGGGCAAACATTCAAAGTTATAAATCTCCATTAATCAGTAATCCGTTGAACATGTTTTGTCATATCAAGTTAAAACAAAATTCCTCAACTAAGCTAACAGAAAAAACTCCAGTCGGTTACTCATATTTCATGGCAGCATTCCCTGTGAAATATCCTGGCAGCATCACCGTTGGTGAGGCAACTTAACTGTTCCCACTTTACTTTGAAGCGTCTTTAAACACTTCAAAATACTTGCAAAAACTAACACTACATAAAACTATGTGAATAGACGTCATTTAAATGGGTTAGAGTAGCTCAAATATCGTAACGTTAAAGTTACTCCTAGCTAGCTAAACTCGTAACCGTTAAGATTCCCAGTGTGGAGGATTTAAAAACGGGATAAAAGCATCTCGCCAGTGAAGCAAAACTCACCTTGTTAATGAGAAAACAAGTTATTCCTTTTAAAAAGTGTTAATCCGAGCGAGCTTATTTGGCGTTGTTGAAAAACAGAAGGAAAGGAAATCCACAGTTTGGAAATACTTTAGGAAGTTTGGGAGAAGCGTCGTCGCTGTTGCCGCCTTCAACTGAAGCCACATTCTGTTCCTCGCTGGAGCCGTAACAAGTAGATAGGAATACATGTGCGGTGCATGGAAGCGGGAAAGGGGGGGACTCGGGACGACGGTGACAAATTTACACCAACGACGCTTACACACACACTTAAAGACAAACTATCTAATTTAATAAAATTATAATATACTCAGTAATATACTTCACCGCATTAAAGAGCGTGTTTATGCCCTTTAATCTCGAGGATCTCCGCGCACCCCCCCTAACAGAATCCACATTTGGTATCGCCCACGGCTGCCTCTCATTCCATTCCTCCCGACTGTGCTGGACTGGAGCTCTGCCGCATTAATTTTGGAAGACGGCGGGGAGAAATAGTAACGGCGTCGCCCGTCCGTATGTATTAAAAGCGCACTCAGAAAAAGTTTTGCGATGCAGGGGCAGTGTATTTTTACATGCGGATCACCAACACTCTGCAGCCTGGTTTCTTTTAAATGCCCTTTTCTGACCAGGACCATAATGAAACATGTATAATAAATCATTTTACAAGGATAGACGAAGGATACCAAGACCCCATTTATAAAACACCCCAATTATATGATATCATAGGACATAAAATTATCATAATGCATTCTACCATAAAATGACTTTGAACTTAATGGGAAGTCAAATTTTAACTGCCTATATAAATATTAGAGCAGGGTAAGTGAGTTTTGCTGAGTGAGGCAGTGACTTAAAGTTAAATTGACTTTAAATCAAAAGTCACTTAAATGACATAATATTAAATAGTATCAATTAATATGCACAGAATCTTTAATGTAACTGGTTGTCTTATGTCAGAATCAGGTTTATTGGCAAGAGCTTTTCACACAAGAAATGTTCCTCCATATCTTGGTGCATGTCAAAGTAAAACAAAAATAAAAATAAAACAAAATAAAACAAAATAACTCAAAATAAAATAAATAAAAATTAAATCAAATTTATAAAAATAAAAAGGCAAAGGTTCATAAAAGGCAAAAAAACAGAAAAAAATAATTTAAAAAATATGAAAAAATTGTAAAATAAATCTGTTTTTAAAATGTAAAGAGCTGTACAGCATTTAAAACAAACTACATATGCAAAAATCACTTTTGTACATTATTAGCTACCACATCAACGCCAACCTTACATAAGTAGGTACAGTAAGTAAGAAAAATGTTCAGCTCAGAGTGGACACCAGCTGTGCCACAATAATAAATGTACACATGCTTCATTTCCATGCTTATAAAGATAAATTCCTTTTATACAGGACCCTCACACTCCTCCTAAAACCCTGTCCTCCCCCTACATTACTAGCTACAACATCAATGCCATTGACAAGGACTAAGGTTTTGTTGGACACATGTAAACGGGGGTTTTGGGGTTCTCCACCAGAAAATTTTGAGCATCAAACAGTTAGTTTTCTGCATTCTGGTAAATTTTATGCATCAATTTATGGCTGAAATGTCTTATATTTTTGAAAAATAAAGCTCTCTGCTACTGTCATGTCATGCCACTGGACAAATACACGTGTTATAAATATTAAGAGGGACTTGTCCCCTGTGTCCCCCCAGAAATCTACACCTGGCAATTGAATCACTGAAGAAGAAATAAAGGAAACCTCTTTTGCAGACTGTAATGTTTTGTGCTGTATTTCCTCTTATTAAAACCCGAGCCAGCGAGTTCGAAGGGAAACTAGGAATGAGGGAAGCGGTGATATAAAGCGCCGCCAACCTTACATGAGTAGGAAAAATGTTTGGCTCTGAGTGGACACCAGCTGTGCCACGATAACAAATGTACACATGCCTCATTTTCATGCTTATAAAGATAAATTCCTTGTATATTGGACCCTCACACTTCCCCCAAAGCCCCGTCCTCCCCCTTCAACATGTCAGCCACTGGCTTAAAAGTGGGGAGCGCCCCTCTTAGTTGACATGGTGACCTGTAATTAGTGCTCGGGGGCCCAGACTCGGCTCAAAACTGCTTGTCAGAGAGAGAAATGGAGGGGCAAACATGAAAAGGGGCGCGGAAGTGTGCCTGGTCAAGCTAGGCTAAACCCCCTCTGGCCCCGAGTGCACACGGCTTTGAAGTGACATCAGAAAGGGACCTGTGGACAACAAAGGTGGCCAGAGACCATTATCTTAAATAAACTGCAGACCACAAATCCCCAATCCCTGGATCAGACGCCAAACGGATTGAGTTACTGTTATGTTTGAAGCTGCAGAAAGAGTCAAAATGTAAATCTTAATGTCATTTGGTGGAGGTGGCATAAAGTATCTGTGACACCCATTAACACTAACAGTACTTCTTTGTTTGTGCAACATATTCAAAACAGTTTCATTCATAATTTTGGTTACCCGAGCAGATTGCTGTCTCGGCCCACTGGTTCCTTGTAGGATGCTCATATAAAGACTCTTTGTCCTCTAAAACACAAAAACCCCTTTTCTAAACACAATCCAAAAACCACTGTAACAAATGCCACTCTACATATGACACATCTGACATGCTGCACAGCTTATATCCCTCCTCTTCCTCCCTCTAAAACCGCAGAGTGCTTCCAGTCTTTGTCTGCATCACCCCGTCTTGATTTGATTAGCTGTGTCTCTGGCCGGTAGTGGAGGTGCAGCGGGGAGCAGGTCGGGCTTCTGGTTGTGGCAGTATCTGACTAATTGAAATAACTCCCTCTGTGTTTCTGTCTCCCCAGGGGAAGATGAGTAGCCCTCCTCCCCTCGCCAGACTTCAGTCAGCAGGGAGAGTCCTTGCCATCAGCCCTTCCCTTGGTTTAATGTGACACATGCAGCTACTCCAGCTCCCAAAGCAAAGCAAAAACACAGCACTTTCTCTGTTCTGTTGTACTGTAACACTGAATGATAACACAGAAGAGGTTAAAGCCATTTATTGTAACAATTACAAAAGCTGTAAACAACCAAAAAAAAAATAAATTCTGTGGTCAGGCTGTTCTCATGCACTGTTCATAGGTATACAAAAAGCATATATATATATATATATATATATATATATATAACCCACGTAATCATGAGCCAGTATTCATATTTAACCCTTGTAATTGGGAAGGCTGTGATTACGTGACCCATATGCTGACTGGAGTAAAAACAGATGTAGTATAAATAGTTAAAGTCCACGTAAGGATGTGGGTTGAGGTGGTGGGTCACACAAATGTGACTTTCCCCCTAGGAGACTGCTGATCATGTTTCGTGTTAAAAAAAGTGGTTTTATTTTATGGTATGTCGTCACCACGTGTCTTTTCTTAAACCTAACCTACATAACTTTACTTTCCTACACCGAACCTCTTTACTTAAGTGTTAAATAGGTAACATTAGGTTAAGTACTTAACCTGATGATGCCCAACCATGTTTCTTTTATTAAACCGAACCTATATAACTTTATCTTTCTAGACCTAAGCTATGTAAACTATGTAACTTAACGTTAATATGTAACTTTACTTTAAGCAGGAAATGTCAGGCTAAGTACACAACATGACGACGCCCAACCAAGTTTCTTTTCTTGAGCAACCTATGTATTTTTACTTTCCTAAATCTAACCTATGTAACTTTACGTTAAGTACGTAACTTTACTTTCCTACACCAAACCTACGTAACTTAAGTATTAAGTAGGTAACACTGGGTTAAGTACGTAACATGGCAACACTCAACCAAGTTTCTTTTTTTGAATCGAACCTCCCTAAACCTAACTTGCGTAACTGTACTTTAAGTAGGTAACATAAGGCTAGGTGCGTAACATGACAACCGAACCAACGTAACTTTATTTTTCTAAACCTACATTATGTAAATTATGTAACTTAACACTTAGTATGTAACTTTACGTTAAGTGTGGAATTTTAGCTTAAGTACGTATCGTGATGACACCCAACCAATTTTTTTTTCTTAAACTGAACCTATGTATTTTTACTTCTGTAAACCTAACCTACTTAACATTACGTTAAGTATGTAACTTTTCTTTAAATAGGAAACGTTAAGTTAATTACGTAACATGACAATGCCCAACCATGTTTCTGTCCTTAAACCAAATCTATGTTTCTTTTGTTTTATTTAAACCCAAACTATGTAAACTATGCAACCTAACGTTAGGCACATAAGTACGTGACAAGACGACATCCAACCAAGTTTTTTTTTTCTTAAACTGAACTTATGTATTTTTACTTCCCTAAACCTAACTTATGTGACTTTATGTTAAGTATGTAACTTTACTTTAAGTAGGTAACTTCGGGTCAGTTATGTAACGTGATGATGCCCAACCATGTTTCTTTGCTTAAACCAAACCTACGTAACTTAACCTTCCTAAGCCTAACCCACGTAAATGGACTGCACTTGTATAGCACTTCACTCTCTACTCTTCCAATCACTCAAAGCGCTTTCAGAAGATTTTAGAACCTGACTGCTCTCATTCAGCCACAGGAGTGAGGTTGTTGCAACCTTTCTTCTGCCATCTGTTAAGTCCAAACTTAATTGCAGTGTGGTCACGATTGTTGCATTTGGAAGGTGTTGTATTGTTGTTCGAGGTAATGCATTCCTCAGATTTACTGGAAACCTTTATTTTTTCTGCACACTAAATAATCAGGCATATTTGAACTAATCTTGATGGCCCTTCTATTTGCCTTCAAAAGAATGCTTGTAAATTGCTGCAGTTTAAATCTGACAACAAGCATGTGTTTTCGAGACTTCTTGGAGCTCGGACATAAAAGTCCAAGAAGCCGTGCGTTCAGTCAGAGTGCAGCAGATGTTGTCTAATGTGGTTATCGGTGCTCTGTTATGTAAAAAGCAGCAGTGTAACTTTGGGTCAAGAGAGGAGTTTCCCGGTTTTGAGTGCCAGATCAAACAGCACTGTCTGTATTATATTGCTTGTCATATTTATTTTTTGTACTTTCTTTGAATGAGCTTGAACGTACGTAGATCCATTCTCAGACAATAAGGCAGATGGCCGGTCAGTTGCATGAGATCCTTGATTCAATATTCTCTTCCCTCAGGGAAATATGAGAGAACTAGAGGAGGGGTATCAGCTTGGAGGATAAATTACAAAGTGTTATGGTGAAAGGAAGCTCGCAAGGTGCACTCCAGAGTACAGTAATTCTATTGGAGAGCAATATTGAAATGGATCACACGAAAGTTTTGAGAATGAACGTCCTCGTCTTGCAATATTGTAAGGAAAGTGCAGCCGTAATTCTGAAGCTCTGGTGTGCTATAAAGTTAGTTGAAGAACAGTAGAAGATCCCCGCAGGCAGGCAGATAGATGAGGGCATTGATCTAAGTTATTGTGCCAAAGCCCTCTTCAGATGCTGTCTGAGAACCCATTAATTTCTCCGTGGCACCAGTAATGGCACAGTAAGCAGAAATAATGGAGCAGAGATTAGACAGCTTGTTATATTGTCTAATTATTATGCACACAAAACTGTTGTGGTGCAGCTTCTGAAAGCAAATGTCAGGAAGAATTTTTCCCATTTCCCTCCAGATTTGAACGTTGTTTGTTCTCTTTGTTGATAAAATGTGATTCAACAGTACTTGTGCTTTTTTTTTTTCATTGTTTAGCAGAAAACAATCGCTGCTGTATTTGCTGACACAAAAGCACCAAGCACTCGCCGCTGGAACGTTCAAGTCATCCTCACATCTGCAGAGTCACCAGCTCGTTGCTCAACGCACAGCAAGAGTGAGAAAGTGACAGAGGAAAATATAAACAAAGGAAGAAAGTGAGGGAGTAATGGAGGGGGGGTGGAGGAGTGCAAGTCACCAGATGGTACAGTGAAAAGAATACACAATGGTAACACTACACTGGCTTCATTCACTGTGCTTATGTAAGCCTATACCGCAAGAGTATACACAGCTCGGGTGCAGAGTGTAGCATCACGCTGGCATCACTGGCCGGAGACATCATGAGAGAAACATCCCTTTAATGCTCTTTAAAAGACACTTCTTTTATTTATAAATACACAGATATAGTATATTGGCGTACTTTCAGTCCTGGAAGTGAAAAGGTTTACAAGATATTTGTATTAATCCAATAATTTTAGCTTAAAAAAAAGTTCTAAGTTATTGAAATTTGGGTCTTATGTTGCTTTTGCCATCTTTTCTAATATTTTCTTTATTCTTTATTTGTCATATGGATCCCCATTATCTTCCACAAAGTGATCTCTAGTTGTCAAGGCAAACAACCGCCCACCTATAAAGTGGTTCTGTTTTAGGTTCCTGTTTGTTAAAGGAGGTTTTCCCCGCTGTCATAGCCAAGTACTTGCTTGTGGGGGATTGGTGGATCTCTGGAAGTGTAGGATAAGGTGCTAGACCTGCTGAAAAGATAAGATAGATGGTAGGTAGATTTTATTAATACCCTTGGGGACATTCAATTTACATGCATTAAATGGAGAGATGTCAGAGCGAGGGGGGTGCCTTGGACTGGCGCCCGAGCAGTTGAAGGTTCAGTGCCTGTCTCAAGGGCACCTCAGTGGTGCCCAGGAGGCGAGCTGGCACCTCTCCAGCCACCAGTGCACACTCTGTATTTGGTCCGGACAGGGACTTGAGCTGGCGACCCTCTGGTTCCTAAGCCAAGTCCCTATGGGCTGAGCTACTGCCGCCCCAGTGTCCTGAGTTGACTTTTGTAATGATTCAGAGCTATAAATAAAACTGACTTGACCTGACTTGTCTTCCTGCGGTGCACACACACAAACACACACACACAAAAACACCAATATCAGACGAGTAAGAGGAACACAGTAACACAGTAAGACGAGAAAATGTCATATAAGACAAATATAAAGATCTGAAAATAAATGAAATGACTCAGCCTGTAAAACAATAAATTGCAGTATCCTTTAATAGAGACAAAAGCAAAACTATCAGAAACACAAGAATCTCTTGGTCATAATAATACTGAATTTGTCAAAGCAGTTGCTACAGTAACATCTGTTTACGCAACGCTAAGATGAAGAATCTTGAGAAGTCGGTTAACAAGCCAGCAGTTTATCCATCTGAGCTTATTTTTTTGGAGGTAAAACAGACAGTGACCAGTAACAATTCTTTGCATGGTAAATCTACAGTAAGCATGATAAATTGAATGAGGAGGTCAGTTTATAAGATATACTTTAATCCCTGAGAGGAAATTCATTTTTTTCACTCTGTTGTCATACACACACACAGGCCAGTAACACACACACATGCACAAACAGGACCTATACATGCATTACATGGAGAGATGTCATAGTGAGGGAGCTGCTGGTTCCCAAGCATCCCTGTGTTCTGAGCTACTGTCGCCCCATGATGGATGTTTGCAACAGAAACTGGGAAACACATTTACTCTTCACCTTAACTGTCCCCTCCAGTAAAGTCTGGACACCCTGGATGTTTATTTAAAACCTATGAAATAGTGATGCAGCCAAAATGCCAGATCTTAGCAGAAACGATGGCTGAACATAAAAATAAATAAATAAAAAATCAGATCCAAGTTGTAATAAAGCAGAGTTATCCTCAGTGATAAAGACTGCTGGCTAGAAAAGATGGTTGTAAAGTGTGCATGCTGCAATATTTATATTTTTAAAAAATGTCTTCTAATAGTTCATGAGGATGTAAATGTATTCAAAGCATTTCTTAGACCTCAAGGATACACACTACTGTTTCTGAGAAATGCAGCGCAAGACCAGCACAGTAATTAGTCCTTGTCAGTAAGGACGACGCCAGAATTGATTATAGTTTCTCCTAAATGAGGAGCAGTTATACTGGTAGTGATCGTCTTCTAAATGGACCTGACTGTATGAGGAATGCAGTGTCTGCTGAGCCCACAGCCGAGCTGACAGAGAGCCAGGAGGCTGTGTGAATGCACGGGGACGAGGCCAGGTATGACAGCTGGTGCTTGGATCTGGCCCGTATTGACTCACAGCTCGTGGCGCGACCCCGTGTTGCTACATTCGCCACGTGGATGCCATCTCAAAACAAGACAACATGCCTCTGCACCCAAAACACACAGGAGACACACTGTATACTGTAACCTGGCTCATATTTCTGCAGGGCACGTTGAACATAGTGAGATCAAAAACTGCACTTGAAAATAACACTGACTCATTAAAAACAGGGACCAGTAGGGCATCTTTTGAAGCAACAGCGAGCTAAAGTAAAGTCTGGTTTCCTCCTCAAGCTGGCACGTGTCTGTCTTTTCTACTAGCGAGCTGCTGCTAACAAAATAATGGTTGTCTATGCTGATGTGATAAGATTGTATCACCCAGTACAGTGGGAGATGCCCTTTGAGCTCAGAATGTGTACAGAAAACCTCACAACAGGGCCAGTCTCTATATGGCCAATACCAGTAGTGATATGCATTTGCTTATTTTAGGGAAACAGGTGACACTAATGTCAATCAAAAAGCCATCTTATGTCCTTGACTATTTTATTTACAGCTAATGTACTAATAAATCTGGTGTGATGTTTCATGGTGAAAAGGCAGGTATGAAACAGTTTACCTTTTGAGACATGCCCATCTAAAGATAACTTGCAGGAACATTGCTCAGCTTGTTTGCATGTTAGTACTACCAGCTGTTGAGCAGTTATAATGGCAGCAGAAATGTGTTTCATGTCGTCCCTGTGCTTGTGAGTTTATGTGCATGCGCCATAAAATAAAATCTTCTAACATCTTCTAAGATGTCGAAATCTGGCGCATGGGCAGTGATGTCCGACATCAGACACCAACAAAAAAAGTCGTCCTTTAATGTCGGCATGATATGCAGCTGGTTGCCGTCATAGTTTTACGGTGGCCAGTGGCGGCAGGGGGATATGCGGCAGGACAAGAACGAAATTTAAGGCGGCAAAAGTTCAGGGGTGGTGGATGGGTCCAACAAACACTGACTTTCACCTGGGAGAGCCATGTACACGTCCTGTAAGATTCTAAAGCCAAACCCTGTTCACTGTCCTAAACCCAACCATGTGCTTTTGTTGCCTAAAGCCAACCAGACGGAGGAAAAAAATCATATCAAATCGTTGTGATGTACCGAAGTAGTGCATTTATTTTGAAAGAGACCCACAACGCCAATGACCAACGCACTCAGAGTACTTTGTGCATCGTACGTATCTGGACGTGAAAAGTCCATGACCAAATGTTGATATGTGACAACTATTTTCTTTGTACCAAACTACAACCACCAACCATATCACCGAGCAGCAGGAAGCGTGCATCTACTCATGGATGAGAGGCTTGTGCTCATGACAGCGTGAGATGTAAACACTGATGGCGTCCTCCTCGGCTGAGCTACAGTATAACGTCAGCTTGCTCAGTGGTGCTAGCTGAGCTAGCAGTAGATGCACTCTTCCTTCTGCTTAGTGATACAGTTCGCAGGTGTAGTTCGGTAGAAAGAAAATAGTTCCTACATGAAACTGCTCACAACAAGGTCTGTGGATTATCTTAAGTAACCAGGTCATGATTTCTATAAAGAGACTTTGCTATTGAGTTTTTGGAGTGTATTTTCTGGCACTTTTTTGGCACCACAAGCTGAGTGCCATCTAGTTCCATTATGCTGGAGTGAAGGCAGACATCTTTACGGCTGATACTTCCAACACTCTGCAACTCACACCAACACAACCTAAGGGTGCATTCAGAAATACTCAGTCAAAGTGCCAAAGTGCACTCCAGCACAAACTGAACCATTTTTTGTACCTTTAAACTCTTTAAACTACATTTACCAACCTTTTGTACCATTTGCCTTTATTTTGTACCATAGTTCATCTTGTCAGGTGTCATAGTCTTAAATCTCACTTTGAAACACTCAAACATTGACTGGAACTTTCCTAACTACTGCCCATCACTTTCATAATAGATCACTGATGGGTATATGTGCTAAATTATTAATTTCAAGTATTGACTGCAATTCTGAGAATTGCGTGATGGGGAATTTATTTGTGCTTTGCCCATGTGTGGCCTCTCTGACCATTAAGAGCTCAGGACAGGAGAGAATTGGACGACGGTGATAAACGGCTAATGGACCTTTTTATAACAATCGTAAACTATTATTGATTTTCACTGTCTGTCAGTGTTGGTTGCTGTGATTGGCCACAGCCAGAGATCAAGGACTCTGATGCTGGTCAGCCACAGCTGGTCTTTGTGCCTTTGAGCAAGGTTAGCGAGAAGGAACGGATGGACGGTTGGCTGTCCTCCGGCCAAATTCAAGCTGAGGTCGACAGAGGCTTTGTCCTTTACAGTCACAACTAGATTTCCTCTTGTGCTTGGGTTGACAATAAATTATTTTCCCCGTACTATGAGTCGCTGCAGCGTGTAGTTATTGTAAACATGTATTGAACAGAGGAATAAAAATAGCAAACAGCTGAACTATGAGATCTCAACACCTGGGGCTGGTGTGCAGGTTGTGACTTGTGCTATTAATAACTACCATATATTAATATTATGTGTTGTCTGGCAGTCAAGGTTAAAGTGTGTCAGTGAAAAGCTCCTGAGCAAGCAGTTGCCTTGTGACTGATGTTGTGCGCTCAAACACAGGACACCTTGAAAACCATTTTCCCCCCTCAAGTCCATCAGCTTCCCAAGTTACGGGCGATTAGCTGCACTCTGAAAGACTGGAGTTTATTGTTACTTCCTAAACTGAGCAGCACATCCGAAGTCCATTAACATGAATTAAGATGTTTACCCTTTGGTGAAATCCACAGCTCTCAGTCAGCGGGTTATTGTCTGTCCCACCACAGGTCACTGCTTGTCCCTGACTCATAAATCACCTTGTCCAACATCTCCCATCAGGTTTTACGGCGGATTGTCACAGCGGGAATTAGAATATCTGTTGTTGGTGTGTATCAGGGATTAGTGTTGATTGTAATCACTGATCCTTCCTAGCCATAGAGGTCACAGAGCCGGAGGCCGGGGAAAGCCAACAAAACAACAAACCCCCCTCTTCTTCAGCTCTTCCCCACCCCCGCTGCATAGAATGTGTGTGTATGTTTGTTCGTCATTGTTAACTCTCAGTATCTGCACCACCAATGTTGTACTAACTCATGTGTCATCCCAAAGAATAAATGTCAAGGCATGCAGGTTGATGTTCCGAAAAACACTCTCTGCATGATGAACATGGACAAGTCAGTATCTGCGGGATACTGAAGTGAGACCCCCCCCCTCTTTCTGTTACGACAGCAATAAAAACATTCTCTGAATATGTGAGTGGGGGGTTGAGAGCAAAGTAAAAGTGGAGATCCTGACAGAAAGACTTCACTGAGATATACACCTTAACAGCTCCAGTATTTTGGGTTACACATTCAAAACATTTCCATAAATTTGACATTGCTCACTGCAGTTTTATTACAGGGCTCAGTGGGCATATGTTTGAGTGAAGAAGACCAAAATCTACTGGTGACTAAATTTAAAGGCCCAGACACAACAAACCGACATCGAGAACTAGAGGCAATGAGAGTCCATTGCTGCGTTGCCTCTTGTTGCTGTGTCTTGGCCAAAAAGTTGCACATGAACACACCAAACTGACGGCCAATAAGCGTGTATACCAGCTGATGGTAGATGTCTGTAATTGTTACTTGAAACGGGTAACTGGGAGACCATCTTGACACTAGATAGCCAGTTAACATATTAACAACACAATCCAATATTGAAAGAACAAACTATATTTACTGTGCACCAGTGAAGAACAACGCAAACCATCACAAAATGTTTCTGCTAAATGGCTTACTGGCAGAAGAAAAACAATCTTACCTTATAACAATTTTGTTTTGACCTCACTCTCTTTCCACTTAAGGTCTTTGTTTACTTTCCTCACTTCTGTTTCTCTTCTCGTGTGCTGAGCTGAACTGCCAGTCAGAGTGATTTCTTTCCAACAGCCAAACATCAGCTTGGTGTGTCAGGGCCTCAAGAGGGGGGGATCCTGACAGAAAGATTTCACTAAGATATACGAGCTTGGTCTCCATCCAATGTTGTTGAAATCTGGCGCTTGGGCAGTGACTTCATGTAGAGAGTGTTTTTCGGAAAATTAACCTGCATGCGTCAGAAACCAACGCCAGCAGCAGGACAAGCATTTGTTTGAGTGAAGAAGACCAAAACTTATTAACTGATGACTTGTTAATTTTAAGGCCCCAAGTCTAGTGAATTGTGGTAATAACTCAACACAACAGATTTAGGCTGTCTTAAGCACACAAATGTAAATTCAGTCTTTAAAGTAGCATTATTAAATCTGTGTTGGTCACTTGGGGGTAACAGAACAAAATATTTCACCTTCTTAAGTTCATATGGCATACTTGTTGGCAAACAGTTGCCTGTTTACACCAGGGATGTATTACTAAGTGATCACGGAAAACGAATGAATGAATGAATCAGAATATAACCGGTTCCATGTTGGTAGAAAAGGGGTATGAGGGAAATATCTGGCTCTTAAGTGACTAAAATGCTTCACTTTGTTCACTAGCTAGTTGCTAACAGTGCGTGTTGGTCAAATAGCATTATTAGATTCTTGTTTTTGGCTGGAAACAGCTGCCTGCTGCTTCTGGAAACAACACTGATGAGTGCAGTGAGACTGAATGAAAGTTGTAGCAGCAAGAGGATGAAAGACGCTAAAACACTCCGAAGAGCGATGGGGAACCGCAGAGTCAGGTGATAGTTTTCTGTGGCTACATATATAACTACCATAGGTGTAGTAGTTAGTAGTGTAGTAGTGTTAAATGTGTGTAATCTGGATATTATCACTCATATTTCAGGTTATGAAAACAGCCATTTTATTGAGTATAATCCTGAAGCTATCACTGATGTTTTGCCTTTAGTGGTTAAATTTAACTGGTTATCTTTTCATTCAACAATTTCTAAGGTAATCATAAAAAGACAGAGTTAAGGAGACGGTGATCTGAGGGACGTGTTCAGGTCAAAGATGAAAAGAACAGACTGTGTTTTTTTCTATTCACATTACACTACATACATCATGCATCAGAGCAGATCTGACACTTCCAGCTCTGGTGTGAATCTGTCTCGTTCTGTCTCCTTCCCATCTGTACCGTTGTCTTCCACAGCGGTAGACCATCAAGCAAAGCTGACATGATCTGCACAGTATCAAAAGAGAAGCTTGAATCCTGTCATGTCGTCTTCCTATCATAACTCACTTATGCTGAGCAGAGAGCGCAGGGTCACGGCTGGGGTACAATGACAGAAGATGTCAAGCGTCTCTCAGGGCACATCATCCTTGAGCAGCCAAGCTTTTATTATCAGTGCTGAGTCTAAATCAGAGTCCTTGACTGTATCCTGTAAACTAAAAACTTTAGTATAATGCAATCTGCCTTACGGGACAAAACAGGATGAAATAGAGGACGTGTTTGGTAAATAGACAAATGAGCTGTGGAGAGAATGCTGTGTTGTGTTGAGGAAAAGGAAAGGGGCAAACTAAAGCAAATATTTACCCTCACTGGAGAGGTGTTTGGGTTTCGGGCACCTCGTCCAAAGTCCAGAAACTTAACTTCCCCAAACTGTGTCTGCCAGTCGAAACCGAAACAGGCAATACCAGCGAGTGCAAACGTAAATCCCTCAAAGTGAGAAGTGTGACCCCACAGGTGTTGTTTGACCTTGGATTCCAACATGCGTGTCGTTTTTGTTGCCGCTAGAATGAAGAAAGATATGAAGCCCCGAGTGTCTGCGCGGGGGGATTATAAATCCTGTTGACGCATGTCGCCAAGGCTGGGAAAGCTTCTCCACCATGCCCTGTCAGAAATACCACACTCACCGATACAGACAAACTCTCTGTCCTCCCACATGTTTGACTCGCTGTGTGTTGTGTCTCCACAGGCAGAGATAGCGGCAGTGCCAGCAGGATTAAATTCACTGAGACGAGGTTGGTGGGTGGGTGTGTGAAGTTTTCAAGGATTAGACAATGAATCAGCACAATTACTGATAAGAGGCAACTCTTAATGTTAATACCACCGTGCTGTATTTATATAACAGCTTTACTTGTCATGTTTATATGACACCTAAGTGGAAATATTTGTGCTTTTAATCCTCTGACTCGCTGCTATTCTTAGATGTACTGGACTCAAAACTCTGTGTGAACTTTTTTATTATAGTCTGTATTGTGTGAACAGTGTGCAGTATAATAGTTGGCAATGGTAGTGCAGATACAGCACAGTAGTATCAGCACTTTTGAGGTCGACTGACCACCAAGAACTGCAGCTATTACTATGCCAGCAGTGTTGCCAGATTGGGTGATTTTGGGTTACATTTTGCAGGGTAGAATAGGCTTAGATGGCTGGTTTACCATAGGTTGGGTTGGTTTTTCAATATTTTTATGTTTTTGGGTTGTATGCTTTTCATTTCTTTTGGAATATAATTGTAAGGCAACAATTCTTGTGCAGCTCCTGAGTCCAAGACGAATTTCCCTATGGGGACAATAACGTATATGATATCACATCGTATCGTATGGTATCGTATTATATCGTACCATATCGTATCGTATCGTACCGTATCGTATCGTACCTACTGTATCAAGCTTGTTAGCCAGACATGCTAATGATTGCAGGTAAGGATAGAGCAGATACACATATTGTTCAATCTGTTTTCTAGTTTTACTCTGGCCTTCTGTGCAAAATGAAGAAAAAAAACCCCACAATCCAACACTTTAAACGCATTGTTTCACCGTAACTAAAACCCTTGCTGTTTCTGTTTTTATTTAGCCTGGTTCCAGACCATAGACCCCGCCCACTCAACTGAGTAGGCTTGCATCTCTGGTCTGGCATACTGCAATGAATTTTCGATTTGGAAGGACCAATGAACGCCGGGGGTGGGGGCGGGTCTAGCGATTAGCCAATCAGCGCCACGCTGATGTCAAGCTGTGCGCCAGTGGGTAACTGGTGAGGATAGCAACAATGGCGACCGCTACAGATCCTACAGACCACATTAACGATGCTGTCGAGGTATTTCGCCACTACTCGCGTTAATGGAGGACCAAATTAAGGAAGCTGCTCAACTGGATTTAACGGCGATGCAGCTGGGCGTGCACGACGACGGAGACATTTTAAACGGGCAATGCTCGCTTGTTTTCGGCACCCCCGAGGCATGGATACTAATGACGTCAGATTCTGGGTGAGTCGTTGATCTCTACTGATTGATTAGGGAAAAATCAAATTTCCCCCCCTTGTAAATCGTCTTCAATGGAGGCGATGTCAAACTGAAGGTTCTGGGAGCTTCAGTCTGACACTCAGGCTAGTTTTTATTATTATTCTTAGATAATAGATGATCTGAACTGACCGGAACTGATACATCACTGGATACATCCTGTAATCAATAAAAGAAACACATGCATTTAACATGATTTTGACCAGTGTACACGTCTTGTCTCCTGTCTTGTGCATTCTCTGTTTCAGATATTGAAAGGGAAGAAGACTTCACCCCTCCTTCCCTTGTGGAACAAAAACACAGCGTGCATGTTCTCTGTCGAGACATTGATTTAGTGCCAAGGGGACAGGAGCCGAGAGGTCAGGCTCTTTTAGGGACGTATTGAGTGAAGGGACCGTCCTGTTCTGTCGGCTCTCAGAGCATCATGTACTCACACAAAGGCTCAATGTTTGCATCTTATGCATCCCTCTAAATGCGTCCCACACTGTCAGGAGAGGAGCTAAAAATAGCCCGGATGAAATGTTTCAAGGCCTTCGGGGTTGAGCGAGAGAAGCACATTGGTCCTGCTGAGCGCTCACTGTTAAAGGTTTAAAGGTTTGTACTATTTTTTCCATGTAACAGGAATAATGTGAGGAACACTGTGTAGGACACGAATAAGGACAACAAAAAGAACAACTTTACAGCTGAGGTGAGTGAAAACAACCAACCAGGAAATCATCCCGGGGTTCTTCATCCCCAGCTAATAACAAATTGCATTTTCAGATTGATTTCTTCCTTCCAGGCATTATTTTCTGTTAATGTAACTTCAGCATGAAATTAAATTTGAGACTTAATTAAGTGAGGTAATTCATTTAAGTAAACAATATTCTGCTTTAGTTATTTATGCTTTTGTTGCACGGTAATACAGCTGTGAGCAAGGACTGTTTCAAAATATCATCATTCTTAGTTTGTTCGAGGAGGCTTTGGTATGTCAGGAGACATTTCTTAAAAGATCAAACCGCAATGTGAAGATAATTAAATCCTCCATGATGTGTTTATACAATATATATTGATATAAATGGCCGAAATAAATGACAATAAAGGTTAGGTTTAGGCACAAAAACAACATGGTTATGGTTAGGAAAAGATCATGTTTTGGCTTTAGATACCTGGTTTTGCTGCCACTATCCTGGCAGGAAGTGCAACAATGTCTCGGTGAAAAGGCAATCACTTTTTGTAGCCCTGTCCTCCATGGAAACAAAGCGACAGAGCCAGTGGTGTACGGATAGGCCCCAGTGCATTGGCTGCCCTCTCAGCTTTTGCAAAATCACACAGTGTCTTCCATTCCCTACAGTCGGCAGGGTGTCCATCTTTCTTTATGTAAACTTTTCTGCAGTCTTCTTTAGTAGTCTTTCAACTTCCTGGCATTTTCCAACACAGTCTTTGTCTGTTATGGTAAAAGTAATCACCAACAAATTTTCATCCCTTGGTTTCTCAAGCCTCACAATGTTTGCAGGAACAACACCAGGGCACTGTGTCTCCACTAATACGTCTTCAACATCAGCTGCATCCTTTTCCTAGCGTTTCTCTCCTTTTTTCTCTGCCACCCCTGTGAAGATACTCTCTCTCTGTCTTTGTTTTCCAGATTTTCTAGTGCACGTTGCTGGTGGGCTACAGCTGTCTGTTGACACTGCTTCAGAAAGTTGTTGCTTGAAGATCTCATTTTGAACTTCCTCGTCAAGAGACTCTTGTTTGGATTTCTCTCTGTGTGGGTGGACATTCAGAAAATCCAAAGCGTTTCCCAACTCAGACCTTATTCTATCTTTTTTCCATGCATGGGGAATATTGCCACTTGTCAAACCTTCTCCTCTCGTTGACATGTTGCTTGTTCCAATAAAAAAACAAAACTAATCTTCCAAAAAATGGCCGCGAATGATAGGTGATTTCCTACAAAAATGCTGTACACCATCAAATTATCACTGAATAGCAAACATTAAGGCAGATATTTGTCGGATTGGAGAACTGAATGAGGGAAGAATGGGCTGTCCGCCATTCTCACTCTGACCTCTTCACAGGCAACTTGTCACAGTTGCCTGTTTCGACTCTGCCCATCCCTGCTTTTACACAAATAGACAAAATTCAACATATTAATACTTACAAATAGCAGAAAATTGGTATAAAACTCAATGGCAATCACTAATTAATGACTTATTTTTACACACACACTAATAGACTAGCAATGTACAGCATCTGGCTTTAGTTAAGAGGCCTCTTCAACAGCAAATGTACTGATAAGTCTTTGTTGGAAAGGTAAACCAATAAATTTATTAACTGCTGCCTTCCATTTAGATATACCAGTTTCAGAGTGCTGTCCATGCCTTATACTTAAATTAAATGGGGCTACCCTCAATGTAATTAATTCCACCTGCGCTTTTACTTCTATGTCAAAACTTGGTCTAATCATTTGGTGGACTTCACATTTAGTGGATATATTATCTGGAGTAATTGACCCTGAGTTAAATAATAAGAAGGTTTCATTGTGTTGTCCAAAGACACATGACTGTGATGGACAACCACTACTTGTTTCAGACACCGGGTCATCTGTGCTCACTAACTAAACACTCAGTGTGGTAAAGACTTGATGGTTTGTTACAGTCAGTAATTGTAGGCAGACCTGACATTGACAAAGTGCAGGGTCATTCATATCTGACATCAGGGAGTGGTGGCGGGGGTTAACGTTTACACTGTGGGTGCCCCGCCCCCCCTGCTGCCCATCAATTACATCACCATCTGATTACATCATCTCCCACTGGGACTGGTGAGACATCCCAGT
Organism: Epinephelus moara; assembly: GCF_006386435.1. Lineage (NCBI taxonomy): Eukaryota > Metazoa > Chordata > Actinopteri > Perciformes > Serranidae > Epinephelus > Epinephelus moara. Next base: position 9,234,464 of record NC_065519.1, on the reverse strand, counting down.
GTCTCCTCATGATTGGCCCTCTGCGGTGGCGTCCTGTCCATACCACAGCGCAAGATGCTGTCAGATAAACAGTGGAGCTATTGTGAGACAGCAAAGACCTCACCCCCTGTTATTGTCTGTCTGTCCATCTCTCACTTTGTCCGCTATAATTCAACAGAACTGCGACGAGAGTTCAGTCAGAGTTAACGGCTTCACTTGCTCTGAGGCCGCCTTGAAAGCAGACAGTAATCTCAAGACTGACTGAGGCAGTGAAATACAAGTGTGGCCAAAGAAACTCAGCTTTGATCGTGTGTCTCACATAGTTTAAAGCCTGTTATTACTCTGCAGGTAAGGTTTCACTCACTTAAGTGGGGTGTTACATAAACTCAGATCGACCCCTGAAGTGTTTCACAACGGCGATGCACAGGTAATCTGAGCATGACTAAAATCATTATCAGTGGTGCTGGTTTTTATCAGTGCTTCTGAGTTTTGAAAGGTGTTTAGATATCAGTGTTGACATTCTGATGTTTAGCAGATGTAATCTTAATCATGACTATCCTAATTTAGTATGTTCGTATACTAACAGACATGCTAGCACCTTTAGCAAGGTGTGGTGTGTTTAATTTGCACTGAGAAGTCGGAATGTCTGAGTTCTCAGTTGGCAATTTCAACTGGAACTAGAAAATCAGACAAACCTCAACAACCCCACCCTCAAAATCCAATATGGCTGCCGTGAGTATCAACAGTAATGAAAGCTGTAATCGAAACTCTGGCGCCGTAGCCCCCATGTCAAGAAAAAATGTTGTGTCCAAGACCACCCTACGGACTGTCTGCGGATGTCTACGTGCCACCCCAACAACCCAACTGTCCTTGCTGGTATCATTCCAGCAGAGGTCAGATGAGAAGCAGCAACGCTGGCCCTCGCTCGAAAGGCACGGACGAGTGAATCCCACTTCCTCCACAAGATCACGACTGAGACACCACAGCGCTTGTGTCTCAAGTCCCGGTGCTCCTTTGCCACACACACCCAAGAACTGCTCCGTGCAACACCATCTAAAACCTCCGAGGCTGCCTGGGTTAAGGCAAGATGGAGGGACCAGTGGAAGTCAGCAGAACCATGACCCCACAGCAATGGACAACCCTCAACCGCCTGGAGAACATAATAACCAGCTGCCCCAAACACCGACCACTGAATGGCCGGCGTGGTCTCATTGACCTGGACGATGAAACACTGGGCTGGCTTGCCTCAACAGAGTTGAAGGTCTGAAGACATATGCCAGAAGAAGAAGGCTGTCATAACAAATGGTTAAATAGCACTTCTGCCAACTTCTATCTATATACGTGCTGCTACGGTGTTTGTATGAGCAAAATACAACGTGATGTGTTGTTATCAACTGTATTTCAAACAGTGACTTACCTGGCTAGAACTGGTATCGCTAACAACATCTTGGTTTTGTGAATTGTCCTGGAGCACAATCAACTCGGGTGTGACATCATTCCAAGCTCCGACCTCCGAGGTAAATGGAAGGCAGCCTTGTTATGGATCCCACAACTTTCCTTGGCAAGTGTCGGCATAATGTGCTGTGATTGTCTAGAACTCGTCACCATCTTTGGTGTGATTGGCTTATACCCGTCACATTGATACTTTATCAATCAATGGTTACAACAGGCTCCCAGGAAGGCCACTCACCCTTGCAGCACATTTCCCCTACAGTCCACAAAGCATTTTCCCCATAGACCACCATTATAAAAGAGACATTTGTAAATATCGTATGAGCGGAGCGGGAACTACTACATATGCCGCGTGCCAGGTGAGCAACTCCATTATTTGGGGGCCATCTTGGCCCTACTACTAGCCTTTTTTAAAACATCAAACTACATATTTGTGACTTGTATTGATGGGTTTATGTCTTTCACAGGAACCAATGAGCTTAGGTCGAGTGCCTCAGACAGGATGGGAAGTCAGAAAGCACTGAGAGATGGACTCGTGCTTCGCTTGGGAACACCAACCTTATCGTTTAGACACACAACGTGCTGCAACACTAAGATTTGTTTCCCCAGAGGACTAATTCTTGAATGGAGATGTACACAAGAGAGACAAGACTGTACCCCAGTGTTTGTCCCACTCCAACCATAATTAGTTTTTATTTTAATTAGAGAAACGAATGGTATGGTTTCCGGTATTGTCACAACAGCCTGGTGCACATATTATTAGGCCAAACAATGAAAAGGGGATTTTTGTAGGAACAGAATGTTGCATAAACAGGCACTTTGTATGCATCGAGTCAGACTGGGGCTCCACTGTTCAGCCAAACACTGCACTCGCTAATTGCGAGATTGCAGAGTTAAGTTATTCTGCTTTGAGCGGTTCAACAGCTTTGTCTGTTTGAGCAGAATATTTTAGGGCTGCATTCACTGATATTTTCTGACTTCAGCTTCTTCTTCTGCATAACTTTTTTTTTTCCTACTACAAAGATTTTCTGTTTTGTCGGCTTGACATTTTTGAGCAAATAAAACCATTCATCAGTCTGTTTCGCCGTTCAATTTGTTTTATACGGTTCAGTGTGGGCGGGTAATTGTGCACTAAATGTCATCAAACAATGAAATTACTTGAATCGGGAAATCGCTTTTTAAATTATTCATAGTCAGCTTTCAGAAGCCTCTTTAGCCCTTTTGGAAAAACAAAATGGAGGAGGCGCTGAGGAGACACAGGAAGGGGAACAGCACACTTTTCTTTGTTCCAGACGGACTGTGTTTCTACGTGGGATGATGTTGTCGTCAGTAATTTCACCTGTCATTACCCTCACAAATAGAAATCCCCTGTTTAATCTGCATTTCCATCACCCGATGCTTCTATTAGGACAAAAAACTGGAGCTAATGATTGGAAAAGATTGGCTTTTCATTCATTTAGAGACACACACACTCACACACACACACACACACACACACACACACACACACTCTCTCTTCCTGCCGGAGAGTTCGTGATGTGCCTGTTCTGTCTTGTGGTTTTATCGCTGGTTTTGATCTTTATTTTCAGCCTTTGTTCATTGTAAAACACGTCTTGATGTTTGTTTAAAGTGCCTCAGAAATAAATCCGGACTTTATTTTCCACGCCGTTGCACGAGGTCGTACCCTCATCTTTACCCCGTTTACTCAAATTTCCCAAAAGGCCTGTTTGAAAGAAACTCAATGTCCCATCACATCAGACGATCCTCGCATTGATCGACTCGATCTAAGATGTTTTGTGCCTTGTGCAAATGAGCCACAGGCTTCAGAAGATGAGAGAGGAGACGCTCATGACAACAGAGCTCGATTAAGGAACTCATGAGTGGAAGTTTCCTGGCTGCTAGTCAAACGTAATGAGCAAAGTGAAGAGTTATGATTCTCCGAGTGAATGAAATGAGCGTTGTGTGACTCATGCTGTGACTCTTCCTCCCTCAGTGGAGCCAGCAGGAGGCTTGCCCCGCACAGCAGCTGCTTGTCTCTCTGTCTAAACAACATCCATAACACTCTGTACATCAGCCACAAACTGCTTACGTTTTAAAATCTATCAGGGGACATATTGTCAGCCTGCAGATTAGCTCCAACTTTCCAATAACTCCTGGGAAGGGGAATTTTCATGTCGTCTTTTCATTTGAAGTTACATATTCATGTAACAGGCAAATTAAAATTGAGCAAGTATACACAGAGGATTTTTCAAAACCTCTTACTCAATCAAATCCAATGATTTCAACATCACGCAAATGGTCCAAAGACTCACTGTTCCCACTTAAATATCCCAATAAGTAAATTTAAACCTTGAAACAGTTGATATGGAAAGCTCGTTAGCAAACAGTTGCAATGTTAGCACTCCTTTTAAGTTGTGTTATAAGCTACCTGATGAATGTAAGTCAGCAGCTGCCAGAGGAAAATGTTGGCATTGGACATTTTTGCTAACCGTGAATACATTACATTTGTACGTTTTATATGTATTGTATTAACGGTTCTAAAGCAATGTAGTATGTTGTCGGCACTTGGATGGGATGGTGGATGGTGTGACTGTCTGCCAAGCTTCAAATCACTGCAGACAAATTCAACACCAACAAAAGCCAGTGAGCCACCACTGCGTTTCCAGCTCAGATTGTACCATGAAAAGTGTTTTATTCAACACATTCTCACCTCATCACATATCGATGTTTGGTCATGGTCCTTCCATGACCAGATGTGAAAGGTACCCTGGGTGCATTTGTTGTTGACGTTCTGGGACGCCGTGTCAAGTTCTGCCTGTTACATGTATTGTCTAATTTCAAAATACACTTCAGTTTTCACAGGAAATTAACTGTTTACGTACAGTCTCTTTCAAAATAACACCACGAATTGATGGGTTTTTTTTTCCTTCAACAACAAACGCAAGTGGTTGGGTTTAGGAAAAAGAACAGGGTCTGGCCGCTCTTACCTGCCCCACTCAGACTTTCGTCGCTTAACTTTTGTTCTTGTCCTGTTGCATTTCCCCCTGCTGCTGCCGAGTGCCCTTAAACTATAATAACAACCGGCCGTGTGTCATGCCGACATTAAAAGACAGGTTTTATTGGTGGTGTCTGACGCCGCAAGTCATTGCCCAAGTGCCAGATTTTGACGACTTCAGAGTGAGACCGGGTGATCGATTGCTTCTCCAGCTATAAATGTGCCCCTAAAGCCCGATATTTTAAGCCAAGACAGGATCTTTTCCTAACTATAACCAAGTGGTTTTTGTGCCTAAACCTTACCACATGTTAATGAAACTGTGGTTGAGACGTTAAGTTCCAGCGTATCTGCAAATGTTACATATCCATCGTTTGCAGAAAAGCGCAATGCCACCATTTTTATTTTGTCCATTGGGTTAAAGTCCATCCATCCATCCGTTTTCTAACCGCTTATCCTCTTGAGGGTCGCAGGGGGGGCTGGAGCCTATCCCAGCTGACATTGGGTGAGAGGCGGGGTACACCCTGGACAGGTCACCAGACTATCACAGGGCTGACACATAGAGACAGACAACCATTCACACCTACGGACAATTTAGAGTCACCAATTGACCTATCCCCAACCTGCATGTCTTTGGACTGTGGGAGGTAGCCGGAGTACCCGGAGAAAACCCACGCTGACACGGGGAGAACATGCAAACTCCGCACAGAGGGGCTCCCACACCCGGGATTGAACAAGGAACCCTCTTGCTGTGAGGCAACAATGCTAACCACCACACCACCGTGCCGCCCTGGGTTGAAGTCAAATTTATCAATCAATTTACTCTGTTTTAGCTCTGTTTTGGTCTCCGCCCACTCTCTTCAGCTGCTAAATGCTCACCAGCTCATTGTTAACTTTGCTTTTTAATCCGTTGTGCTGAAAACTACTACTACTACTACTTCACTGACAATGTCCCTGATGTGAGCGGTGAAACTGAACCAAAAATCACAGGCCGTACAACCAAAACACGAGCTAAAAGACACCTCAAAAGGCAGAGGGAAATTGCTGATTTGTGCAGGACATTCTGCAGCACATAGGTCATGTGATCACAGCCTCCTGGCTCACGATTACAGTGAATGAAAACAGACTGCAACATACATGCATAGGATATTCTCTGTGTTATTCCTGAGCTTTACTGAAGCTGTATCTAATATGCAGTATATTATTTCCTGTGTAAACAAATTGTTAATGTGTTGAGCATCATTATTTACACGTTTTCCTGTAATTCAGTCGGACATATTGAGGTATTTACAGACTCATGAAAAGAAAATGATAAAAACTTGACTAGAAGTCCTGTGAGTCTGAACAAAGCATGTCCACACAGTGCAGGAGAGCAGAGGTGAAAATGCCATCAACTGCTCATGTCTTAAAACCCTCTTGAGAGCCATTTTTGGAGCACTAATCTCTGACATTCAGGCCTTCCAGAGGCCCCAAAATGGAGTTGATTACAGAAGTAAATCCTCATCTTTCTTATTAAAACAAGTCTAAACTTTTGGACAGCCCTGGCACACGACTGAGTTATGATAAAGCAAAACACGGAAGGGCGGTCCCTGCTTCAAAAAGAAAAACACACCTGAGGGTACATTCCCTGTACGTGATTAAGCAGCATCCTGGCGTTGAGTCATCGCTGCAGGCTCGTCAGGTGTTCATCACTAAGAAGGAGTCCCTGGCTTCTGATTGGCTCTTCGTGTTTTTTGTTCCGGTGACGCAGCTTTGAGTGTCCTTCCTCAGACTTACATCAACATGACACGACATGAGACAGCAACACATTCTTGTTTCTGCTAAACATGAATCAGTAACTGCGTAGAATTCCTCTGAAGTTATGATTAAGCAGCACAACGTGATAAGAATGTTTACCTGCCCTGGTCTTGTTCGCACTTGCCGTCTGATCAATTAACATCATATTTAAGCACCCGAAGTGCTTCCACACACAACAGACCCCGGTGTGACTGTGTGGCAGGCTGTAATTACAGTCCTGCTAACTGTTTATTCCCCTTTAAAGCCTTATTTTTTACAGCTTTGCCTTCCATCGTAAATGTGCTTTACGGTATCTGGCAGGATGGTTGTTGGTGGGATACAAAGATCAACAAAGGGAATTTTGTGAGCCATTAATCTTCTGCAGGTCGGCCTGTTTCTCTGTCACACAGTAATGGGCTAATCAAGGGGAACAGTAACCCGTGGGAGCGCCACCCACCTTGTGTGCACCGTGCTGTGAACCATACCTGTTGTTGTCTCTATTAGGATGTCAAGTTCAAAGACTTTTTTTTCTCGTGTTAATGACGAGGAACAAACTGCTCGGCCAGGTTTCAGAAAGAATCTTGTTTTATTATGAGCCAATAAGAAAAGATGATCTCAAAGTAAATGGGTTCATTATTGTTAATAAGCAGCAGCTGCAGCAGGACTGTCACCACAATCTTGTTTCATACTGTATACTGTAGAATATTCTTGAAACATTTTATATATAGAAACTTTTAAGTGTACCTACTTTCTATTATGTTTCAGCAGTGCTTAATTTGTAAAATTAGAAGTAGGGGAACACTTTGGGCCTCTGAGAGAGCAGTGTTCCCCCACTCACCCTCTTGCGATTGGACTTTGAACTTATCCCACAGTAGTGGTGAGGCACCATAGTACTACGGTCCTCCACCCTGCAACACTAGTGACATCAGCCAATACTGTATGTAGTTTTTAGATGTGAAAAGTTCTAGACCCATGCAAATTAGCTCTGGAACGCACCAGGGCCTTTTCTGAAAAGATCCTGGTATGCGTTCCAGTACGTTCCGGCTCAAATTAAACACTGTATTTCAGTATAGACTTTATCTTGCACATAACTGTACATATTTGTTGTGTTTACTTGTATTCTATTCTTGTTTATTCTATTAATTTACATATGGTAGTTGAATGTCACACTTACAGCCTCAGCACAGTGATATATATATGTATATATCATTTTTAATATTTTTATATCTTAAGTACTAGTGTTAAACACTGTAGCATAATGCACATTATATATATATATATTTTTTCTTTAATGAACTTTTTCATTTCTATTTTATTTTATTACTTTATATTTACATACTCCTATTTCATACTCTTACTCTTTCGTTTTATAATTCGTTAAATTGCAGCGACTGTAACAAATCAAAATTTACCCTCGGGAATCGATGAAGTATTTCTGATTCTGATGTTTAGTATTCTTTCCACTGAGCACTAACTTAAAATATTATTAGTAAAGAGCCAGAAGTGACCATATCTGGACAAACTGGTGGAGCTAACCCTAAGGCTAGCAGCTAGCTTGATTAGCATGGTGCATTCACAGCTATGGTTAACTGTGATAATGCTAATGTTAACTTTTTGCTAGTGAAAAACAGGCTCAAAACCATTACTACAAAATGTAATTACCAGAAAAACAAAATATCTGACTATTTAGAAGTAGAGTACAACCACACACTGAACAAGACTTCTTCAGACTAAAGGGCCGTACACATGCTGTGTCATTAACCGCCTGGAAGACACGAGGTTGGGCGCTGGGTGCTACTTTTGTGTCTTTTCTATACCAGCTTTCAAGAGTGCGGTGGCAGGTTGCGTCTGAAGTTGCTAAGTAACCTTAACAAGCACCATCATAGCCTGTTTACCTGAAAACCTGGGTGCAGAGCTGATCTTCTTCCAGGTGCTGCTTGTAAGTGTGTAGGTTTATCGTCTGTGGGACAGATGTAAAGCTCTGGCAGCCCTGCACTAACATGATCAACTTCTCCATATTGACCCCAGACTGATATTTACAGATGATGGAAAAGATATCTGTTGGCTGTGATTGGTTGTTCCTCGTCACATGACATGCAGTGCGCAGTGCTGCATTCCAAAAGTTGAAATCAGGTAATCTCAGGGTGCAGCCATCTGGCCCTGAAAAATAGGCGCTTGGGAACCTGTGCACACTGCAACAGCGTCACTATGGTGTTTAAGCGTACCTACTGTGCGTCTACATTTTAAACAATGAATTTGAGGGAAAAAAATGCGGCTTGTGTACGGCCCCAAAAACATTACAATCAACTTTCATGAACAGCAAAGACACTGAAACAGGGACAGCTATGCTTGTATCTAAATCTGGGGTTACGCCATGGTTACATGACCTAACGGCACCTGCCTGTCATTCAAAATGGCCACGCCCTTAATTATTCATAAGTTTAAGCCTTAATTTTTTCATTAAATGGGTGAATTATATAAAAATTCTCCCCCTGTACAGTCATCATGGATGGGGAAATTAGCTACGGAGACCCAAACCTTTTTTGTACCAGGGGTACTTTTGGGGGTTATATTTTACTATCTATTCTTCTTCTCCAAACATAAATCATTTCAGTGGCAAGTTTTAAAATCTTTTTTAAAATGTACTTTTCCATGTTGACTTTACCCAGAAGTGAATCTAAACACATGAGGTAACTCACAGAGCACCTTATCATTAGATGGGAGGACACCACGACATTTACTTGTGCTTCGTCACTCTCTTCACCCATATTTTTGGAAACTTCAAACACACACACACACACACTCACAGAACAGAAACTTCAGGGCCTGTTATAGTTTCTCCTCTCTAAACACATTAGGCAATGATTAACTGGTGCCTTGTTTCCTCTCTGGGAGCCACTTCACCTCCGGCCGTCGCTGTGTGATCTTGTGCTGTGCGATTAGCCGACCTCCCCCTCCTCCCTCCTCCCTCCATCAATATAATACTTGAGTGATCAAACCCTGAAACCCCCAACAGTCAGCCAGTCAGCTTCAAAGCACCTGCAGACCGACTCCTCCCTCCTCATGACCACATTAGTCTGTCTGTCCCCACTGAAAACTGATTCTTACTGGCTGCCAGACTTTTTTTCTTCTAGCAGTGTGCAACGTGTGTATTAATGAAAGCCTTTGATGTCTGAGGAAACAACCCACCTACCTACTACAACACCTCACTGCTAAACACCAGCTAACAGGTCCATTTTGGCTGTTTTTGTTACCTCAGAATGAGCCCCTTATATCTACATAGGGAGCAGGTCCTTGTCTACAGTAGCGCAGAATAGACAAACCAAATATTTGCTGGAAATCAATGATACATCTTTCAGTAACTTTTTTTTGCGGTCACTGATGTTACTGGTGGGATTAAATGGGTTAACTGGAAGTTAACTAATTAAACAGTACATCTATTCTCTAAAGGAAGTCAGCTGTCATGTCACGTTGTCCTGTAGGAAACTTCCTAGAATCTATTAGAAAAGTACAGACCCATAAATAATCAGTTTAGCTGCTGTTGCCTGTAATGGTTCCTTCCAATCACTACGGCTCATAATATAGTTCAGAGTATTGTTTGTTTGCTTCAGGCTGCACGAGTCCACGTCTGCCTGTGTTTCTCTCTCCAGCCTGTCTGGCACCAAATCTGCAGGCCACAGGGTTCTGTAAACAACCCTCGCCTGTAGATATGTTTACAGCTTTTCTTCGAAAAACACACTTCATTGTATCCGTGCTGCTCCTGATAATCGGCCCGCGGGTCACAATGCTTGATCTGAAGCTGGCTGAGGTCATCCACTTCCTGCTAATTGTCAGGGAGATCAGTGTGGTAGTGGTGATAAAGTGGGCCAGGAAACTGGTGGACTGGGAGTGCTGAGTGGAGCTGGAGGCTAAAGGGGGACTGGGAATATGGTTAGGCCTGGAGGTGGAGTTGGAAATGATGGTGGTACTCGCGTTGGGATGCTGTTTTCTCTATCCACACTTCACTCACTTCTCTTAAAAATAAAATTTACAGCTCTCTGTACAGCTCAGTAACTTTATGTTTTGGAGCAACGGATGTGTCATTCCCTCCACTTTCTATTTCAGGGCTTCAACGGTGCAATTTACTCCTCCTAAAACAAAAGCCTGCTTTTAGTGTTATCCGCTAGTGGTCCTGATTGCTTGGCTGAATAAGGAAATTCCCTGTCTAAATGCAGAGTGAAACCACCTGCCTTTACACTAAACACAACCACAACACAACAAGAAGAAACTGCAGACTGAAGGTAGAAGGGACAGGATCTTATCCGACGGTCAAGGATAGGGAGGATTAAACCCGTTTCAGCCCAGGCTCAGGGACAATCCTGCTTTAACTTTGCTATCTCATGGCTGAACTCCCGTCTTTGGGACCTCGCTGACTCTACAGACACGGGAACGCATTACAAACAGCCCCTGGAACGACGCGTGGAATAAACACTGCGCCTAAACAGAACCAGATGTTCCTCCAGCTATGAACCGGAGAACGCTGTGATCCCTCTCTGGGTTGGGCTGATCCCCAGCGTCACTGAGGCAAACCAGCTCCAGCTTTAGGCCTTAGCAAAACAGGTCTCTTCCTGTGCCTCACAGGAGCAACTATTCCTATCCTGAGGCCCTTTATTATGCAATGTATGCATTTCATTTGGAGAATATTAACGCCGTGAGCGACTGAAATGGAGTCTTTGAAGTGACGTGGTGACTACGGCGTCTGTTACTTAAGCAGAAGTGCGTAACAAGGTTTTAGCTTTATCCTTAAGGTGGCCTGAGCTGGATATTTGCTGGATGACAAACTCAGATTACAGCCAGCGTCCAAAGTGAAAGCACAAATAAAAGAAACAAAGAGTCTACAGTCATGCTAGCAGCTCAGTGAGGCACAGCAAGGCCCCAAGAACGCCCACTCAGCCTTGCAGACAATTTTTCCAAGTGGCAACTCAAGGCATTGCAGCAAAAGAATTCCCTGCAGCCCTAAAAGCATTTTCCCCATAGACCACCATTATAAAAGACACGTCTGTAAACCTGTTAACAGGACACCTCAAACTGCAACAAGGTCAATTATGAATCCTTCTACTTTAAATTTTTGAGCCAGGAGCTCAAGCCGAGAAAAGTGCATCATAATCACCACAAACTATGAACCGAGCAGGAACTCGTGGGTGCATACTGAACTTAAGTTCAGTTAAGACAGTATAAAATATGAATTTGACCCGCTTGTGGTTCTTAAAGAAGGGACAAAGTTATTACAATCCATCCTGAAGGATACATAAATATCTGAGCCAGAATTCCAACCCAGTCACCAGAATAAACGTTGGCATTGTATGTTTCTGCAAACCAAGGATATGTCACATTTGCACAGTAATTTGTAGCAAATACGCTGTGGTTAACATGCAGTTAGGTTTAGGCACAAAAAACACTTGGTTATGGTTTGGAAAAGATCATTTTTGGGCTTAAAAACCCCACAACAACAGCTGGAGGAGCCGTCAATGTCTCTGTGGAAAAACAATGATGGGTCACTAAAAAACAATTGTTCACTCAACACATTCTCACTCTGACCTCGTCACATACCGACATTTGGTCATGAACTTTCCATGTCCAGATACAACGTGAAAGGTACCCTGGGTGTGTTGGTTGTTGACACCGTGTCAAGTTCTGCCTGTCAAATACACTGTCTTCTTTCAAAATACACCTGTTTTCACAGGAAATTTACTGTTTACATGCAGTCTCTTTCAAAATAAATGCAGTACAATAATTAACTTTTTTTTTTTCTTTCAACAAATAATGCATGTCGTTGTGTTGAGGAAAAAAGAACGGAGTTTGGCTTAATAATCTTACGCCACTCTCCTGGGTGCAAGTAGGTGTTTGTTGGACCCATCCACCACCCCTCCCACACGCCCCTGTAGGACTTTTGCTGTCTTAACTTTCGTTCTTGCCCCGCCGCGTTTCACCCTGATGCCGCCAAGTGCCATTAAAGTATAAGGGCTCATTTATGCTCCCTTTACGTACGAAAATGTATACGTCCATTTCAAACGATGTTACCGTCACTGCCCACATACTTCCATGCGCCCTTTATGTTGGCATGGATGTTAACCAATATATCCACCAGGGGGCAGCCCAGAGTCAAAAGTTTATGACGACAACAAACTCAAAAACAAACATGGCGACTGTGGAGGAGATATTGATAATGTACCTCTTGCATAAAAGACAAAAACAGAGGCAGCGTTGTAGGAGGCGGTGGTCGGTGAGGCCGTTAAATACATTGCGACTGGAGGATGGAGAATTCTTTTCTCTAGTATTGCCGATGAGAGAAATTGAATTGTTATTTCATCTTCGTGTCTCACTAGAGCTACGAATCGGGTAGTGACAGCAACACTGCCCCGACGGTTCCCGGTGGTACTGCTCCATTTGGCCCGTATCCGTAAGCTTTATGGAAACGTGCAGAAATACGGACGAAATGAACGCAGAAAATGGACAGAAGGCTCCGTCCGTATCCTATTTTAAATTAAATTTACCTGAAGTGGGGTAAGTCAGGTTAGGAGTAAATGAAGAGCAACTTAAGCACATATTAGTGTTTGATAAGGATATCTGTATTGATACGACATTTCTATAGGTTCCGACAATTTTTAAGTTCACGCAAGAGTAAATGTTAGAGGACTATACTGAAGTTATGTTTATATTTACCTTATTTATGTGTTAGAATACAGGCATAAGATATTTACGCCAGGTGGGGTGCGGTAAGGCACTTTAGTGCACATAACAGTAGGAGACTGTGGACAACATGTGTAAAAGACGACATGAAGTTTGTGTTGGTTTGGCTTGCAATAAGTTTTTGACCGTGTTATGCAGTGTTAAAGTATAATTACAGGAATACGATGAGAATATATAGAAAAAGGACAGAGAGTCGCTAGTGGACTGGACAAGATGTAAGTTTGGAAGGACTCGGCCTGTCGTTTTGTTTTTCCTTTTTGGATTCTCAATAAACCTTGTTCAACTTTTTCCTGCCTCGTGTGAGTGCTGTAGATCTCCAGAAAAGGAACAGAAACTGAGACCACCACAATGTCTTTACAAAAACTAACAGAAGATAGAAAAAATCTTTATTAAACACTTCTGCAAAGTTACAAATTCTTCATACTGAAAGTATCTGCCAAATGTTCACTGATTACATATTTAATTTATTTTCCATACAATATCTTCTTATAGCAACTGAAGCATTATTTACATTTTCATGGTCATATTTAGTTAACGTAGAATACTTTGATAAGGTTAAGGGAGGATCGACACTTTCTGGACTTGTTCCTCCACAACATACCTGGTAAAATCATTTAGTAGTATATAAATGTGATTTCTGGGAGACATTACTGGTAGAAGTTTGACATTTAGATTTGCGAAAGTAGACAACAAGGCCCTTGATATTTTGTAAGACTGTGAACCTGACGCACTAATGACAGTCCATAACTTTGGAGATGAAATCCTCGATGGCTGCCTTGGCAGGGAAGCTTGCTTTTGTTGTAACTCAAAACTTGAGCTGGGAAAGTTTGGAGAGGCAACAACTTTGTGGGATTAGTCTCCATGGCTCGTGTATATTTTCACTGAAAACAACAGATTTTCACATTCCGCTGCATCATTTATTCATCTGACAAGCATTATGGTTTCAGGCTGGCGTTATTAGATGATGCAAATATTTTCCTCTTGGGTGGAATCTGGCTCCTTTCTTTTTTTCTGCTCTCTATCTTTTCTTTTTTTTTGTCTCCTCCCTGGCTGAAGTTTTGAAATGAAGCGAGCATCCAGTTCGCAGGGACTTCACTGGATCCACCCTCGTTCTTTGGGGAGGAAACCGCTTCCATTCCCTCCAAATTGAGCCTTAGAGCCGCAGCTCCGAGCCTGCTGTTACACAACCGGTGGGTTGGAGAGCAGCATACTCACATGCTGATGTTAACTACATACGCAGCACTTTCCGCGGGTCAAACCTCAGCCTCCAAACCCACAGACTATCTATTAGACTCAAAATGAAGCTGTTCATTTGTGCTTGTGGTACAGAATTCCATTTGAGTTACAGTAAAAAAACTTTAGCTTTGTCATGGTACAGTAGATGATGAAGATTCAGTCCTCGGTAAAGGCCAAAGCCTGTGACTCATGCAGTATGGCTGGTACTTATTATGCACACTCACATGTGGCCGTGCAGCACAAGCTATGGTGCGCTGTCTTTGAGTTTCTGATGTAAGTCTGTTCCTTTTTCTGTTTAGTACATTCTGTTTATGCCAAGCTCACAGCATATGGAGGGGAAAGATATTCCAAGTTCATGACTTTCAAGCATTTCAAACACAACTCAATACAGATGTATGATCACAGAGTTGGCTCCTGTGAGTGCTAAAAATACTGTTCATTGCAATATAGCCCGTTAATACATATCCACCATCTTCAGTTTGGGTTAAAAGTGAGGGAAGGCAACTTATTTTAGAAGCATCTCTAATATTTGTTGAAATTTTCTTTACATCCCAATAGCAGGCAATAAATGAAATGCTCTGGGAAAACAAAAGAAAACAGTCAGGTATCTGTGGCTGTCGCAGGGCCCGTTATAAACCCGTTCAGGCCTTCTGTTCTGGCAAAATGAAATGATAGGATGGCTTACCTGTCTGTCAGACAGAGGGAGTTGCTGTTGGCTGTTCTACAGATGCAGATATGCATGCACGTCCCTTCGGAGTGTAAAAGTCTGACTCAATGGCGGAGAATTCTGCAGAGAAAGTCACTGCTCCAGGATTGGAAACACTGCAGAGCAAACCAAAAAAAGGAAGACGGACTAATTAAAAAGAGAGTCTGACAATAAATGAGATAAAACATGTCAATATCGGCACAGTGTTTCAGAGATGGAGAGATGTTGCTATTTGTTTAGTCTTCTGCTAACCAGAGCCAAAGGCTCACAGCTGCATTATCAAGTTTATGTTTCTGTGGCTGCTACAGACCACCTCGACGGGAGGAGCGAGGGCAACAGGTCGGTAGACGGACCCTAGTCAGAGGCGACAGCAGCCTGAATCCAGCCAGGGCAAACCCCAGCTCCAGGGCACTGGCAAGCCCCGACTCCCCACTGGAACAACAAACATGTTAGACCCCATGCTTCCGCTGGCCACCATCTCAGTGTAATGGTCAGCACTGGGCGGTTTGCAGTGGCCTGTCTCCTGAGCTGCAGCCCGCTCTCCTCTTGGGGGAGCAGTCCATATTAGTGGAGAGCAAGGCAAGAGGACGACGGGGTGGCTAATGTCAGCTTGTTAATTCTTGTCTCATTTGTGGTCTAATAAACAGAAAAGGGAAAAATGGGCCAAGGAGCAACTGAGTCAATGAGCTGCATGTAACTGGAGGCTACAATGAAATACGATTAAATAAGTCAATATATGTATATAATGTATGTCATTCACTTATTTATTTAATCTTACTTAAAGGGAATCACTGGGTTACTGTATGAGGCATGTGCATGCCTTTGGTCATCTGGCGGTGGCTTAGGACGGAAAGGAGAGAGCTGCAGGAGGATTTTTAATGTCTGCTTTTTTCCAGATTTCTGCCTGCTCCAGCTTAAATCACCTTAAACGTCACATTTTGGCAAATGTGAAGCATATTCATTTGCTTTTTGACAATGCATTCATAATATTATAATGCCAAAATGTATTTATATTTTTCCCAAATATAATTACCACTTGAATGTTTACATGATTTTTTTTTTTACAAGTCAAAAACTGGTAATTATGATTGCTCCAATATAACTTAAAACCAGCATCAGTAACAAACCCAGCTGGAGTGAGCCTATTTAAGTTCTATGGCGTGAGAAATAGCATTCTGTCTTTACAGATAAATACTTAAACAAGATAGTTGTGCAGTTTTGCTGCAGCAGTCTTAATTGTTCAGGTATGACCAGTGGCTGCCAGGCCCCCAAGAAGTGTGCTTGACTTTGAGGCCAACTACCATAGCGGTCAGATGGTGGAATTACAGCTTCAGGGTACGTCACATGATGCCACTGGGCCCAAAAAGACTTTTCCCACAGACTTACAGTACATTGTGAAATTTGTGACATAGTGTCACAACCCTCAAAATCATGATTAAATAATTGTCTTCCTTTTCAAGTTAGCAGAAGGCTAAACCAAAAGTTAGCTGCTCAGCTGGCAAAGTTTCTAGTGCACTATGGCCCCTACGATGCGGAAGACCTGTATAATTTTACACCCAAAAAGTTTGGCTTCGTGTGGCACTGAGCAACTTTCATAGCAGTGAATGGGGCCCGGCCTCCAACACTGTATCCAGGTCTCCTTATACATCTATGATGGCTCTGCTGGCTAATCTCAGCTTAACGTAACTATAAAACTGGTAATTAATATAACTCAGATACAAAGTGACATTAGAGACAAACTTGAATGGAACCTTTGTAAATCTTAAATGAGAAATAGTCGAGAAATAAAAGATGAAAACTTATAAACAATAAAAAAAAAAATTCACACCCTCATTAACATATCAGCCTTAAGGCCCTGACACACCAAGCCTATGGCCGATTGTCAGTCAATGTTGGGCTGTCGATGAGTTTCTGTTGTTGTAGTCTTTGCAGTGCGTCCCACACCGTTGGCCCTTGTCAGCCCTTCTTTTAGCAGATTCAGCATGTTGAATCTGTGTTGGAGACAAAATACGTATTTACATATTACATATTTTTCCTCTTACCTGTAGTGCTATTTATCAGTCTAGATTGTTTTGGTGTGAGTTGCTGAGTGTTGGAGATATCAGCTGTAGAGATGTCTGCCTTCTCTCCAACATAAGTGAACTAGATGTCACTCAGCTTGTGGTGCTCAAAGTGGCAAAAAATACATTTAAAAAACTGAAAAGCAATATTTCTTTTTCAGAAACCATGACCCGGTTACTCAAGATAATCCACAGACCTTGTTGTGAGCAGTTTTCTTTCTACTGAACTACACCTACTAAACGTATCACTGCGCAGAGGGACGTGTGCATCTACTACTAGCTCAACTAGCACCCCTGAGCTAGCTAACATTACGCCTCACCTGCGGAGAATGCCATCAATGTTTACATCTCATGCTGTCACGAGCATGAGCCTCTCACCCATGAGTAGATGCACACTTCCTTCTGTGTGATGTTACGCTAGTTCCATTATATTATAGACAGTCTACATCCAATATCTCCAAAACTCGGCAACTCACACCCCAAACAAATAATAGCAGTAAAAGTTAGAGGAAAATATGTATTTTTGATTTTGGGGTGAACTCTCCCTTTAAACTGACTTTACTGAAGTTGTGTATATTGTGCAGAGATTCCCAAACGAGAGAGACGTCTGGGTGACGTGACAATTGAGAAGCTTTAAGAGTCTCCAGGAAGTGTGAAATTTGTTAGAAGTTTGACACCAAAGAAATGAAAGGGAAGGAAAAAGTGTGGTTATGGTTACTGGGAGGGAAATAAGCTTTTGATGGTGTATCTTGTGTCAAATAGAGTCTCCTATAAGCCGAGCTAGAAGTGCAGTAAAGGAACGAGAGCCACCCTCAGTTTCCTCCCTGTCCTCCATTTGTCCTCGTCATGTTCTCCCCTCATCGTTAAGAGACAGACCACCAATAACAACGCTCAAGTAAATTCATACAGCTGCGGCGGGGCTGATACTGTGCATCGCCCACATCAAGACGGGTCATGAGTTTGTTCCCCGCCACAGCCAATATGTCTGTCAACAGCCATGAGTTAAACGGCCAAAATGCAAAACATGATTCCAAATAATTAGTCTTGTACAAATCCCACTGTGCTCTGATAAAGCTCAGCCCGAACTGGTTGGCGTAGAAATCTTCAAATAACCCTCCATTATCGTTCCACCGCGCTGGCATGGCCCACAGCACAACAAAAATAACAAGAGTCATTTGGCGCCCCAAACATCTCCAGCATCTGTCGAGCATGCTGAGGCTTTGATAGTTTCTGGGTCGCCCGCAGAGTAAACCAGATTCCTTTCCTCAAAATAACTGGCTGTTAAAGTAGATGATGTGTTTAAATTTGCGCTCTTATGAGGAGTTGCAAAAGAGGGAATTTCCCACTTGTCATTTAATGTGGCAGTGAAGGGACGCTGCACATAAACATATGACATTTGTGAAAACAAACCAGTCCAAGAGGTCAGAGAAGGGGGATTTCAGTTTTCTTTACAGTGTCAGAGTGATGTTAACACAGCTTTATGAACAGCATTTTCTCTGCAGCATTATTCAGAGGGGATATTTTACATGTAGAGCTCCTGTAATTAGACATTTTTACTCGTTTTGCCAGTTTAGGCTAATGCAGCAGTGAGGAGGGATAAGAATCTCTGCTGAGTTGATGCCCAAATTACTCGGGGTAGAACGGAGCATTAGTGATGCATAATTTACTATCCTCCTAAAACAAACTGTTGGAAGAACATTTTTGTTGTATGAATGGTAGACCCAGGCTATGTTTAAAGGAAAAGTTCACCCCAAAATAAGAAATACATATTTTCCCTCTTACCTGTAATGCTGTTAATAAGTCTAGATTGTTTCGGTGTGAGTTGCAGAGTGTTGGAGATATCAGCCGAAGAGATGTCTCTCTCCAGTATAATGGAACGAGATGGCGCTTGGTTTGTGGTGCTTAAAGCAGCAAAAGAAATCAGGCTTTTTCATGCACTGTTTATACATATACCTACGAAACGTAACGTACCAGAAGTCGTATATAACCCAGGTAATCAGGAGGGCTGCATTAAGGTGACCAACGCACTTAAAGGAATGAAGATGTAAGTGGTATAAAGAGTGAAAGTCTGTAAGTTTGGGGTGCTGGATGGGTCAAACGAGCACAGGACTTTTCCCAGGAGATCATGTCCCGTGTAAAAACAAGTGAACTTAAAGTACGTTGTCACCATGATTCCTTTCCTAAACCTAACCTACGTAACTTTACTTGCATGTGTGTAATTTCCAAAACTGTACTTGCCTTAACTTAACCAATGTAAAGCCCCGTTTCCAAACATTTTCAGTATGGTACCTTTGGAACCAACAGTAACCCTTCAGACATGGTACCTAGACCCTAGTGTTTCCATCGCAAACTCTTAAATATGGGCGGGGTTGTTGTCACTCACTGCTCCGTCCAGCACTCACTGTATTTCCTCCTTTATCAGTCTGCACCTCGTTTATCGTCCACAGAACGAGGCTGCACGCCAAGATTTCCAGAACAAAATAGAACAGGCTGCAGTGAGAGTCTCTCTCCATGGGATATTTAAAAATAGCAGGTTTGTCCATTTAGTCCTTCTCAGGCAAGCTCAGGGGTTTAGTGTTGCTGTAGCCCGCAGGAAGGACACTCTGTGATGCTTTTTTTTTTCTCTGAATGAGGATTAGAATATTTGCAGCTTGCATAATCTGGTCAAAATTAATACATATAAACACAGATCTACTCATTACTAAAAGTGTATGTCATATAAAAACTAAAGTAGTTGTCAAAGTTGTCACAGTGAAATTTAAGGTGTGTTGATGGATTCACGTCGTCAACTCATACATTGAGTAACATCACAAGTAAATGTTCCACCTTAAAAGTTGCTGGCAGTCGGCCCAGT
>NC_065519.1:9127808-9214653 GCF_006386435.1 Epinephelus moara | reverse complement strand
GCCTCAAAACCAGACACAACTCAGCCCTGAGCAGAGTGACCGTCCTCTACTGACCAATCAGACTGCAGTGTTCACAGCTCCACCTTTTGGTACCAGATCTGTGTGCTAGGTACCCCAACAGAGGGGGGACCAAATATGGGGACAGTACGGTTCCATTGTTACCATCCACAACTTTTCACAGTGGAAACGGAAAAGAAGTGTAATGAACTGAACTGAACCGTACTGTACTGCTTAGTGGAAAAGTGGCTTTAACTTGTCTTGCCAAAACCTAACCTACTGTAACCTAACCTATGTAACTTGCTGCTAAGTACATAACTTTATATGGAATACTTAACATGGCAACGCCATTTATGGGGAGCTAATCCGTAACATATCATACAAACCGTTGTATACATTGAAATCATGACCCAGTTACAAAAGATATTCCACAGTACTTGATGTGAGGACTTCATGTGCATGTAGAATCTATTTTCTTTCTACTGAATTACACCTGTCAGCCGTTACACTGTGCAGAAGGAAGAAGTGTGTATCTAGTTCCATTATAATGAAGAGAAGGCCGACATCTCTACGGCTGATATCTCCAGCACTCTGCAACTGACACCACAACAATCTAGATTGATACATAGCACTACAGGTAAGAGGGAAAATATGTATTTCCGATTCTGGGGGTGAACTGTCCCTTTAAGATTAACACTTGTGCAAAGACGTGAGAACTTCAAATAAAGCAAACGGTCACTGACACACATATAATATGGCTGATATTTGTCAAACAAACTGCTATTGTCAAAGTGCATCTTTCAAATGCAGCACAGTGTTTAACCTGTGTATCTGCTCGGCGTGTCTGGACCTGCAGGTGACTCTTACTGAGGGAGTGCACACAGGCGCTCTGACAAACCTACAAAGAGGTGTCTCTGAGGTTTTGTCTCTGTTGTTTCTCTGCTTTGTAAACTACTCAGTTTGGGATTTGTCCAAGTAAAGCTCCTTTAAATACTTTTGGTGTTTACAAGTGCTTTTTTTACAAGCGGGGGAAAGGTATGCTGAAGAACTAGTCACAATAAAAGATAACATGTCAAAGCCTAGGGGAGGTATTTATACGTTTTATAATTTTTGTGTGTGTGTGTGTAAAAAATAAAACCCAGGTTAGTGTGACCAGTGAGGAAAACAGAGCACAGGTGAGTGATTGGGTTACAGTGCTGTGAGGGCAGGAGCAGGATGTCAGGGGAGCCGTGAGCAGGTTACGGCCTGTCCTGCATTTAGAGAGCTGGATCTAAGCTGACATGAAGGAATGTGTCTGCATATAGAGCGTGAAATCTGTGCAATGCAATCTGCTCTGCATGCTCCAAAATGATGACTAAAGATAAAAAAAAGCCTTGATTTTTGTGGCGTGAAGAGGTCAAATTTAAAATATTGTAACTGTGGTGGTTGAATTGCAGGTATGTTGATAGAGGACAATAAACAGACGGCAGTGTGAGGATGTGAACAGATGTTTCTCAAATATTCAGGCTGGGGTTGATTAGAGTTTTAGTTTGGTGGATGTCTTCACGTTATGTTCTTTTACGCTTTGATTTATTCATTTGCTGTTTTCATTATGATGCAATTAAAACATGAAAATATCAAATATTCCACTTAAGCGTTCACAGTTTTACAGGCGTATGTTATTGTGCAAGTCACTATTTTATATACACAGCGTTTAATCACATAAATAATACATACAAGGTAACGGTTACATCGGCTTTCATTTAAAAAACTCACCTCTGGATGAACTTTAAATGTTTTCTGCAAGTGAGAGGAGGAGCATCATGTGTTGTACTCCACATCAGGCTTGTTCATCAATCAGGAGCTGCAGGTGTGATATCAATCACTCCAATCATGTGGTCACAAGCTCCACATACATTATTCTAAAGTGAGGCTAAATTTTAACTGCATTACACATATATTTTTTTTTACATTTATAAGACTAAATAGGGAGGCCACAGTTTTAAGATTGAAATAAATATAATTTTATCCACCCAAGAAAGGCACCTGTAATCCAAACGTTTGATAACATAAACTATCTAATAAAAAAAAGGAAAATAAATAATAAAAAATACAGTAATACATTCCACAGAATCTCATATAAATGTCAGATTAAACTAGGTGGGGAAGAGAAAGAAAGAAAGACAAAAAAACACTTGTAATATCCCATATAGAGCACAAAAAACAAGAATTATGCAGTAAATACAAACATATACACACTATATATGGATTTTGGTCCATATTCACATGATGACATCACACAGTTGCTGCAGGTTTGTCGGCTGCACATCCATGATGAGAATCTCCACCACATCCCAAAGGTGCTCTATTGGACTGAGATCTGGTGACTGTGGAGGCCACTGGAGTACAGTGAACTCATTGCCATGTTCAAGAAACCAGTTTGAGATGATGTGAGCTTTGTGACATGGTGCGTTATCCTGCTGGAAGTAGCCATCAGAAGATGGGTACACTGTGGTCATAAAGGGATGGACACGGTCAGCAACAATACTCAGGTAGGCTGTGGTGTTTAAACCATGCTCAGTTGGCACTAAGGGGCCCAAAGTGTGCCAAGAAAATATCCCCCACACCATTACACCACCACCAGCAGCCTGAACCGTTGAAACCAAACATGCATGTATTTGTTGCCCTTTTTAGTTTTTATCTGGATGGCCTAAAAATTCGATCCTGAAAAAAAAAAAGTGATTTGAATCCCATGTCCCGCATTTCCTTAGACATTTAGGGTCTATGGTACCAAAAACAAAATCCGAAAAAATAATTAGGTTGGTTAACATGCTTTATTCTGCCAGAATAGCATTAAATATGCTAAATATGCTCCTCTGTGGCATCTTTTTGAACTCTATCAGAGTGAAACCAGCAGCTCAACTCACATTCTCCGCCAGAGTCTGACGGCTGGCCAAGCATGATTTTTTTGCTTAAAAATATTATTAGTTTTTGAAGGAATTGGATTTTAAAGGGAGGTGGTACATGTCTCCTGTGAAAGTTTTACCTCAGCAGACAAAACATTCCATGAACAAAGCCAGAACAGCAGCGATAACAGATTAAGTGTTCAGTCCCGGAGTCGCTCTTTCCATCAGACAGGAAGGGAATTCTTTGAGGAGACGAACAGCAGTAATCATGGCGTGAACCCTCCCGACCTCGGCTGCCTGAGACTCGACCTCTCACCTCCTGACTGACCCTCACCGGCTGCTGTGCAGTAGATTGTGGCATCAGAGGGCTGGAGGCGAGCCCCTTTAGTCAGGAGAGATGCATCTTCCACATGCTGCAGGAGGAATGTCATGGTCCAGACAGTCCGGAGTTGCCCCCTGGGAGTTCAGGAATTCGGGCACCTGTGAAATTTCCTTTAGTCTTTTTAAGGGGGGGGTGTCAGTCCTTCTTAAGTGTATCTGCAGGCGCCTTGAGTAGAGAATAGGAAGATGCTTGATTTGTCTTTTGTACCAGTCAAAGAAGAATCAGTGAGGTTTTTCATGTGTTTCAGCAGCTGTAAAAACACCTTCTCACTGCCATCTGTTTGTAGTTTTCTCTGTCAGCTCAAAATGCATGTGAATTACTTTCAGCAAACAGCAACATTAGAGTGGGACTAGACCTGAATATAACCCAGGAAAGGATGAGATGGTAAAAGTTTTCATTATCCTGCATCGCAAACAAACAAGACTTATGATGTGTTCACACCTGGCGCAAAAAAAAAAAAAATTGTGCCAGTGAATTACATGTAAAGTCAATGTAAAGACACGATAAGACGCAAAGTCCGGTCAGGCGACGCCATGGACATGACGGAAAATGTGCAAATTAAGCGGCACGAATTAAGCAAGTATTGCGATTTCACTTCATACGCTTATTTGAGTTGAAATATCTGAATGTCATTAGTTTCGCAGCTATTTGACCACAAATTTGGGGTATTAGAGGTTGACCTGGGTGGCATGGTGGTGCAGTGGTTAGCACTGTCGCCTCACAGCAAGAGGGTTCCTGGTTTGAACCTGCCTCTCTGTGCTGAGTTTTTTCGTGTTCTCCCTGTGTCAGCGTGGGTTTCCTCCAGGTGCTCCAGCTTCCTCCCACAGTCCAAAGACATGCAGGTTAATTGGTGACTCTAAATTGTCCATAGGTGTGAATGTGAGTGTGAATGGTTGTCTGTCTCTATGTGTCAGCCCTGTGATAGTCTGACAACCTGTCCAGGGTGAACCCTGCCTCTCACCCAATGTCAGCTGGGATAGGCTCCAGCCCCCCCAGTGACCCCCAACAGGATAAGAGGAAAATGAATGAATGAAAGTTTGACCTCATGAAGGCTCTCGTTGAAAAGTTAAGGGATCAACAAAGTTATTACAATTTTTCCTGAGGTGAACATGTATGTCTGTAAAAGATGTCATGGCAATCCATCCAGTAGCCTTGTTGTTGAGATATTTCACCAAAAACACAATATGGTGAAGGTGGGATTCATCCTCTGGGTCCATGAATGTGTGACAATCCATCCAAAAGTTGTTGAGATATTTCAGTCTGGACCAGAGTGATGGACCATATTACTGTCGCTAGCACAACCAAAAACCACAAAATAATTCTTATTTTAAGCTGCTGTGAAGTATTTTCCTGTATGCTTTAATATCTGTCTGGAACAGTTTATAAAGAGAATAAATGTAACTGTTTGTCCATAAATAAAATGTAAGTGGGTGTTAATAAATAAAGGTGTGAGACATGATGAAAGACACAAGTTTTACATAACTCTCAGGATCTGAGAAGTCAACATCTGACCCTTTAAGATCCTTATAAATCACCTCAGACACCATCCGACATCAGAGCGCAGTTTTTTCACCCACTGCTTTGTTTTTTATTTAATGACACAGTGGCTGGAATTTAAAGAGGAGAGTCTGTGAACTTCGCAGGATGACAAAACTGGACTCTTTTGATGTGCAGCAAAGTTGAATCGGTGTCAACTGAGCCTGCAGCCCAGACAACGTGTTGGTGTCACATTTCATAATCTCTCTGTGCAAAACCTTTGAAGCAGCGTGGCTGCAGTGCATGAATGACAACAGAGGAAGAAAAAGTCTCTGCAGCGCTCGAATACATCGAGCTGCCTGCAGAGAAAGAGCTCTAAAAGCCTGCTGTCCACAACCTGTTCACCGCCAAACAGCAGACAGACACACACAGTGGAGCATTAGCTGCTAAAAAGTCAGAAATTTCACACAGGAGTTGGTGGAGAAACTATTTCATGTTCACCACACATAAGGTGACAATACACCAGTGTTTATAGCTTGTTGCATTTACCCCAAACTAACCAAAATAATCAAATGGTGCAGGTTCAAATCTGGTGGAAACCTACATCAAAAATATCCAGTTACACTCATCGCCACATACAAATTACTGTGCAGTCGTGACGCTTTGTGCTGTGTGTTTATTTGCACATTTCGTGACAGTGTAAAAGTACAAAGATGAAAGAAACTGTAATCTAACAAAACCAGAAAAGGTGGTGGTGATAAACAGGAATAAAGAACAGTGGCTGTGGTGAGAGATGAAAGCAGCTGATGGGAGTGCGAACATTTAGACGCTGTTTAATTTAGCATCATAAATCACGGAGTCTGACCACAAGACATGCACATAGACAAACAAATAGCAAAGTAAACAGACGTTTTTACAGCCGGAGAGTCACGTGAGCGCTTTGATCAGTGGCTGCACGGAAGGTTTAAGTGGCGAGAGTTCAGCCAGCAAGACTTTACATATCATATAGAAACTTATGCAAACTAAAAAAAATCTTTTGGTACTGCAGCCACAGCGTGTACCTCTATCTCTCTGCTGTAAGCACAGACTGTGCAGGATCCTATAATAGTGTTATATAATCCATCACACAAGGCAGTGATATCTTCCTGGAGCTGCACATACAGTTTTCATCAGTGGTGGAAAGTATTTACTTCACTACAGTTTTGAGGTACTTGTACTTAATACGTATTACCCCACTACATATATTTGACAGCTGGAATTACTCGTTGCTTTTCAGAGTAATACCTGACATAAAACACAAGTGATGATCTTAAAAAATATAATACATGATTAAAGAGTAAAATAGTGTCTCCCAGAATTTTTAACTTGTGACCTTTAACATTTAAACAGTTGTGGCTCCTCGTGATGTTTCCAATGATCCATCGTTTCTAGCAAAGATACATTTCCTTTCTAAACTTTTCAAATGGTTTCATTTCAGTAACTGTTCATGTAATCCAACAACACATTCTCACTCTGACCTCGTCACATATTGACGTTTGGTCATGGCCTTTCCACGTTGAGGTATGACATGCAAGGTACCCTGGGTGCGTTGGCTGTTGACTGGGACGCAAACAAAACGTGTAAATATCCATGAAACATTTCAGAGATGGAGAGAAAATGTTGCTAATAGTTTAGCTTTTTGCTTACCAGAGCCAGTGGCTCATGGCTGTGGCTTCAAGGTTCGTTTTAGCTGACGTTAGCGAGAGCCTTAAATCGCAGAGCATCTTCTGCCTCACTCTTCGCCACCACAGACCCATTTGCTAGGAGGAGGGTAAGCTACAGCTCTGGATACACACTCCCAGTCAGCGGTCGCAACAACACCGAATCCAGCCAGTGCAAACCCCAGCTCTGGGGGACTGGACAGCCTCAACTCTGCACCAGATCACCAAACTTTCTGTTGCTGCTGTTACACAGGTTAGACCAAGAGTTGTTGCTGACTACCAGCCCGTTGTGACACCCAGTGTTAGGAGGGTTGGCATTGGAGCGAAGGGGCGAAGGGGAGTGACTGTGGGGTGGCTTCCTAATTTTGTTCTCATTTGTGGTCTGATAAATAGAGCGAGAACTCCACATTGAAATATGGCTAAAAAAAACACAATATGGGAAACACTGAGAGCCGAGGACAGAGAGAAGAGAGGGAAGATTTTCAGATTTCGAGATTTCCACCTACCCTTGCTTTAAGAATCTGAACACTGCTTCCACCGCTGCTTGTCACAACTTTCTGAACATCACTGAATCTCCTGCTAACCACCACCTGAACATTAGTATCCTCCAGAGGACATCACCGTTCAGTTTGATACATGTGCTGACTTTATAACCGAGAAACATGGCGCCCTTCAGGGGACAAACACGACTCAAAAGATTTAAGGACGGCGGCGTGATAGGCTCTCGTGTTCACGCAGGGTTCAATACACACTTGATGGGTAGAGAGTAATGAACATGTCAAAAGACAGAATGAGTTCATTTTAATATTCATCAGCTGACCACAGACCGCTCGCCGTAGAGTTCAGACGACATGAAACATGAGCCTTTGATAAGTTCATTACTGAGGTGAGTTAAGGCTCGTGTTCGTCCTCTGAATTATAATCAGGCAGGTCATAAAATCTGTCCTCCCTCGTGGTCAGGGACGACCGAGTCCTGTGTCTTTTCCTTCCTCTGTGGACTCCAGACTCTTTACAAAGTCAAAGACGGTCTCAGCTGGTCGGCCAGTGGACATTTTAAAATAATATTATTGTCATCATATTTCATCCTGTGTAATCTAAACATCCTCACAGTGTCTGCTCAGACTCACCAGGACTCCTGTGCAGCTCACACATCAGACTTTATTGTGTCTTTAGTTTGGAAGTTGGAAGCAATGTTGGATTTAGTCTTAAGTCCAGTTCAGGCCAACAATTCATGACGACACATTGCAGAGAAAAGGTGGAGATGGTGTCACCTGCAACTCGGCTGGTCAAATCACTGGCGGCTGGTTTTAGAACATAAAGCTTGTCACCTGTTTCAACAGCCAATCAGCTTGTAGTGAAGTCCGCTGGTCAAGTCCAAATGACCGAGACGACATGTTCACTTGCTGCAGCAGGTGTTCCGTCCTGAGTGTGAATAAGCGATGGTGTGTAGTGTGTTACATTATAATTTATTCTGATTTCTGCAGCGAAGGACTCTTTATGCATGAGTGCCTCAGCAGTTAATTACATTATCTGACCTCAGATCTGCCGACTATCTGCTAAATCATCACTGTAAAGACACAAGTGACACAGCCAGTGTCTTCTGACTCACAGGGGTCGACAAGTTATGGATTCTAAGCATCCTATACACTCTCATGAACCCCTCTATTATTCCTGAGCCTTCCCCTAAAAATACATGTTGACAAACACCAGAGACCTGCAATTAAAAGGCCTCGGAGACCCGGTGAATGCTGCTGACGAAGTTCGGTAATTGTTCCCCTGTCATATAAACCTTGTAATTACCTCATGGTGATGGAGGCATCTTCTCCCTGCGAGGCTGTCAGGACGGTACAGAAATAGTCCGTCCTCCTCCTCCTCCCCCAGCAGCTGCAGCTCTCCAGAGAAACACCAGAGTCATAATCCCGCTCTGCGCCTCGGGCTCTTTTCCTGACACTTTGTCTCAAATATAAACAGGAAGTTGGAGCTGCATGGCAGAAATGGTGTCAGGAAGTGTGTCGTAGAGAAGTAAGGGAAGAGTCGAGGCCACCTTGATGATGCTGAGATCAGAGGATTTAGCTGTTCTTACATGGTGGATAAGTAGGTAATAGATATGCTGTTATACTCTGTCATTATTTGAACATCAACAGAGACATGGAAATGAAAAAGAAACGTCTTCTGCACCTGCCTGATTGATATTTGTTGCAGAAGCAGGTTACAGAGGAGGTTTTATATCTGGAGGTTGCCAGTTTGGACGCACTTAAAGATGCTGGCAGTGAAAAGAAATTCAAATATACATTAAATGAAATACATCTAAATGGAGATGAAGATGCTAACCAACAGTTAGCAAGCTCACTGGTCAAAGAACTGTTCTCCTGTTTGTATAACTCGGACATAGAGTCAGGATATTTCAGTCTCTGCATCATAGATTTTTGTTTTAATCTTTTTTTCGTGAGCACCACAACTTTATGAAAGTACAACACTAAATTGCCAGAGTACTCATTTATGCTTATATCCATGTCCCAGTAGTCGCCAGCTTCACATCATCTGTAAGAAATATTTCATATGAACAGCATATCTGATGTGTTTCAGATCTGGATTTAGATTTGTCCTTCCTAATTCGTCTAATAGTATTTTCCCAGCAATGGTTGGAGGTGCTTCACTGGGGAACTTTGTTGGCAATCTTTCTCTATAATAACATAATTTTGGGGGTGGATTTTCCTTGTCAGAGGTTTACAAAGTTAATGAAGTTCTCAGACTTCGGGGTTGTGTCGTGTTTCCAGCGGACATGCTGTTAAACAGTTGCCCTCAGACACAGAGGTAAATGTAATGTTCCCGGCTAAAGGCCAAAACAACTTGTCACTACTGGTTAGAGGAAATGCTTTGATGCTTCATGTGACTGTGCAACCATAATAACGATGCATGCCGATTACACAAAGTGCTGCGGGGCATCGCCATCGCCATTCCCCTCATTATGTAATCCCAGTATAAAGTGAGGACATGGACTGGAAGGTATGCTTCACCAGTCAGTAAAGATTTTCTGAGAACGGCCTTACTGGTGCTCATGAATAAGAAATATCCACACGCTGACATTTGGTTTCTGCAGCAGTGACGTAAGTTTGTTTTACCATATGATGACCTGCTTTACACAACTTAAACTCAACCTGAAAGGAAATATATTAACACTGACTTACAGCAGAGACTCGACCTTCACAGAAACATGCCAGGCGTGCTGCTCCAGGCTCTGATCCGGTTCTTATCTGACTGTGTGAGAGCTGCTGTTCTTCAAGAGCCTCAGATGTCTGCTTTTTGTGGGTCACACATGCAGCTTCTTTCTAACTGACCCAGTGTCACTCTGTAAATCAGCTCTGAAAACCTGAGAGGACCTCACCAGAGATGGAGAGTAACTAACTGCCGCAGTACAGTTTTGAGGTATTTAACTTGACCTGAGTGTTTCTATTTTATGGCACATAATATTTTACATTTCAGAGGGAAATACTGGACTTTTTACTCTACTACAAATTATCTGAGAGTTACAATTTGTAGTTTCGTAGCAGATTACAAACTTATGACCAGAGAATATACACTCACTGGCCACTTTATTAGGTACATCGTGCTAGTACCAGGTGGGACCCCTTTTGCCGTCCTAATTCTTTGTGGCATAGATTCAACAATGTGCTGGAAACACTCCTCAGAGATTTTGGTCTGTACTGACATGACAGCATCACACAGTTGCTGCCAATCAACTCTCTGAGTGACAGGTAGCCAGTGGAAGGATTTTAGAACCGGAGTAATTAGGTCATATTTCCTATTTTTTGTCAGGACACTACCAGCAGCATTCTGAATAAGTCTAAGTTGCTGAGCAGCTTGTTTTGAAAGGCCTTCAAACAGACCGTTGCAGTAATCTAATCCACTGGAAATAAGCCTTTCAAGGTTTTGCTTTGACATTACTCCTCTGACTCTAGCAATGTTTTTTAAATGGTAGAAGGCAGATGAAGTGACGGATTTGATGTACTTGTGGAGGTTTACATTACAGCTCAGTCCATAGGGACTTGTCTTGGGAACTGGAGGGTCACCGGCTCAAGTCCCCGTAAGCACCGGGTATGGAGTGTGAACTGGAAGCTGGAGAGGTGCCAGTTTGCAGAACTTCGCAGCCGGTGTGCAGACGATCCCATCTCTGAATCAAATGCTTTGAACGTCACATACAGCCCCTTTAAGTAAGTTAGAATTGTGAATGCAGGATTTTTACTTGTATTGGAGTATTTTACATTAGTGTATTGGTACTTTTACATCAGTAAAGGATCTGTGTACTTCACATATGGACATTTGGTCATGGACTTTCCATTTTTTTGGGGCTTTATATTCATGAGGGAAGCAACACTTTTGCCCCCTTACGTAGGTTGTTGTCCTGCCATGTTTCCCCTAAGGCTGCCGGGTTGTGTTACACAATGATGCCGACCAGTTGCATATCATTCCAACATGAAAGGACGACTTTTTCACTACCCAAGCAGCAGTATTTAAAGACAAAACTGAAATCCAAAATGTCTAAACACACACACTCACTCCCACAGTCACAGCCAGATTCTGCTCGTTCTGCTGAACTGTGGTAATGTTAAAACTGGTGGGAGTGTTTCACGTGTTAGTTTAGGGACTTTTCAGATGAACCAAGAGGACCAGATGTGTGCTTCGCCTCATGTGACGCACTCCAAAACAAACCGTCAGATCCATGGAAACGTCCGCACCGCTCACTGAGTTCAGTTTAAAGTTTTAAGATCTGAGTAAACAACCTCCTCTTGACCAGAGGATTTCTGTCTTCACACCAACGCACGCCACAAGACACATAAGGGAGTACATCAACACCTCCACACTCAAATATTTATTCAACCATTTTACATCTTTTAATAATGTTTTACAAATTCAATGTATCTCTAGCAATGAGGAATGTATTTATGAGGTTTCATTTATGGGCAGATCATGACTAAGCAAGCTGGGAAAGCTCCTTTTTATAGCTCATACGTGCAGTTATCTTTAATTACGTTTCCATTTAAAGGTGGTGGTTTCAGAGGGTTTTATTAAACCAGAGGAAAACCCTTTAGGAGCAGCAGTTTCACGGTGTTTCCTTCTTGCATGAGTCAAAAATCTGTGAGTCAATTACATTTATTATTTCTTTAAATAGACCTCAGTGCGTTTATTTCTGCATCGCCCTGCTGGGATCTCTCTCTGCTTCAACCCTTGTCCTGAACTGGCCGACACACTGCAAACCCAGCCAGTATATTTTCCTGTGTTTATACTCCAGGGAGCACGGGCTGCTATTTTAGTATCCCGCATACAGTGAGAGAAAGACGTTTGCATCCAGGCAAAGAAAAGAGGCAGGGTGGGTTTTCTCTCTGGCATGACCACAGTGGTTTCCTGAAAATATACCTGCAGTAGGCTGGAGGGGAGACACAACAACAAACCTTTGTGTTGGTTCTTTATTTCTGTTTGAGCCACCATGTAATTATGTGACCTGCAGAGGAAGTGACACACCTCTCGCAGATGTAAATACGGGCGAGCAGTGGACGGTGTTTGTGGAAGAAAAAATCATTTTGGTGGACTGTAATCACAGTGGAGAAATGATTAGTCACTAAACAGTCATACTGTCTGATGGATGTGTAACGGTGCAAAGGACGTATGTGGGCTGAACAAAGAGGGAGGTGTTACAGCTGCAATATGGCGCCCGTGCTCCAGACAAATTAGTCATGAAGGTTAGAAAAACAAAACATAGGTGACCTCAACGGTGAAAAAATGTTGAAACAGTTTGTTCTGCATCACTCTGAGTGTGACTGAACTATTCTGCTAATTTGATGCACTCACATTTCCAATAAGAGGGCCAGGCTGTTCTCATCAACTGCCCGTACGTATAGTCTGAGGGCTGCTGTGAAACTGCGCCTACTTAGGGCAACAAAAAAGTCTGTCTTGGGTGCGACGTTACAATGGACAACCAAGGAAGGATGGCAGAGGAGATACCCACACACCAATACAAAAAAAAAGGTCCACAGGCTGAGATCAATGCAAAAAAATTTAAATTTTTTAGAACATCCGTGCACAACAAGAAGGGTGCTCAAAGTGCAAAAAATAATAAAAAGTGAATGAAAACAGCAGCAAATGTTTCAGTCCTTGACTACCATCAGTGCTACTGACACGAGTGCTTCACAGAACAGATATAGACACAGACAGATTCCTACAGGTGTGATGAATCAGTCAGCTGGTGCCACTTATTAATTAGAGACCAACCCTGAGGAGCAGAGGCCTGACTCCCAAATCACAATGACCTGTCCAGTGAGTGTTGTACTAATCAACATCCTCAGACATCAATGTATGATAGCACAACATATACAAATGGGCAAAACACACAACAATACACAGAAAATAAATACAATTTAAAAAAAAAAAAAAAGAACAGAGAAACACACTGTTAAAAAAACATTTTCTTCACTATGTTGATGATTTTTTGTGCTTTTCTCATTCATTTGCTCTTCCTTTTATGTGATGAAATCTGCACAAAATTTAAATATTTGCTAAACTTTTGCAGTGTACTTGGAACTCATGGTTTAGTTTATGTCCTGACATGCAGTGTGAATATTGGGACCTTAAATACCTCAGTTGTATCTGTCACAGGTGGACTCCAGTCAAGGTCTGGGCACATCTCAAGGGTAATTATAGCTGCTGCGCAGCGATGGGTCGGGTCCGGGCATTTTTAGGCAATTCTGAGCAACAAACAGAAGAATTGGAAGACATTTAGGAATTTAGCAACAGGAATTTTGCATCAGCTGAGGCTTGAACTCACAACCTCTGAGACTAAGAATCAATTTCTATCTCACTGAGCTAATTAGTCAGTGACAATTCATAGCTTCACAAATTGACTAAGCCAGACGTGCAGGTTTAGCAGCCGTCCATGCATGGAAAAAACACTGATGTTTAAAATTTTTACATTGACTCCAATTGTTCACATTAGAGCAAAATTCAAAATGCTGTCAAAAATTCAGTTTTTGAGATAAAATTCTGAAATTTGCCACACATCATCCACCATGACTCTAGCATTTTGTCTTTTTTTTCATGAACATTGAAGATTTATTTAGCAAGAATTTGCATGTATATGTTTACAGTATCATTTACAGTCAAACATTTTGATGCACTGTAGGCTCAATTTTTGATAAATCAAAAATCTGAGGAACATAGTTTTTGTAGGAAAGTCTGAAGATGCTCTGTAGTAAGTTTGGTGTCAATTGAGCAAAAATTGTGGGAGGAGATAGGTTTAAGAAGTTTTACAGTTTTTGAAAAAAACAGAGTGATGGACTTCATAATTTTTAATATGTTTAAATGTACAAAAGTTTCTTCAGTATTGGGGCTACAGTTTGGTGAAAGTTGTGAAGTTTCGATTTGTTATGAATTTTCAAAGTTTTGAACTTTAGACGCTTGCTGTAGCGCCACCATCAGGACTATTGGCTTGAGTTTACAGCTGAGGATATCTGGCATGAGACTGGACCTTTGTGCAAAGTTTGGTGAGTTTTCACCCATGGGAAGTATGATTTCCTCGGAAGAAGAAAGAAGAAGAATACTAAAAACATGTTTTCACAGCCCAGGCACCAAAAGAAAATGTCAGCATTGTATGTTTTTGCAAAGCACAAATATGTTACATTTGTATGTTTCTGGTAGTATATGAGCTGAGTGTGTCATCAAGAGGTGAAGGTGATGGTGGATGGTGTGTCACCAAAGCGAGATGGCTGCCAAGCTGCAGACCACTTTTCAAGACCAACAAACAACAAAATCTTCCACTGGCTTTTTAGCCACCAAATGTGGGTGTTTTGTAGCGACCTGTTACTGTTTTTCCAGCTGCTTTTTAGCACGTGACAACCCCTCGAAAAGTGAAGCCAACACAGAAGAGCCAAAAACTTCAGTTCTCTTGAGGCTGACTACAGAAGTCAATTCCCGTAGACACCAGTGTTAAAATAAACATGTTACAGCCTGGTCCAAAAATAATTTGTCTGTGCTTTTTATTCACAAAAACAGGTTGTTTTTTATCCGAGACATCGCTGCTGCTTCTGCCAAGATCGTGTCCGTCAAAGAGTGGATCTTTAGCCAAAACATGATCTTTTCCCAGCCATAACCAGGTGGTTTCTGTGTCTAAACCTGACCACATTAACCACAGTGTATCCGCCACATAATATCATGCAAATGTAACATATCTGTGGTTTGTATAAACGTACAACGCCAACAGATTTTCTGGTGATTGGCTTGGTTTTCACTCTGCCATTATGGGTTATTAGGTGAAGATTGATGGGCGAAAATGGCAATTTTATCCATTTAGATTTAAATCGACAAGACAATGAGGTGTTTAAAAAAGTTAAGGGGTCTGTATACTTTCAGAAACCACTGTATATTCACATAAAATAGGTAAAAATGAAGAGAACGGTTATTTCAGCGTAGAGTTTTAGACTTTTTTTGCATGTAATAGGTGTGCTTTTTGTTTTCAAATTAAGCAGAGGGATTAGTCCAAGTCAAAGACTGGTGTACATCCATTCATCCATGTTCATCCACTTATCAGGGGCCGGGTTGCAGGGCAGCACATGTCCCTCTCCCCAGCAATGCTTTCCAGCTCCTCCTGGGGGACCCCAAGGAGTTCCCAGGCCAGATGAGATATGTAGTCCCTCCAGTGTGTTCTGGGTCTGCCCCGGGGCCTCCTACGCCCAAAACACCTCTAACAGAAGGAGGATCCTGATCAGAGTCAGCTAAGAGTTGAAAGTTTATTTTTACAGATACGTTTGCAGTGCATGAAAGATTCTCCTAAGTTGAGCCTATGTTTTGAATCAGCTTGCTAACGTATGGAGGCTTGTTAGACTTCCAAGGTTTTGAACTTGTGACAGTTGTTAAAGCATCATCGTCTTCACATAATTAGAGACCGACTGGACTGATCTGCTGCTTTTCTACACGAGAAAGAAAGTTTTAGAAAGAAGGAGAGCAGACAGAACAAAAACCATTGTCTCATTCTCCTGATTATCGTCCACAGCATTTCAGATTGACGAATAAATCATCATTACAAGCCCAAACAGTGGAGTCTGAATCTCTTCATCTCCCGTATAGGTTTTAATGGTCTAACCACACGGAGGACAGTGGGGGGACACAGCAGCTCAGAGAACAAGTGCTGCCTTGTTGAACGCTCACACTCGCACCTCGCTGGCGTCCAGTAGCTGAGTGAGGGAGGCAGGATCATATAACACTGCCTTGTTTTTCTCATGGATTTTTGTGGTTTGAGCAAAAACCCTCCTGGCCACTGGCCCGGGGATTTAAATCCAAAAAAATAAAAAGGAGCTCAATCCAAAAAATGCCTCTGCCTCGTCCTGCATACTGAAGAGGAGCTCCATTCTGATATAATGAAACTTTCAGACTCGAAGAGGCACTTTGCCAATCAATTTGGTGTAATTCATCATTTTGTGGAGTGCGCGCCCATTATCATTATGAGATTCGCCGAAAAATGGAGTCGCCAAAAATGAAAATTAAATTGATTTACGTTGAGAATCGGATGAATTTAGAGAGTGGAAACAGCAGAGGAGTGTGGGAAAGCAGACTGCTCACCACTGAGGTGGAAAAAGTGACTCAGGTTGGAGCCATGACGGCAGATAAAGAGACTCTCAGGTCAGTTCTCTGCCACAGACGGTGGTGGACAGGAAGCCAGTGCCCACAGATTAAAGGACCAGCACACCCACACAGGTGTTTTGAGTTATGTGTCTGATTAGACCTGCACAGGTACACTGTTAATGTGAGAAGAAAAAGGTGACACAGTATTTTACATTGCTGTATTGCTACTTTTACTTCACTAAAGGGTCTGAACACTTCTTCCAGTCATTACTGTATAAATTATACTTGATAATCCAATGAGCTCCTCTGACGACGTCTTCATCTTGGAGCCAAATATCTCCATCTCATTCAAACTAGGATTTAATATAAAATTGTGTGAGTCAAAACAATGTTTAGCTGCACACAAGTTTGCTCAGTTGCTTTCAGAATAACATGCATTTTAGACATCCAAACAAAGTGCCATCAATCACACTCTCTCTGATCCCAACAAACCGGCTCAGTGTAAATAGTGAAATGTCAGCATGCAGCTACATTTTTCCATTCTGAGAGTCGACAGAGCGACAGCACATGATTGATGCGGATACAGACAGAAAGGTGAGTGAAGGTAAATAATGAAATCTAGCACTCTGTGAGATCATGTGCCAGTTGGCTCGAGACGGATCTGCAGCAGAAACACATATATACATACCGGTATAATTTACATAAACAGCTCGGTGTGTAGCAAGGATGGTGAGTGTGCTTAAACTGCACTTATATTTGTTAAAAAAGGTCTTGAATTTTACGCTTTTGTTTTTGTAAGTCAGTCATAGTGATCTCTTTTCTATTCCCTCTTCAAACACATTTTTATCAGAGAGCCTTTCCTAATTTTACTTGAGTTTTATATTCATGGGCATGATTTCAAATGTCAGGTAACGTTAAGCTAACAGTTTTTTGGACATTCTTACTCATCACAAATTTGTCAGCTAACGTTGTTACACCCCGCCGAAAAACAGAAAAATAAATAAATTACTCAGAAAAACAGAAAAAATTACACCAAAAAACAGAAAAATAAATAAATTACCCAGAAAAACAGAAAAATAAATAAATTACTCAGAAAAACAGAAAAAATTACACCAAAAAACAGAAAAATAAATAAATTACCCAGAAAAACAAAAAAATTACACCAAAAAACAGAAAAATAAATAAATTACTCAGAAAAACAGGGCTTTTTTTATTTGTCAAGTGAATGCAATACGCTTCCGTACTTCACTGCTTCCTTTCTCATCTCCTACAGCATAGGATACACTGGACCATCCTTTACAAAAGGAAAGCTGTTGCTGTGGTCCTACAATTCTATACAGCAGCAACATTTAACATAGATTATTCATATTTCAGTGCGATGTGTCCATATTGTTTGACAGACCTGTGCAACTGGGATGAGAAGGCTTTGTTTGCCAGTGAGTGGGGCTAGTGAGCGAGATGGAGAATGTTAGTGGCACCGAAGAAGAGTTAGAATCAGTGACCAGATTAACGATTAAGATTTTACTGATTACTTCAAAGGCTCTTCATGGTCTCTCCAAGCTACATCTCCGACCTCCTATTACCGTACACATCAGGACGTACTTTGAGGTCTTCTGTCTGTTCCAGAAGTCTGGCTGAAAACTATAGCAGACAGAGTGTTTGCTGTCAGGGCCCCGAGGCTCTGGAACAGTCGGCCCGAGGATATCAGGTCGGCCGAGTCAGTGATCTCTTTTAAGTCCCTTCTTAAAACATACTTTTATCTGATTTTACTTGAGTTTTAAGTTAATTTAAACTGTCTTTTATTTCCTCAGTTTTTATACACCAGTGTTTTTATCAGTTCTTTTAGAAGTTGTTTTTTTCATGTGTGGTTGTCTTTTCCTAAGTCCTTATCCTTCACATCTCTCCTTGAGCTCATGCCATTTTCCATCAGGGTCAAGGAAAAGTGTTTAGGGAATGAAATGGGACGAAATTTCTTTGACCATTTGACCACAGCCCTTGAATATCCAAAGCAAATTTCATGGCAATCCCTCTTCCACTTCCACAATTTGAATTTGCTCAGTGAGTCACTCTGGCTATCAGTAATGATGCTCATTACCCATGTCCTTGGAGCCGAGCTGCACCAATCACATCGGTGTATCTGATATAGGCGGGCCAGAGGCGAGCTAAACAGATGACAGCGACAGCACTGTGACGACGAAGTCCGGAATCAGTCAGTAAACAATGCAAGATGGCTACGGATGAACACCAGTTGTTTGAAACGGCTTTGGCCGCTACAATGAACGAGTTAGACTTGGCTTTTTCTCTAAAAGAGGAACAGAAGACGGCGCTCGAATCTTTCCTTTGCAAGAAGGACGTTTTTGCTGTTTTGCCGACCGGATACGGCAAGAGTCTAATCTACCAGTTAGCTCCGCTGGTAGCGCTCTGGATACGTCACCCCGTGTATTGTTCTGATTGGTCGTAGTGTTATCCAATTGCGTGCAGTGATATTTTCAAATGTATGCTTGGTGCTGCCCCTCGAGTTGGGCCATTTGCATTACTCATAGCCAGACCCTAAATCTTTCTAGATTTGGGTCTGGATTTCCAGGCTAGAAGCAGACAGCCCTTCACTCAAAGTGGCCCCACCTATATTTAATGCATAGCTTTAAGCTTTCATAACATTTAAACGGGTGAGGTACATAAAAATTTAAATTAGCTGTAGAGACCAAAAACATTTTTGTACCAGGCTGTAAACATGTTTATTTCTGCGGTAAAGTTGAGCATTTTAACATGGTGGGGATTTACTCTGTTATGGAGCCAGCCTCAAGTGGCCATTTGTAGAACTGCAGTTTTTGGCACTTCAGCATTGGCTTAATTTCTCAGCCTTTGAGGTCACTCCTTGAGTGGCACTAGAGTTAAAGTCAGAGGTTCGTCATCGTTGATTCATCATTTGGGAACCATTAATGTCTGTACAAAATTTTACAGCAATCCATCATATAGTCGTTGACATATTTCAGTTTGGACCAAAGTGGTTCATCAACTGATCGACATCCCTAGAGCCACCAGCACGGCTTCAAAGGAGGATAAAATTCCTTTATACAAATGAGAATTTATTGCTTATTAACGCAGAATCCCAGACTTCCTTTGTTGCTGCAAACATTTAAAAAGTTTCCAGTCAAAGTGAAACAAGGACAATAGAACACCACATGGACCAGAGCGAACCAAATGAACAAGAGCAGAAACCACTAAAGCAGCAGCAGAGCCATCTGCGTTCAGTTTACATTGCAGAACATTAAAACAGCCGACTGCCCATCCAGCACAGAGGAATCTGTACGTGCCCAGATTAATCAAAGCCAGGCCACTTTTATCAAGCATCTGCTCGGTGTTTTCCATGTGCACACATGCACTACAGTCTCACTGTGCTGAGACATCAGAGGGGCCTGCAGCAGGTCTGAACAGCAGAGGGAATCCCTCCCAACACCTTCCACCTCCTCCACCCTCATGCAGAGGTTACACTCTACTGAACAGAGCACATGCAGCTGCAATGACTGTTTAGAGATCCACTCTAGAGACCTGCCTTCCTCTTAATCCAGGGGGGAGAAACAGCACTCAGGAGGGTGGATGTGACTCCCACATAAGATGGGGAGGAACAAATGAAGGGAAATGTAAGCTGTAGCTTTACGTTTGCTGGAACACACATTAAGTGCTGCTGTAAATTTCCTGTCACCTGCTGCCTACGGTATAGTGCTGTGATAAACTGGAAGCCATGTTTTTTTAATCTTATATTCATCCTCTATTTTATTTCACCTTATATTCAAATGTATTTTTATACTGCCTCGTGTTTCTTCTGCTAATGCCTTTTACGTCCTCCTGTAAAACACTTTGCCTTGTTGTTGAGAAGTGCTGCACAAAACTTCCTTATGAATGAACATGAGGTGCAAGAGTGACACCTGCTGGCAGAGACCACTCACTATGATATATTTCTATTTATTTTATTCTTCTAGGATTTATTTTGCAATGATGAGTTGATGCCATTAAGCAATGTATATATTGTGTATTGTACTGTTTCTTAAAAATTCGGAAGTCTCATAGTTTAGATAAAACTAATTCTTAATTTGAGTGTGTTCAAAAACAACAGTATTTTGTGGATCTTTGTGATCAATTTGTCTCATTTCTCTGGCTGTGGCTCAGAAGATGATGCAGATTTACGCTGTGCATAATATACTGTACAGGCTGATGCAAATGCTACGAAGCACACACTAAATGCAGAGGTAGAAAGTACTTCAACTGGAGTATTTCTGTTTGAGGCTGTGTTATAAGTCTGCTAAACTATATTTTAGAGGGAAAACTAAACTTGTAAAGGTTCTGTCTGTGACTCTGGAGAAAGATGGTTGATTGCTGAGTCTCATTCCCAGGTCATTAAACGCAGACGCTTTGGTTTGCTGCTTGGACTGAATCACCAACCCAGGGCTCATCCATCAACTATCTTTCTCCAGAGTTACATAGAGCATGTTTTCTACTCCACAACATTTATTTCAGAGTTACAGTTACTGGCTTCTTTTCAGATTAAAGGTACAGTTCACCCCCAAATCAAAATACAAATTTTTCCTCTTAAGGCTCATTTATAGTGGCCTCATACTTCCATGCGTCCTTTATGATAGCACATATTCAGCCAATAGATGACACTAGAGGGTGGAGTCAAAGGTTTTACACAACAAAAAAGGCAACGATGCAGGTGGTCATAATAATGTTCCTTTAAAGGTCTGTGCAGCCGTCGTATACACTCCGACATGTGGACAGACAATTCTTTTCACTGCACTACCCATTTATTCAGCACCGCCACACTGATGCATCATTATTTAAACTCAAATGATGATACTGTAGCAGTCACAGGGGCAGACGCTGTACTTTTACTTTTCATACTTTTAAGTACATTTTCTGATGCTTTGGATTTGAATTCAGGGGTTTTATTTGTAGTATTTATATGTTTCATGTTGTTGTACCAGTTCTTTTCTTCAGTTAACAATCTGAATACTTTTTCCACTGCTGCTTCACTGTGTATTAACTTTCATGGTGAAATATTTTGGCGTGTGTTTCTCCAAATATTTGATACTTGTTTGTTTTCCAGGATGTTCTCGGCACTGTTTGCAATTTAAATTTTTTCCAGCTGTGAGCGACTCCTCTATTTCCTGTGTGCATCACTGATGAATATAAATACTGGAGCTTCGTATTAGTGCCAGATTGCTGTTGGAAGCAACAAAAGTGAGACAGTTTTTCCAGAGTTAACCCTTTATTCAAAAGAAATGTTCAAACAATAAAAGGAGCACAGGCGGCTCAGAGTAAAAGAGTGAATGCTACAAGCCGTTAAGAGTGGTCGGGTACAAAAACGCAACCTGTTTCAACCGTCACCAAAATAAGTAATCAGCTTACTTGGAATAAAATGCAACATAAAAATAAATCAAAGTCCTTACCAGTTGTTATAAGCCTCATCAAAACAAGAGTGAAATGTGTATTAAAAACACTGGTCGCACACACACTTCCCCTTTTTGATTTACAAGACTGAAGTAGATACAGGCTGAGCACGGAGTGGCGTCAATATCTGAAAAATAAGCATCAGAGTGCCAATTTGTTCAAGATTTCAATGAGAAACCAACACACTTAGATAAATTCACCTCAGAAGTTTAATTTGATATTTAAGCCTAAAGAAGTCAAATTAAAAGTGATTAAAAGAAGATTACAGTAGGCTGAGTAATGCCTCCCTTTGTCGTGCAGAGAGCTTCATTCTGGTCCTCTAACTGTTCCCTAAAGCAGAGCAGCGTTAGGACGGATATGCCAGACTTCTCTCTGTATTTAACAACATATAAAAGGAGGTCTGAATCCCTAAACTGCTCCCACCTTTGTTTTTTACGGCATACAAATACTGTTCTGTAGACCTGCCGGCATATGGGTTCTTTAAGCCAACGGCCTTTAATAATTAGAGAATCACAAGTAAACATTGTAACACAAGACAAAGTAACAAATCCCTCTGGTTGATTGTGTGATACATTATGGGGACATACAGTACAGAGAAACATTCACCAGGCCTTTTATTTGGAGTGAATATGCTTCCTTTCTGTTTAAGCATCTACCTAATGTTTCTGCAAACTAACAGGACTGCAGCTCAGTCAGAGTCAACGTTTTAGTTTGACTGCTGAGCAAAGCACTAACGCCATATGAAGGGCTCCTGCCCCATAACATACCTGGACCAAGAGGAAAAGGAGGCACACTTAACACAGACTGAGGGAAATGACTGGGCTGAGATTTTAAGGTATAATCCTTTAGATTTTCATGAGAGCTATTCCCACTATTCATGCATTTTTCCTGCAATAGCCATTCAATGTATTTACAGTCAGTAACGACCTCTCTAGGTAGCAGTTTTCATGTTTGTGGCGGGGTCCGCCATTCCCAGGCTGGATTTTAATTCAGCCTCACGGTTTCTGATGCTGTGTTTACACTACGAGCGACGCAGCAACAGGCTTTTCTTTTTATCCACTGGCACTTTATGCTAGAAATAAACATTAGTTTATTTATAGCAGCCCACAACAATTAAAACATCTAATGCCACATTTTGACTTTCTATTTTTGGAGCTGGACTGTTCATATATACACCTTTCAGGTACTTATTGCTCCACACTCTCGGAGCACAGTGCAACTCTGGGCACAGATGGAGCAAAAACTTAATCGTTCATTGCACTGGGTCTAAAAATTTGCTTTCACTCAACTCTGCAGCAGCCGCTCCTCTCATCCGTCAGTCTGATCGTATCGACTCATCAATTACCCACCCTTTGACTCAAAACTCCACAAACTGCTGCAGAGGAAAAAAATGAACTCATGAAGACTTCTGCCTGCGCTGGGTGCTGAAAAACAAAACAAAACAAAAAAAAAANTGCAACTCTGGGCACAGATGGAGCAAAAACTTAATCGTTCATTGACTCAAAACTCCACAAACTGCTGCAGAGGAAAAAAATGAACTCATGAAGACTTCTGCCGGCGCTGGGTGCTGTAAAACAAAACAAAACAAAAAAAAAACACGTGGCGCTAGAAACTGACGCCCAACACTTGCTATGTGACGGGGATGGCAGCACTGCAATGATGCAGTGAAATGTGATGTTAAAATGGGGCTCTGACATTGATGAAAACTAGGGCTGGGCGACATGTCCAGAAAATGATGTCATGATACTTTAGGGGTATATCTCAATACACGATACATATCGATATTTTTAAATCTCCTCAAAAGCACTTCATCAATGCAAAGACTGAGAAACAAAAACAAACACATCAATAAGTCTGATCAGATACCTTCTGTGATGCGACTAAGTTGTAGGGATGAGTCTGACCTGTTTGTTTGTTTGTTTTTTCAGAAAATATTAATCATA
Organism: Epinephelus moara; assembly: GCF_006386435.1. Classification (NCBI taxonomy): domain Eukaryota; kingdom Metazoa; phylum Chordata; class Actinopteri; order Perciformes; family Serranidae; genus Epinephelus; species Epinephelus moara. The sequence goes on along the minus strand of NC_065519.1, from coordinate 9,191,213 downwards.
ATGTGAATATAACCAATAAGTGGGTTAAAGCAAGCGTTAAAACAAATAGAAAAGTCTGGTAAGTTGATACATTTATATCCCTTTACTGTCATGCAGCCTTTGAAATGAGGGAAAAACACCATTTATGCCTTATTGCAATACAACAGCATCCAAAATCTATGACGATATGTTGTCTCATATCTCAATAACGATGTAATATCTTTACATTGCCCAGCCCTAATGAAAACCACAGATATCTTTTTTGACCCAATACAACTTTAGATGGCGCTCAGTCGCGGTGCTTTGTTGCAGGTAGCAGACACACACAAGCCCAGGATGACATAACTGCACCAATGAGCGCTTGTGCAACACTTCAACAGCGACTTGGCGATACTGTAGCTGTTCACGCTGTTGCTTTGTCACTTGTAGTGTGAACGCAGAGCTGTATACAGCAACATTGTCTACTGCTGCTTCACATTAAAGGTCAAGTGTGTCAAATTTAGCAGCAGCTAGCATTGAGGTTGAAGAACTGAAACTTCGCCCCAAGTGCATTGGAGAACTACGGGGGCTGACCTGAAAACGCAAATGGCCCTATTTAGAGCCAGTGTTTGATTTGTCCGTTCTGAGCTACTGTAGAAACAAGATGGTGGACTGCATGGGTGAGGGCCTGCTCTGAACGTAGATATAAAATTCTAAGGTAGCCAAAAAAAAAAAAACCCTCTTATTTTCAGGTGATTATAAAGTTGTGAAAACATAGCTATGGATGTTATATAGCAATTCTGCCTTTCGATGCCCCTACATCCTTCACACTGGCCTTTAAAAGCATTCAGCTAGAGAAACACAGGGTGGCTTCACTGTGAACGAGTCACATGGAATGCCGTGTGTTTGTCGAGGTTAACACTGACGGCTATTGTTCAAGAAAAATGCATCTACAAAACAAGATGACGATCACTTCCTTCATTTTTCACCAGTACATCCTGCAATACCCTGCAATAGTAATGAAACAAGAAGTGAGCAGGAAGTGAGCTTGGTGTTGCCACGGTAACCACAGGTGTTGCCAAATCAACCAGGGGTGAAATCTTAAGGTTGCTAACAAACACTTTCGGCCTTTACTTTTTACTCTCTCCACCATTACAGACTGAAATGAGGAATGGTGTGTGAACATTAGGTCGAATCGTCAGGGTGGGTAAAATATACATGAAACATAAAGTAACTGTATGTATGCGTTAGCAGAACAGAAATAAACTTCAACAGAATAAACCTCGAACACAAGCCTGGTATAATAATTCTGAGATAAGACATATAATAAACACACATATCTTTAAAAAACGATGCATAGCATAAACAACATTGCAAAATCCAGCTCTACCGCACTTCATACCTAAACCTCAGCTGGGCGACTGGTCTCCACGAGTGGAAACAGGTGTCGGGAGTGTTTTTGCTTTTTCCAGGTGGAGCCTGCTGCTCAGGCGGACAGAGAGTCTAAAGCGCTCCCGTTACAAAACAAGGGAAGGAGAAGAAAAGAAGCGAGGTGTTTCTGGGGACCCCGAGGAGGAGGAGGAGAAGGAGGGGAGGTTCAGGTGGGGTTGAGATTTAAGGACTCCCTGCTGTAAACACTGCTGCTCAGGACCAAAGCTCCTCCGACTCTGCCGACTCCATGACGCTCTTCTCAAACTGAGTAGGAGCTGACTCTCTAGGTGTCCTCCTCCTCCTCGTCTTCCTCCTCACGGTTGCCCACCGCCCTCTTCCTCAGAGTTTCATCAGAGAGACCCTGTCCTTTAGGTTCTGGGCGGCCCTCTGGGGACCCTCTCCTCCTCCTCCTCCAGACCTCATCCTGGTCTTCATCTTCGTCGTCTTCATCGTCATCTTCCTCGCCGTCAGCCTCGTGCTCGTCCTCTTGTCGCTGGATTAGCCTCGCCTGCTCCATTGTCTGTTTTTCTGCAGGATAACATTTAGAACAAGTCAGTGATGATTCAGAAATGATGATTTCTGTCGTTTATTTACATCAAATAAAGCAGTGTTTAGTTTAATCTCATAAAAAACTCACTTTGGTAGTAATCCGGAGAAGAGAAGCGCCGTGAGGGGAAAACATAATCTGCGATGAACACCAGTAACTGCAAAGACAAGACAGCAATAACATTAATTCACTGGCAATTCACGTGTTTGTACTGAATGAACCGTGTAAGAGCATTCACTATAGTTATAAAAATCAAGTGTTACATAAGTACTCACCAGTCCCAGTGCAAGGCCAGAGAACAGAGTGGCCAAGCCAAAGATAACATAAGAACCCCAGACTGGGATCCCCAGGTGCTCTGTCATGTAGTTGTGACAACGCTGGAACACACAAAGACATTTTCACATGAGGCTGTGAACAGACAGTCAGTAACAGCTACAATATAGTACAGAATACAGCTGAACGTGGGCATCTCGGGAACCTTTAAGTAAAGGCAGGTGTGCTGAAGTGAGTGTGGAGCGTGAAAGACGTCACCCTGCAAATCAATCCACTCTTAAACCATCCGAAGCACCCTGGATCATCAAACACTGAGTAAAACTAAACCAAAGACAGCGAGTTTATCATATCTCCTGTAATGGCGTCTGTGTGCAGCTATTTTATTTTATTTTTTTAACTTATTTGGAAGCTAAAATACATACACCTAGCCTGCAAATAATTTTCCATTTCCAAGGAGCATCATCGAGCGTTGTAGACTGCTGCGGCAGAAGTGAACAAACAAAGAGTGAAACCATCAAGTTATCTTTGGTGTTATTTAATAAAGTGATAAACAGAATAATAACAGTCAGTTTATCTATTTCAGCTGAAAGGTCAGAGCTCTGACACCTGGCACGTCCTCTGCAGGTCTGACCAAACACCACACATTCAGTCACATAATATAATTAAAAGAAGAAGTGCACAGCAGAAGGGAGGCAAAAGGAGGCCCCCAGTGAACTGATAACTGTCATGAGAACAGCAACACAGCAAGCTTCTCATACACAAATGAAACTCTCCAAGGACTCAGTTTACTTCAGGGACAATGAAGCCTTATACACATGAGGAAGCAAAAAACTACACGTCTATATATGATAATGATTCATTTTGTTCCTACAGAGACCAAAATGTCTCACACGAGGCGTGTAGCTCTCGTGTAGCATCAATATGTCTGTGCACCAGTGTTGCCTTTTTTCTAAAACAGTCTATCAACAGAAAGTTTCACCTCAGCTGCAGCCATCTTGGTTGTCTTTACTATGCTAGGCTTATGCCAGCTGCTGTGTCTCCAGCACGAGGGTGCACGAGCCAAAAATGACATCATCTCATATTTTGCGTGAAGGCTCTGCAAGTTCTCAGTCATCGTATCAAACCTGCCTCGTATTAGATAAATGGTTGTGATGGGCCCGCATGAGGTGAAGTCAGGTGGAAGTCTGTTAGGGATTTGATCATCTGCCAGAGCCAATAAAACATGAGCGTGTAGATAAATCAGGTTTCCAGGCTATATATACAAACAGCGTCCAGCTGCCAGACATTCTCACTGGAGCACCAAATGTATATTAATACGCAGATGAAAATAGTCCCAAAAAAAATTCCTTCATTGAGAAATTTATGCTAAAAACTAAAAAAAAAACCCCACAAAATTAAAATATATACTTATGAATCTGTAATGATTTAAATTTGTATAGGGTTGGGGCTGAGAAGCACAGGCAGGCTGGGGAAATCCCACTGACACTGCTGGTTTTTGTCTATTCATGGGATTTGTTGAGAGTTAAAGGAATGTGAAACAAAGCAAGCTTTATCCTTTAAGAGTGAAAATGACTAGTCATCTATCAGAAGAGGCTAGACTGGTTTCTGCTTTGTCAAAAATAATTAAAATTAAAAACCTGAGACACTGTACGGGATGATTTACTTCAGCACTGGGGTATGTTTCCTGTAAGTTCATCCTTCTGTGTAACAATATGTATTGTCTGTGCTACATGTGAGGTCGGAAACAGTTCCTCCTGTGTCTAATGTGTCGGCCCTGTTAAACTGGATTTGATTCTTTTTTAAAAAAAGCCCCATTGTGTTTTGCAGATAAAAGCCGGTCTGATTCCCTGATGCAATTTCACACTGAGCAGCACATTCTTCTTCTAAATGGATTGTGGGAATTGAAATAAACACCGTCATATACAGAACAACCTACATGCTCGCAGTCGGCACAACCAAAGAGTGAAATCCTCACTTACCCGGATAAACATGGAGAGCTTAAACAAAGCGGACATCGAATTCATCCTGCCAAGAGAGGAGGAAAAAGACAGCATGTAATTTAACACGGATTTGTCAAACTGCAACATCACTACAAAGCCTAAACATGAAAAAATAACAAGTAGGGGACGGGAGGGTGTGTGTGTGTGTGTGTGTGTCCGATTTTATACTGGCAACAGAGGAGACACTAATAATAGAGCTAACAGGGCAGGTGTCTGATGCTGTTTCTGTTTCAAAAAGAGTGATACAAAGCACTGGACTGGCACTGTGATGACAAAGGTTTCCTTAACTGTGTGTATCCTCACAGCTGGGTGATATCAATCTAAATACATTTCCCGATAACCAGAGGAGCTATTTTTGGTATTGGGGGGAATGGACAGTCAGCTCTATGTAACCCCATCACCACACTTTATCATCACCACGATCGTGTGGCGCTGTAGAAACTCACAGAAAGGAAGACGGCCCGAACCAAGAGGAAACTGGCTCCACTGATCTCCATTTCTGCTCATCGACGAAGCTGAGGAAGTCGTCTTTAGTGCGAGCTCCCTGGTACTTCCTGAAGACGCCATCTTTACAGCTGAAGCACAAAACGCAGATGCAAAACGATTTCAGTTTCATTGTGATGCATATTTTCTGTCATGAACATTTCATGGACTGACACATGAAAAAATGTGTGTTTAACTGCTGTATTCTGACACAGTGACAGCTGATGATGATTGACAGCCTGAAGGGTAAGACAGCGAAGATGGGCGACAGGCCAGTGGTATAACTGCCAAAATATCAGTGCAAATTTTCTCTGCAGTGAAGCGTTGGGGTCGACGATGCTGTGTGCCAAGTATACAGCTACAATCTGGAGCTTGCAAATGTGGGATTTTTAGACTAGAACATGCATTTTTAAGACTTAAAAAAAATTACTTTAACAATGAGATATAAAGGAAACTCTGCCTTTACAGGATCTGATAATAAAGCTGCCAGTGGTGGTTAGAAAGTGGTTTTCTGTATCTGATTATTGCTGGTGTTACGTTTGGTGAGACTGATTTTGGTTGATAGTGAGAATTGAAATAGTGCCAAAAGTACTTTCAACAAAACCTGCAAAATTGTTGAGAATCAAATAAACAATTTCAGCCATCAATCGAGTGAAAATACTAATTTTTCACCAGTGCAACCTTCTCAACCTTCTCTGTTTTCTTCATTTAACCAGTAGTTAGATGATTTTTAATTCATAGAAGAAAATTAACAACTTCTGATCTGTTTTTTTTTCATTCATTTCTTGACAAGTTATAGACTAAATGGTTAATTGGAGTAAATACTAGACAAATTAATTAATTAATCAACATTAGGTGCACCCTTTGTGTTGTCCCCAGTCCAATCGTTTAAATCTATGAATCAAGTTTTCTTCCCCTTACTGATGACTGTGTTAAACATATTCTGCAAACACCAAGCTATAGTCTGTTTAAAATGTGACCTCATAGATGTATTAAAGAGAACTGATGAGCTATGAGTACTAAACTAGTACTAAGAGAAACCAAACTTAGCTAAACCCACTAGATTATTTTCTTTCAAGATGGTGCACATCCGCACTGCATACACCACAAAAAGGCAGACACAAGATGAAGCAAAAAACCACAGAATAACTAAGAACTTACTGGTAAATAGTCGGAAGTGAAGTAATGATGAATCGCCCACTCAGACCTTCAGAGAGAGGAGACAGAGGACAGTCAGCGTGCAGGAAGGAACAGTCTGACTCATAATTGAACTGAAAGTAATTTCAGACAGGCTGAAATAATGTCTGACAGCAGCTCCACTGCACCACTGGCTAACATGAACACTAAGATTTCATATCACTTTGTTAAAGCTCATATTCAGGTTGTTGTTTGTTATATTCACAACCAAAATAACCAGTCTTTCAGTCCATATTTAGAGAGTCTGCATGTTGCTGCCCACTGCTCCTTTTCAGCAGTGCAGTTTCCCTCTGGATAAGAATGCTGTCAGGAATTTTGAGACAATTCAACTTGCTAAATCACATACCTTTGCACAAATGGAAACTGGTGCACTTACAAATCTGGTACCAGCTATCTGGTGTTTTTGTACCTTGACAACCTGCCTAACGATGCCTTTGAAACTCATTTACAAATGGCCTCTAACACGTGACACATACTGAAGTTATACTGTGACACATTATACATATCTGTTGAGATTAAACTGTTTTAGAGAGGTGCTGACTCAAGTTTGAGGTCATTTTGGAGGCTGTAGTTTGTAGTGCAGCTGAACCGTGTTGCCATATACTGAGAGACGTTTCTCATATGTAAATTATAATATTGGAAATAAACTAGACAAGCTCTGTGTCCTCATCAGTTTCCAACACGATATCAGGAATTGTATTATCCTTTCAACCAGGAGCCTCTTTTTCTACATGCCGATCCAAAAGAGGAGAGGAGGAGGAGAGGTGTGGTTTACAGTGAATAAGAATTGGTGTGTCAGTGGGAATGTGAGGTGCTGTCCTGATCCTGCTGTGGATCACTGCTACATGCTGTGCAAAGCCGGCTGCAGAGCGTCACTGCCTGTGTTCAGGTGGTGCGACCATAAGGCCATCGAGATTGGGATGTGTAGACAGTTAAAACATTCCACAACCACAAACCATGGATTACCAGAACCATCTGGACACATGGACCATTATGTTGCAGCAGCCAACAATGTTAGAAGAGACTAAATTACAGTCCACAAGTTAAAGGAGCTGATGGGATCACATTTCACTTGACTGATTGAATATCTAGTCCAGTGGTTCCCATCCAGGGGTCCTTGAGGGAGCTCCAGGGGTCACCACAAAAATGGGGAACAGTTTAGTTCACTATTTATTTCACTATTGTAGTGAGCCCAATGTGAGTAGGAGTCATGAGAGTGAGTATTCTGATCATGGGTTTCACTTCCTCCATGAGTAATTCCTCAGCTGCAGCTGATAACTACAGAATTCTGATCTAATCCATAACTAGCAACCACAATCTTTTCAGATAGAATTAAATTCTCATCAAATGGGAGTCTGTGATCGATTGTGTATTACTTTAGGGAATCACTGAGTCAGTCTGTGGTCATCGCCAGCAGAAACTGGGAGGACAAAGTATTATAAGCACCTCCTTTACCATACAATTGAATGTTCTAGTACATTACATAAGCAAGGTCCTATTTATAGTGGAATAGAGCCAAAATAAGCACAACTGAATCAACACCTCTCTGACACAGCCTCACCAACACTGGACAGAACAGGTCTCAGCTGACTGGTGTTTACTGCAGAGCTGCTGGGAGCTGTTTTGTCCTGCTGCTCAGCACAGTATGGACATGCTACACTGAGCTTCACAGCTCAGCTTTGTTATGCATGCAGCAGTCTCAGTGTAGCTGCCAGCTGGCAAAGGTTATTCAGGCTTACCGGGTTGTTCTGTCACATCCACTTTGGCTATGTTGACCCCCATGTCCTCCCCCCATTCCGCGAACTCCTTCCACGCTGGCTGGAGCTGCTGGCATGCTGGACACCAGGGTGCGTAGCTGAGGGGGATCAAGTGTCACAAGTAAAGCCTCAGATGAACTGAACAATCACTCACAGTAACCTTCATATAAACACCAAGTCCAGGCTGAAATGTACTGATGACCTGTGTATTTTAGCTTCTAACTTAGCAAACTGGCTAACATATAACTCTGTGGCAACCTGGTTAGCTAGCTACAGATGGTAGCTGTTAGCTTAGCTGGATATTTAGAGACTCGACAGCACTGCATGGAGGCAGATTAGATAATAATCAGATAAGACAGCGCATTTAAGCTTGAATCTGACCGGAAATCAAGCTCGAGCTCAAAACAGCAAAGATAACTGACAAGCTAGCTAGCTAGCCGGTTAGCCGTTAGAACTAGCCGTTAGCAGGACACTGACAATTCAATCATCCATTCTCCTGTCAGGATTTCCTCCCAGGTCCCGTCGGTCACTTCTCTCAGGCCGTCCCGCTTTGCCGAGGCTGGCAGCGACGTTAACACCACCACCAGGAGCAAACAGCATATCCACGGGTGGGGTTTTGTTCTCCGTGTGGCAGAAAACATTGTAGAGCCTGTGTTGCTGTAAGCTAGCAGACACGCCATGTCTGATCTGTTTGACACAGCCTGCAGTGCTCACTTCCGCTCTGCGCCTTCACGTCCGAGTCAGGTGGGTAGTTCTTACCTCATGAAAAAGTCTGAAATTATCTTTAGAAAATACAGATAATATGAACAGTTATCCGGTGTTGTTTGCTTAGTCGTGAAACAGCAAAGAAAGCAACGTTAGCGATGCAAATGTTAGCATGTAAGGATGTGCTAAGCTAACTGTTAAATAATGGCGGACATCTAAATTATCTTAGACAGATTTCCCTATTGAATGTTAAATTAAACCAACTAAAGGCAATACAGTTAAGCAGCCTGTCAAGTCCATAGAACTGAGACTACTTTAGTTCATTCTCATTTACTCTTTAACTCCAGCAGGTGGTGCCATTGCTCCTAAAATAACTCAAAGCTATGAGTGAGGCATGTGAGAGGAAATGGATGGATGTATGACAGACAGTGATTGAAGACGTATTCAGATCCTTTACTTTCGTGAAGTAGGAACACTGCAGTGTAAAAATACTCTACATCAGGGATACTCAACTTGCTTTGCTCAGGGGCCACTTATACAAAATGACAGGGGGCCAGGAGCCAGTCACAGCAGCCCTGCATAGCTCATATGTACATCACATTATCAGTGTTGTCACATATCAGTGGACTTTAGTGTCTTCATGTTCCGCACAAGGTATCCTTTGGCGTCAGCACATGGTTTGTTTTAGGCCAGTGGTTCCCAACTGGTCCGCCCACAGGGTCCAGATGTCTCCTTAGCCATTAGTTTGAGGTCCCACAATTAAATACAGTCAGCGTCATACTTGAGTTTGGCTATGTCGTTGAACTACTTTGCTGTCTCTGTCATGTAGGTGTCAATTAGTCACTCACTCTACAGCAGAAAACAGCACTTAAATGTAAAAGCTCAGTCATGAAAATTCTGCCACCCACTAGTTTGGAGCCACTGGTTTAGGCAACAAAAGCACAGTGGTAAGGATAAGGGAAAAAAACATCATAGTTTGGCTCTACATTCATACAGGAAGCGAACACTGGCCTCCTGGGTGAAAGTCCAGGGTTTGTTGGACCCATCCACAAGCCCTCCCACCTGCCCTTATAAGGACTGTCTAGCTCCTTACATTACATTGTCACTGGCAGCGTTTCCAGCTGCTGCAGTACAGTGGTGTGTCATACTAATGGGACCGGTACCATCTGACTGCGTTATGTACTGATTCCATCCATTCACATATCATACTGCAGGGACAGGTGCCTTCTGGCCGACCGGCAGCATATCATAAGGTCGCGAAAGGTTCCGCCTGGCAAACTGACGCAGCATCATACCGCTGCGAAAAATAGCTTTTGGTGTCGGTGTCTGATGCCAACATCACCGACAAAGTATTGTATTTGACCACTCCAGAATGAAAATGGGCATTTCTATAATTCGAGGATGTTCAAGGCTTAGCTCAGACCTCTGTTGGGGTTGTGGGGAGTCCTCCTCTGCTACTTTTTTATGATAAACAAACTCTATTTTGATGCTTTTTGTGCACCCAGGAACAATATTTACTTTAGAAGAACAAAAAATAAAAAGTATTGTCATTGTGAATTAGAAAATGGTTGGGGGTCCGCACAGCACCATATTGAGGGCCGGATTAGTTGAGTATCACTGCTCTTCCTAAAAGTCCTGCATTCCCGTTCAGGAGCTGATTATGATCCAAACACAATACTGGATTTCTACTTTAAATGAACTCAGAAATCATTAGCTGTTTTTTTTCTTCTGTCCCCACCAATGGTGATGTATAAATCATCACTTGAATGTTGCAGCTGGTAAAGATGGAGCTAATTTTATGCACTTTATATACTGCAGGGCACTGGTGGACTAGAGGGGGATGTGTGAAAAGAAACGCTGCAAAAGAGCCCTCTTGGATGATCCTATGGTAGGTAAAACATGATAATGTGCCCTCCAGGGTGCACTCCCAGTGAAGGAAACAGGATGCAGTGTACTAATGGATGCCCTTAAATGGAGAAAATGGGATGAAGTGCCCTCTAGGTTTGCTTTAAAATTGAGGAAACATAATACAGTGCCACATATGTTGCCCTACATACTAGAAAACAGTGTGCAGGTGCCCCACAGTATGGAGCTGGTGCCCTTTTTGTTTTTACGCCCCTGCCTTTCAGACAGCCTGAGTCCACCACTGCTGTGGGGTAGCTCATATCATGGTATAGATTAACGTAGCATGCTGTTGTTAAAGTGTATATTTGTGAAAAACAAGAGTGCAGCTGCAACTAAACACTTTAAAAACGCGGAAAGTGCTTCTTACAACCTCTGATAGCCCAAATTGACATCATCAAATCTTCAAAAGTCTTCAAAAGACAGTCCCAAACCCAGAGATATTCACTTCACCCTGATATAAAACAGAGAAAAGCAGCAAATCCTCACTTGAGAAGCTGTAACTGGAGAATATTCTCAGTTTTTGCTCAAATAAACAAATCATATTTGAGCACTAATCAATGTAAACAGAGGTTTTGAGGTGCAGATTAATAGGTTTAAGCTCCTGATGGATTCTGATAGCAAGTTGCAATCAATGTTTTGATCCAGGAGGAAGTGTGTCCTTCGCTCAGTATCTTCAAAGCTGCACGATCAAAGCGTTTTGCATTTTGCATCTGCACATGCAAAAGAAGCCCACAGAGAGCAGAGTGAAATCCATTTGATTTGACCCGGAGGTGAAGTGCAATCCTATTAAGACCCTGCCTTCTAAGTAGTGTCAGGCTATAATCTCAGTTTCTTTCTCATTCAGCATTTTCATTTGTCTTAAAAAAACTTTAATGTTAAGAAATTACTCTCACTGTCACATATTTAAATGTCCTGTTGCAGCCTGTTAGTTCAAATTGTTTGCTAGTTCCTCTCATAGTTGCACTTTGAGTCAGCTGGAATGTACATCTGTCACATCACATTTCTGGGCTGCCTGAACCACTTAAACTCATTTTAATATGAAGAAGCAGTGGTTCCACTCGTGCTTTTTCAAGATATGTGTTATGTGATGTGGAGCAGGTGGACAGCAGGAGCTCAAATCTATCACACTTTATTCCAGGGAAACAGCAGCTGAACATCACACAAATGCCCTGCGTTCCAATACCCATACTACCATACTATTTAGTATGCCTGAAAAAGAATTAGTGTGTCCCAATACATAGTATGTCAGATGCAGTATGCCAAAAGTACCAGGATGTTCTACTACATCCGGTCATATTTCGCAGTATGCATGTCAGCATGCTTCTTTGGCCATTCTGACCCACAATCCTTTGCGCAGCAGAAGTTACGTCACACTGACTGAGCTGCGTGTACAACCAACGCCCACACTTCCTTTCATACATGGTTTATTTAATTTGAGATACTAAGACACTACATATTAGGACTGCAATGATCTGATTATATACTGTCACATATCATACAGTTTTGCAAGAACACGGTTACAACATTCAACTTTATTGTGATTATAGTATAATCAATGTTAGGGTTCAACTATGACTACAATATAGAAGATTCTACCAGTATAGGCAGTGGTGTAAGTGTGGTATAAATAATGAATGAATATGACTAAATATGAATACACTATGGGCCAGGTATGAGCAGTATAGACTAGTAAATATATAAATAGTAAAAGTCAAATACATATTAAGTAATGTAGTAAGAATGTGCAAGTATGTTACACTACAAATAAAAGTAATGTGAATGTAAGGCTGCTTCACGTGCAGACAGAATATAGTGCCAGCAGCTGCATAGCTGTAAATATATTTAACAACAAACATCTGCCAGCAACAGAGAGCTGTGTGTGAAGGGGGTTAATATGCCTACTGGTGACTAGTTCAATAGACAGGTCACTAATAATAGGCTTGGAACTGTTTACGTGAACACGTCAGTTTATTAGAAACAACAACATACATTACGACATAACAGCAACAGAGCTCTCCGGCACCTCCGACGGTATGCACGACTCTGGCGAGCTCGACGAGAGGAGATTTGCTGCATCTCCGAAGTACAACAACACAAAATATTCAAATGTGGCGCTACGGACGGCGGCGGAAGTGAGCAAGAGGGTCGGAGTTCAGGGAGCGATGTGATGGCGGATGTAGTGTGTCCCAATAGTATGCATACTGCATGCATACTGCATACTACACTACATACTTTTTAAGGGCAGCTGCAGTACATACTAAAAGTATATAGTAGAAGTATGCAATTTGGAACGCAGGGAGCGTGTTTCTCAAAGTCAAGAATCCTTCCTTGGTAGGACGAGTCCTTCCACAAAGTCAAGAATCCTTCCTTGGTAGGACGAGTCCTTCCAAGAAGGCTCCTACAGAGACAAGGCAAGAGTCCTCCCTAGCAATCAGTGAACATACATTAGAACAGGCTAATAAGTGTCCCCACGTGGGCTTCAGGAAACTGTGATAATTCTGACACTCTCTAATGTTGATGTACAATTTGAACAAATGTAAGCAATATTTTCAAAGTCACGTAACTTTAAAGGGGAATTTATTTCTGGATTGTACTTAAAAAAACAAACAGGTAGGCTAAATGAAACTTTTGTGGCACTAGCGCTCCATCTCTGCTGTAAATGATTTATTTAAAAACTTGGTGCAGGCAAATTGTGCGCAAAGAACTGTGGGTACTTTATACCTGCTGAGGATACACACATGCATTGTTTAAAATTCTCTCAACGAAGGACTCTGGATGTTTCTCAAAGTCAAACCCTGCTCCTCCCCAGTTACTTTTGACCCCAAAACCCAAGATGGCAACAGCCAAAATGTCTAATTCGAGGCTTCAAAATGGACGTCCAGTATTTTATTCAGTCTGCTGTTGGTCCCAGACACCCTGCAAAAGAAAACTTTGAATATTTAAATCCACAATGTCTTTTCTTTTGGTCACTACCCCAAGATCATGAACATAACTGACGGCTGAAACATTTAAACTGATTGTAAATCTCAGTAAGCTTCTGCAGGAGCGCCCTGGGGTGTTTTATTTTTGGAGAAAATACTCAGAGCAGATTTGAGTCAGAGCACAAAATTCTGCTTCCAAAACATGTTCTGTACAAATCTGTCCCTCACTCTCAAATCTCAACCTCCAGACTGACAGCTTGAATTAGTTTTTTTGTGCGCTCACTTAGTTTTTTTTCACTCGTGAACTTCCATATTTTGGTGCCAATATGCGTGTGTGTAAGAGATTGCGGGAGTCAATCAGCCTCTCTGCACGTGAAGGTTTCACTCTGAGTGAATCCACAGAATGAGAGCAGTTATTATTGCCGGGAACCTGCAGGCAGATTGCAATGGCAGCCAGTTATCAGTGCACCTCACACTCTAAAAATACCCTTCAGATGACATCCTTTTGTGCCCCTACCATCGCCCCCTTTCTCCAGCCATCAGCTCTGCTCCACTTACAGCGCAAAATGAATCTCCTTCCTGCTCGGCAGTCATCTGCTCTCCTCCTTCAACTTGATATGGCACTGAGGAAGATAAGTGGCAGATCGGGGAGTTGCAGTGCTGTTGTGTGTTCTTTCAAACTATTACTGTGCTCAGGTCACTGCTGCTTTCAAACAGGAACACTGGTGTTTTCTCTTTTCTTTAGCCACGCTGTTTGGTCTAACACTTTACTCCAAAGTGAAAAATCTTGGCAGTCATTTAGCATAAACATTCACAGTCCTGAGTGAACTTTACATCAGTAATATCTTGACTTTATATCTAATTTTTTTATGCCTATAACACTAATGGGCCTTCAAGTGTCAAGAGTTTATCTGAAGCTCCTGCTGATGTGATAAGGTGTCGCTCCCACCAACAAACAAACACTCGGCTGTGGGAGATTGTTCTAATTTTACATGTAATTTGCTGCTGATTAAACTGTTGATGGCTGGCCAGAGGCTGATTGTTGCCATGGTTATCGCTTTGCTACAGTGCAGCTTGCGGATGCCAGTAACAGACAGTGATGCTAAAACTATTTTCCTGTTTGAATATTTTTCTCTGGGCATGTCTCGACCCACCATATGGACCTTGTGTTGTCAGCCGCTGTTTCTGAAGTCAAGAAGACTGAACTTTGCCCATCACTGTCAGATGCACTCAGGAAAATAAGACGGTTTGAACACCTACAACTCCATGACAATTAGTGAAGTCCACGTGCTGATGAAGATGACATGTGATATAATTGGACCCTCCAGGGGCGGCTGCAGGTTGCACCAGATGTTCTTAAGTTCAAATTGAGCCTCATTATGTAAGTGTTTATGGAGTGAAGATCTTTGCATCACTAAATTTGAATGGTAGCTCTCAACTGCTACGTAGCTAACTGAACCAACTGATAAAAGTAATGCTAGCTTGCTAACATATCAAACCAGTATTCAGTTTCAAATGTCTTTTCAAGTGAAGTGAAAATCATTTCTTTAGCCCACTACCACAAAGGACAAATCAACAACTCAGTTCCTGCTCCAGCTGGAGCTCTCCTAAAACTCTCCGCACAACAGGAAGGAAATGGTAGAAACTTCAGGAGAAGATAGAGCCCCTCTAGTAGAACATATAACAATGGATTTGTATCCTAACAATAGGATTACACTGCAGTTGGTCCAATGCTAATGTAACAAATCCAACACAAGATGTTCAGTAAAATTAGTCCAAGAATAGAGTCCAGTAGATTAAGTCCAATGGAATAAGCCCACTTTATAAGTTCTGCTTTGGTGTGTCGCCATGACTGGGATACACACTGCAAAATAAAGTCTATCAGGGTGATTACTGTAGAGGCACGGAGAATCCCTGCAGCAGCACAAGTAGAGGACAGTACAAGATATTGTTGCACCTTGTCGACGCCTCAGCAGGTGTTTTCCATTAAAGGTCTTTGGTAACATACCTGTTGTGACTTCACTGATTAAGCTGCAGCGAGAATGCTTCAAAGTCTCAAACAGAGCGGTACAGCTGTGCTTTTATGCTCTTTAAAGAAGTAGCATTGATTTGCATTTAAAGCAGGAACACTACACGGGTCTCCCAAGTGGATTCCACAATATCTGTTAACTTCAAACACCATTATAAAAAAAAAAATCATAGGTCTACATTTGTACAGTATATATGCTAAATAACAAATCATGAAACAGTATGTGAAATCTTCTGAACATCACTGTGTGTGTGTGTGTGTGTGTGTGTGTGTGTGTGTGTTCACTGTGGGAAACACATGGGTGTTGAATTATTGATAGTTTATAATGTTAAAGGATTCAGCTCCCTTACAAAGATAATGTGCACAGTTGTATACTGGAGGTGAAGTTAATTTGCAACACTATTAGCGCCTTGAAAATTAGACTTTTACTTTAACATAGCGAGGGCTGTCGTGGTGAAGGAGTATCCCCTGCGGTGATTAATGGTGGATCAACACAGCGATATGCAGTATTACAGACATTTTTTGTTGTTTTGCAAATTACTTCATTTATACTGATTTTAGTGCTTTGTAATTAAGCTGTATTGCTTGTGTAGGAGCCAGAATATGTAGCCTATTTGACCTCTGGTGTTTATTATTTGTTCAGGCTGCACATGTTATTTGGTCACTTTCACTTCCGGTAGCAATGGGCACAGGTGTGGGAGTGGTTTAATATTATTTTACCTGTTCATTCACACCTGGCGTGGCAGCTTTTAGACAAAGAGGGTGAGTTTTGGCTCCGATATTTTCTGTTGACTGCAATCACGTAATCACATCACATAGTATTTAGTTTCATCTTATTTAATGTGCTTTAGTTATCTCAGTTGTTAATTTAATAAATCATCATAAACACATCTTTGGACTTCAGTATAGATTTCTTTGAACAAGTCACAGTTGAGAGCCTACTCAGCCTCTTAGTGGATTTTTTCATTGATAGTACAGTAAGGTTATTTAAAGGCATATCGTTGCTTTATAAATAACAAAGATGAAATTGTTTTAATAGAAATTAAATACTTATTCACTGGTTAATGCAGAGCACAGAAGGGCGATGAGGCACAATGAGGGGGTGCAACGTTTTTTCAGCTGAGACACTTAAGTTGTGTCTGGTTGCTATGATACAGAATATCTGGTGAAGTAAAAATGTCAGAACAAGGTAGAGTAGTTGCTTTGGATGTTGTTGTTCAGCAATGTGATGGTTGGTCTTTGTGGTATTTGTCCAGCCCCTTCTCCACTGTGATTGGACGGCTGGGTAAAAAATGAAAATGGCGAGCGGCTGCAGTGTTTTACCCAAAGTTAATAATTTTTTATGTCTCGGCGACCCCAAAAAAAACTACAGCAAACATGTAGGGCTCAGTGCAGAATAGATACTCAGCACCTCTACACACTGCTGGCATTTGAAGCAGAATAAATACTTAGTGCTCTCAAAAAAACATTTGAAAAAAACAATAGAGCCCTATGGGTATTGCAATGTTGCAGTTATCGTGACAGCCCTGCTGAATTTTTTCAGGCCACTTGTAAAGTTGTTATTGCAAATATGTTAGCAAACAGTTGCGTATTTACCCATTCAGCAGAGATAGCAACATTAACATTCATTTGGTTTAGTTTAACATGCAATCTTCTTTTAGCTCCGTTTTGGACTCCACCAGTGCTGCCTTCGAATGGGGTTATGTTTACCATGTTCATGAGAGAAGTCATACATATTGCCCCCTCTTATGTCATCACGACCTCATAAGTGGAAAGTTTCTCAATGCTTCAAATTCACAAGTGGCATTGTATGGAGTACTTATCCATAGACAGTATATTACGTACAGTAGAAGCAGGCTGGTGTCCGACATGGAAGCAATGCACTGCTGTGGATGGGGGTCAGCAACAAAGCATATTTTAGCCACCCAAAAAAATCAGTATCAGTTTAAGGGTATGTTATATTGAGAGTATTTTCACTGCTGTACCTTTCCATTGGACAGTGATTTCCAACAGGAAAATGAAGCCATTATATCACTCTCTTCAGAGCCAGACTCCATTGAGAAAACAGTGATTTAACATCACTGAACACCCGAGCAGCTGGTCTACTGCTGCCTCGATCAGTTAGTTAGTTTGTGTTATTGCGTGACTTTGATGTTTAGTTTGAATTCACCAAAGTCACACAATAACACAAACTAACTACAGCGGTAGACCAGTAGTTCTGGTGTTTAGAAAGCTAAACTTACGGTTTATCTCAATGGAGTCTGGTGGCTTTGATGAGAGCATAGATCGAGAACTGCTTCCCCGTCGAAACTGGCTGTCTGACAGAAAGGTAAAGTGGTGAAAACACTTTAAATATAACATACACTTAAACTGATATTCAATCTTTTTAGGTGGTTAAAATTAATTTTGTTGCCGAACCCCGTCCACAGCACTATATTGCTTATCTTTGTTGTTGGATTCCAGCCTGCATTCCCAAACTGGGGGCATACTGACTGACATCTACTGACAAGACATCCCTGAGCATTCAAAACCTACACTGGGGGGCTACCTTGAACGTCATAGTTTGAGGTTCAGGGCCACTGACCAAGTGTCTGTATTTGACGAGTTGGGAGTGAGAATATGTCTGTAAAATGACAAGCAGTAACTTAAAGACTATTAACCTCCTATAAAGGCTTCACTCTTTGTAGCACCAGCAGGAGTAGGTGCTTGTTTTTCTGCAGGCATAATTCTTCCACATGTTCTTTTTCAATATTTCCAAGGTTACTTGGCTCAGAGAGCTCAGAGCTCAGAGACCCAACACTCTTAGATACAGTAGGCCTACAGCTGTATCTCTGCATGAATGTGAAGGCCATCCGTGGGCAGCGCTACACTTTATGTGCTGCTGTATTGTCACACAGCTCTCAGAGACTGTTAGGATCCACGTGACAGCTGATGGTAGTTTCAAGAGTGATGAGGGAGAAGTGGCACAGCGTGGGAGTGAGGAGGTAGAGCATGTACTCCAATCACAGAGGAGCCTCTCAAACAGTGACTGCACAATCAGTTTCTCTGGGGTTTCCACTTCTTTCTGTCCCCCAAATCTCTCCCTCAGACACACACACTGTAGTTATGTTCAGTATAGAATCTAAAGCTTCTGTAAAGTCTGTCTCTCTTCATCTCACTGTCGTTCTCTCTCACACACAGTTGCTTGTTCTTACCTTTCCTTTTTGTGGTAACCAAGTGATGAGATGCTCTCATTAACCTCGTCTCCAGCAGCAGCAGGCGGCTATTTTCAGCAGAGAAGCAGTCATAATGTATGCAAGCTGTCCAGCAACAAACAGCAAACAGCAGTCAGGCAAGGTCAGTGACTTGCTGGTGAAAAAAGCTGAACATTGAAAAGTTTAACAGACAGGTATACAGTATATTTCTCAGGAGCTGGTGGAGACCAAAACAGAGCTAAAAGAAGAGTGAATTTTGGATCTATCCATCAGAAAGCCAGAAAGCTCCAATAGGATGCAAAGAGCAGCTGCAACTGAAGTGCTTGTTGGATGCTTGAACAACACCCAAAACTGCAACCACCCACCTTTACGACTTTGAAATTGTGAGCATTTATACTTGTGCGGTGGTGTGTCTGTGTCACTCTGCAGTTACACCTCCAAAACACTAGTTGGCGGCGGGTTTCTGTGAAGTGCTGTAAAGTTTAGTTGATTGATGGGGCTGCTGTATTTTTGTTGTTAAAATATTACGTTGCAACCAGGTACTGTATGGTTTTGACACTTTTCTAGCTTGTTAAAAAGGGGCATACAGTTAAAAAAAAAAAATCTGTCAAATTTTAGGGATGCTGGGATTCAATTTAGGCGTGCTTCCCCCAAAAATGGGCTACAAACACCTGTGCTGTGAGCCAAAACTTGAGCATGTGCACAAGAAAGAGTCTGAGTGTGTTTGTTATTGTTCCCTCTTTAAAATGCTGTTGTGTCAGCAGAATCACAGGAGGAAGCTGAGTGACGAAGACACGATGTTTCCCAGCGGAGCGACAAAGCACACCAGACATACCTGAGAGCAGAAAAGCCTAGTGTGGCAATTACAACTGAACACCAGCTGTTCCAGGATCCCTGTCAACATCTGGAGCCACCAGAGCGTTCCTTATTACCTGTGAGATTTCTTTCTTTTTTCTTTTTTGCCCTGTGTCCTCTCATACATCTTACTCATCCTCACAATGAGGCCTTCCTGTGGTTCAGACTCTCCAGAGAGACTCACTGCCAACTGCTCGCACATTACAAGCTTCAGGCGGCATGGTTACACTCCAGCTGTTGCTGTAACACACAGCATCAAAACAACATCAGTCAGTGTACCATGGATAACTAAATCTGATATTAATTATGTGACATTATGTCTTGTAAAAACAACTTAGTGTGCGTTGACTAATGCATTTTTAAGTGCTGATTAATTTAAAGTCTTATTTTCTGGGACAGTTTTAATTAAAGCAGAAAAATCTGTAAATAATAATTAAAATCCAAAATCTTAAAGACTTACAGAGAGAATAAGGGCCATATTGAGAAAATTAATAAATAAAACTGAGATTTTGAGAATAAATAAAATCGTTATTTCAAGAAAAATTGTGATATGACAAGAATGAAGTCGTAATGTAATGAGAATAAAGTCATACTATTGCAAGAAAAAGACTGGAAAGTTTGAATTTCACAACAAAAAGTCATTATATTACATGAATAAACTTGTAATTTAATGGGAATTGAGTAAAACTATTTCAAGAAAAAAATTGCAATATTACGCAAATATAGTTATAATTTTACAAGGAAAAAAAGTCATAATATTTGAATAAACTCAGAAAGTTTATGAGTCACAATTTCAAGTGATATCATGACTCTTTTTGTGCCATAAAATTCCAACTTTATTGCATAATATTACAATTTTTTATTGTTAAATTTTGACGGATTTCGTGTAATATTATGACCTAAGTCTTGAAATAATCCGACTTTATTCCCCTTAAATTATGACTTTATTCTCGTAATATTAGGCCTACAATTTTTTCTTACTTAACTGCTTAAAATTACAACTTTATTTGCGCATACTACAACTTTCTTTGAAATAATATGACTCTTTTGTCAAACTATAAGAATGAAGTCATACTATTTCAAGAAAAAAGTATATTATTAGACAAATCTCTAGTCCTAATTTTACGTGGAAAAAATGTCATAATATTATGTAAATAAACTTCTAAAGTTCATGTGAAATTATGACTTATCATGTAAATTCAAACTTTATCATGTAATATTATGACTTTCTTGTTTAACTTTGACTTAATTCATGTAATATTGTGACTTCAATCTTGAAATAGTACGACTTTATTCCCCTAAAATTACAACTTTATTTTCGTAATATTAGACATACAATTTTTCCCCCCACAAAATTACAACTTTATTTGCGTATTCTACAACTTTTCCTTGAAGTAGTATGACCTTTTTGTCATACTGAGAATAAAATCATATGATTTCAACAAAAAAGGTGTAATATAACATGAATACAGTCATTATTTAACAAGAAAAAAGTTGTAATTTAATGAGAATAAACTCATAAAGTTTAAAATAAGAGTCACAAGTTCATGTGATTTTACGACTCTTTTTTTCCTTAACATTCCAGCTTTATCACATAATATTATGACTTTCTCGTTAAACTTTGACTTAATTCACGTAATATTGTGACATCAATCTTGAAATAATGCGACTTTAATACCCTTAAAGTATAACTTGATTCTTGTAATATTAGGCCTACAATTTTTTTCACCAAATTACAACTTTATTTGCGTATACTACAGCTTTTTCTTAAAATAGTTTGACTTGATTCTCATGAAATTACAACTTTATTCATGTAATGTTATGACTTGTTCTTGTAAAATTCAAACTTCTTCTGACAACTTTATTCTTATAATGTTAAATATTTATTTACAGATGTCCCAATATTTCTCACAAAACAACTTAATTCACGTATACAACTTTTTTCTTGCAATAGTATGACTTTATTCTTTTTAAATTACGACTTTATTCTCATAATGTTCTGATTTTTTTCTCAGAAATTATGACTTTATTCCCGAGATCTCACTTTTTTTAATGTCAGTTAATACTCCATCATAAAGACTAAATCCAGATATAGATTGAAGTTTTAAATTTAGTTTAAGAAGTCTTTTAAACTTTGCTAGCAAGATAGTGTGTGGTGATTTATTCTGCATGTATGAGGTTAATTTCTGCTGTGAAAGTTCTTTTAGTTTTTATTCTACATGGTTGTAAAAGGTGCTAAATCCCTTACACCTCCTAAAACCTGGAGACACTGAATGACTGAGTCATTCACAATGCCATTAGTGAGTCGTGTGTGTAACGGGAGCTGGGTGTAAGGATGTAAAAATTTGATCTGAACAGAAAATTTTTGTATTTTATTGCTTTCTACCGACCCCCCCCCCTCCTCCTTTAACGTTACACTGTTATGAGTTTTGTCTCCTGTGTAAAATCCAAACTACAGTAATTGCCTTTGTAATAGAAGCAACACCTCCTCCTCGTCTCATGAAAACTATAAATCACTGCATCCCCAAACCACATTAGGGATTCTGCAACATAATGCCTTTCCTCATTTGTGAAGTCGGTACAAACAGTATCTACAGTCTTCAGCTCGGCAGCCCGCAGACGTGTCAGAGTGTCAAGCTATTGAACCCTCTGGCCACTGATTAATGAGTCTCTCTCCTCCCTCAGCCCTCTTAAAGGTGCCACTGAGTTGTCATTTGTTTTCTTGTCTGTGTCACCTGAGGGGACAATGTTGAATCCAACCCATATGCCACATTTGGATGTGTTGCACAGTGGATGATAAATGGTTTGTGTCTTGATGGTATGCATTAATTATGCTCCACAGATAGACACTTAGATAGTCACAACTAATTACCAAACACTTCTCTGGAAAACAACCTTTGCTTATTAAATGAAGCAAATTGTAGAATTCATCAATGCCAACATGGTTAACCCCTAAGAATTCTCTTGAAAGCAGCAAATGTATCAGTGTTTAAAGGGACAGTTCACCCCATAATCAAGAATACTTATTTTCCCTCTTACCTGTAGTGCTGTTTATCAGTCTAGATTGTTTGAGCGTGAGTTGCAGAGTGTTGGAGATATCAGCTGTGGAGATGTCTGCCTTCTCTCCAGTATAACAGAACTAGATGGCACTCAGCTTGTGGTGCTCAATCCAGTTACTCAAGATAATCTACAGACCTTGATGTGAGAAGTTTCATATAGGAACAATTTTAACCCATTTAACAGTCTAGACTGATTGATAGTACTACAGGTAAGAGGAAAAATATGTATTTTTCATTGGGGGAATATTAAAGGACCACTGTGTAGGATTTAGTGGCATCTAGCGATGAGGTGATGAGGTTAGAGATTGCCTGCAGGCAATCCAAGCTTGTAATAGAAACTGTGATGGCCTTCAGGTGATGTAAAAATGTGAAAGGCCCTCTCTGGATCCAGTGTTTGGTTTGTCCATTTTGGGGCTACTGTTGAAACATGGTGCAACATAGCAGGCTGTGGAAGAGGGCCTGCTCCCTGTGTGAATATGAAGGGCTCATTCTAAGCTAACAAAAACACGATTCTTATTTTCAGGCGATCATAATTTATACACTAATGAAAACATATTTATGAATAGTATATAGTTGGCTGTGGCTCAGAAGGTAGCAAGGTTCGTCTACTTATTGGAGGATCCCCAGCTCCTTTACCCTGAATGTCTAAGTATCCTTGAGCAAGATACTGAACCCTAAATTGCTCCTGATGGCTATTCCATTAGTGTGTGAGTGTGTTAAAAACTGAGTAGCAGGTGGCACTTTGTATGGTGTGTGAATGGGTGAATGTGACTCATAGTGTAAAAAGTGCTTTGAGTGGTCAGAAGGCTAGAAAGGAGCTATACAAGTACAGTCCATTTACCATTTTTATTCCATTTCAGCCAACAGAGTCACATAGATCCAACACACTGGACCTTTAAGTGTTTGTTTTGTGGCAGTTTTCCAGCTTAGAGGTCTCAAAAATGGTTGTGGACTCTCTTTAGTAGGTAAAACAAACCTTAAGTTTTAAAGGTTCAGCCCAGTTCAGTCAATCAGTTCTCTGAACCTAAATAATATTCATAAAAACTTAGGAAACTTAGGAAGGACTCGACACAAAAGCTGGTGCAACCCAATCCTATATGGTGAAGAAACTGTTTCTAAAAATGATGCACGACCATAAATCAAGGAGCTAAACAACCATTAAAAATGGGGAATGCGCCCGTGCAATATGTGAAATAAATTCATATTACACTGCCAGGCACCCAGACACAGACAAGGATGGAGGAACCCACCACCTAAAGAGGATGAAAACAATGTTTTACCAACACTCACACATATTTTGGCTACAGTGAGATGAGCTGAGAAAGCCTTTACTGTAGGTCACTGCCACAGCTGAGCACAGATCAGTGTTAAATTTGATTTCCTTAATGGGTTTAGTGTAATCCTCCTCAGATGCATCTGTCTCATGTTGGCAAATGCAAGCTACATGCAATGGTTGGCTCATGACGCATTTTCTCACGTCACTGAATCTCCTTGAGGCTGTTTACACATGTGTTTTTGTCTGTTGAAGCCCCTGTGTGTGTGTGTGTGTGTGTGTGTGTGTGTGTGTGTGTGTGTGTGTGTGTATGTGTTTTTCCTACATGGTCATCCACTCATCATATGAATATTGGTTTTATTCCTTATGTATACGTGAGTCCCGTGAGGCTCTGCAGTAAGTGGTTCTCCCAGCTTGTCACTGCAGTGCTCTGAGGTTTATGGGCAGCACAGCGGCCGTGTCGCAGTGTGGCGTGCGAAGGAAAGCAAAGGGAGGGGTGATGCACTGAGTGACATAAGAGGATGAGGTGCGGTTGAAACTGGATCAGTCGGACAGTGGGTCACTGGGCCGGGGAACACCACTGTTTCTGCTGAGCTCAGCTTACAATCCGACACCTTGACTGGAAAACAGTTTCCTGATCTTTATCGGCATTTTATGACTTCCACTGAGGCTGTGAAGGGCATGAATTACTGCGTCAGAGGTAATTAAATGTGTCAGTGGCTCAAGATTAACTCGCCAAGAGTTCTTTGGACACAGTGAACTTTTATTCCATTGTGTTTGACTGCTTAAATCATCTGTGATGGGCACTTTCTGATGCAAGATAAACTTTCCCAGCTCTTTTCATTCAGCAGACTTTTTAAATAAACCTCCTTAATGTCTCCCTGCAATTACGTTCCTGTTATAGTCTGGGACACAGAGCACACACGGTGCTAAAAAACACTTTACAGACACGACTAACAGGGGAGGAAAAGAGGTCATATTCAAACGACTTCATCTGTTGCTCTGCTTGTGTTTGTTTTATGTCACTGCGTTTAAAGTAAGCGTGCTTAATTTAAGGAAAATCTGCAGCGGCGTCTCTTCATTTAATAGAAAACACACAAGTGCATGTGTTTGCACATCTGTTTGTTTCTTGCAAAGCAGCAGGGACAGGTTCACCGGGGGTTTTGCATGCTGTCGATTAGTTCAGGAGCGTTCGTGGTTAATAGTGTGCTGCCTTGGATGCCTCTTTATGGGGCTCTGTAAATGTGTCAGGCAGCAGCAGGGGAAAGCCAACTCCTCTGGTCCTTCTAATTGGATTTACACGTGTGGAAGAAGGCCTGGATTCATTTGGAACAAAAGACTTTATTCTACTCATCCTACACAGTCCAACCTATTGTTCAACACTTTCAGTTCCCTGACTTCCACATTGGAGACAGACCAAAAGTGCAGCCAAGAATCGCCTCAGCTTGTTATGATGATAAACACGTTAGGAAGAGGACGGTGTGGTTTTAACAAAATCTGAAGAAAGAAATCAACACATAATAAATGCACTCCTCCTCTGTGCCAACAGCCAATATTAGAGATGGCTCTGACATTTGTAAGAATACAAGCTAAGCGTGTGTTCGCCACCCACAGTAAGTTTATATTATTAAGCGTGCGCATTCAGGATGAGAAACCCCCACGGTGCTGTGGAAGCTGTCAGAGCATCCCAATGCAATCAACACTGACACATTTTTATTGTGCTGGCTCTGAACGCCTGCATATTAATTTTAGAATGAAACAAGTGCAGACTCTGTGCTTTAATTTGAAGGGGGGTTTCCACCTATGAGCACTGTAAAAACTGTAGCCACTTTAGCAATCAGGTTCAAGGGGTGGCAGTGCCAGTAAGGTGGTCGGTCCACCACTTTAGTCCAAACTGAAATATCTCAACAGCTATTGGATGAATTGGCACGAATTTTGGTTCCGATATTGATGTCCTCGTCAGGATTAATTGTATGTACTGAAAAAAACAACAACAATGGATGAACTGAGGACTATTAGGATGTCCATTTGAAGATAAATCCTTGGACAGTTCAAGACTCTCAGCAGGTGATCGAGGCAGCAAAATAAATCCTCTGTTGCTTCAGGGCAGAGCAGTCGACCAACACAGCATCTGTCAGTGGAACGAAAATGTCAGATGAGCATTATAGATCGTCAAGAGACAGTCAACAAACACTGAGGCTTCTTCTGGAGAGTGGAAAGTTTTAACAGTATTATTCTCTGTGATCTAGAGGGAAGCTGGATAAATCATGGCATAGTCAGCCCCATCAATGCTCTGAAGCCTTACTTGGTCTTATTCCCGGCGTCTTTTCTACATCGCAGCGGCAGCATCTGGGAGGAGGTGAATCCTTGCTCCTTCGTGTCAGATGTCTTTAAGCAGTCTGGCAGCTTTTATCACCCTTTGACGGTCACTGAAGTTGTGGAACCGCACTATCATTGCACGAGGGCACCTAGACATCTGGGGACCCAGGATCTTGTGCGCTCTTTCTAGCTTAATGCGGCTGCCTTTAGTTTCCAACTGTAGAAGCTGAGGGATCTAGGACTCCATGGACTTAACTGCATTCGTCCCTTCCAGTTTTTCCTGAAGGCCTACAATCCTTAGGTCTTTGCGTCGTCCTCTAATCTCATAATCCTGGAGACATTCTGTTAGTTCGTTTGCAGTATTTTCTAAAGAGAGCAGACGCTGTTCAGCATTCGTTGATGTGTTTTCCACCACTAGGATTCTCTGCTCCACCTCGCTAACTTGATGAGAAACCTTCTTTAACCCTGTTTGAAACTCTGAGATATATTCGCCAGAATGTCATAACATCTTCCCTAATTTTCTATCCATCATAGCAGCTAAATTCGCCATCATTATCTCAAGAGCTTTGGACAGACTCGGGTCAACTTCCAAACTAGCTGTGTTAGCTGCTGGCAAAGCATCATCGTCTTGAGGGGAGGCTGCTGGTGACTCATGCTTTTAAGAAAGTTGTATAGGAGGCATTTTGGCCACAGGTTAATGGATCCAAGGACATGACCTGAAGTAAATACACCGCTCTGCTTTATATTTATCACCAGTAAGCATAATAAAAGCAATATTGCAGGATAGCATGCCAAAGCTTCGACAAAACATGGCTAACCAGTTGCTTGCATTACCGGAAGTCAGGATGAATTGTAATAACTTTGGTGATCTCTAACTCTTTCTTAAGCACTACCAACAGGTGCAATACATTGGTTTATTACCAAAATACCTGAAAAACTAATGATATTCCCATCAGCTGTACTTAAATTAGTGCTAATAGCAACTGTTAGCATGCTATGACACTACAGAGGGTCGGTTGTTGGTTAATGTCAGGCTGTCAGCCAGCATCTGTCGCCCTAGTTTTTACCATTGGCACTAGTCTGCCCTTGTTGCCTGTTTTTTGGCTGATTCAGCATGTTGAATCCATTTTGGCCACAATGGAGCCTGTCAGTGAGTCACTCTGACTGGCTATTCAGATCTGTCCACAAGAAGAGATACAGAAGTGAGGAAAGCAAACAAAAGGACAAAGGACAAAGGTCAAAGTTTTTAGCTATTGAGCTCTTTAGTAGAAACAGCTTATTTGTGTTATTGTTTTCTGGCACACGGTAAATATAGTTCAGTCAGGAACACTTTAGTCAAAGAAAACTTTATTCCCATCTGCAGTATTATATTTGGCAGTATGGCTCTGTTCTGGGGCCTCTGTCTTTCCTCCGGCCACGCCGAAAGCCTTGTCCAAGCGCCTACGTGGAAGCAAACCTCTCTGCCCTTCCATGTGCATACATGGAAAGCCTAAGGCAGGGAGAGCAGCATCAATGACAAACAGAAATGACATTGATAAATCAGAGACAGCATGAAAAGGAGGAGCTGGGGTGGAGGCGGGTTGCAAAGCGGCTTGCAGAGGAAGCAGCAACAGTAGACAGGCCAGAGCAGTTTAAATAGGGTGCCCCAAATGAGATTGGCCAATTGGTTGCATAGAAAGGAATCATGTGATCTATCAGCTGACTCCATCAGTTGATTGGGCTGTTTGAGATCAGCTGATGTGGCTGGAATGTGAGCTGAGCTTGACATTGGTCCTTCCTGAACTAACGCTATGCTCAATTTTGTTCTTGCAACATCAGGTTGTGTTGTTAATGTGCTAACTGGCTAACAAGCGTGTTGAATCTGTCCTGTTAGTCTCCTGGTTTCCCTTTATGAATGACGAATACAGACTACCACTGCCTGCTGGTATGGAGAGTTATTTCCTCTCATGCAGGCACAGAACATTCATGCTGGCTGGCCACTGGTTGTAGTCTTTGCAATGTCCTAAAGTGCGACTTTACTTTCACGTTTAATCAACTTGAGATGATGCAACAGTCCTGGGTATTTTAAGCCAGAACATGATCTTTTCCTGACCATAACCACATGGTCTTTGTGTCTGAACATAACCATGTTAACCAGGGTTGTAGGTGTAAGGAAACATACGTAAATATTTAACATATCTGCTGCATAAGAGCGTACAGATGTTACATGTTCTTGGTTTGCAGAATCACACAGTTCTGGCACTGGGTTGCTCAGTCTTTGTTATTTTGTCTTCCTCTTCTGTTTGAAAAAAACATTTTGATTCTCTCTCAGGATTGCACAGAACAAGACATTTTAAAAAAACATACCACTCTCTTCTACTTTCTGGCTCCACATCAGAGCAAATACAGTAGGTTTTATTTTGTGGCTCCATTGATTCGTCGCTCCTCCACTTCACAGTCTCATATTTTAGTAAAAAGCAGTTTTTACCTGAACACGCTGTGATCCCCTGAGGAGACGTGCAACAAAACACCAAATAACCCCTCATCTGTGCTCACAATGTATCTGAACATTCATCCCATCTAATTTAAAAGCAGCAGCAATCTGTTTGTTTTGTTTTATTTGTGGCTCAATGATTCACCCTCATCCAAAAAAGAACACAGCTCCCCGCTGCTTTCACCCAAACTTCAGTTCAGGTGCATTAACACTTAGAGCCCCGAGGAGGCCATTAACTTGCAGCACATGCTCACATTAGTGCCGACACTCCTACGTGCAGATCTGAAGGTGGAGTAGGCGAGAGGTGTTGAATCTGTGTGACATTAATAAACTGTGAAACAAATGGCATCTTCTGGTGTCTCATTTGCTGTTAATGGCATATTTAATGACGAGACATCTGAAACACACAGAAGTCTTTTTGGTGTGTGGAGGCCTAATGGAGCTGACAAAGTCAGTCTCCTTCAAAATTAGGTTTAAGAAGAGATGCTGCTTTGTGTCTGGGAAGGATTACTGTTGTGGCTCCTGTGTATGTTTTGGACTGGCCTCTAGTGCTCCTCCTGTCTGTCAGGTTATTTGATTGGTCCGACAGTAATGTCTGGATCTGTACGCACACGCTCTGCTGTCCTGGAGCCAAATTAAATTTGTGGATGATATCTCCCAGATCCTGCAGTGACTCCGACTTCAAAGTTTATATGTCTGGAGGAATCAGTGATGGAAAGTAAACAAGTACATTTACTCAAGTAACTTGTTCTGCAGTATTGAGTTTAGATGACAGTGAAGAATGTGGAGCTGATAATATATCTACTGAACATCTAAAATATGTTATATGCTTATTTGCTGTCTGTGAGACTGACTTCATGGAGCCTGCCTGACTCTATTATATCTGTATTATTAGTGCCCGTTATTGAAGACAAAGCTTGCAAAATAAATAGCATGGAAAATAGGCAACCATTTTAAGAGAGGAGGAAATATTCTAACACCTATTTCCCTTATTAAACAGAAAGAATCCATGTTTCTCTCTGTCGCCCAACTAAGTTAGCTTCATTTTTTTATCTCATCATAAAACACACTTCATTCAAACTAGACAGAAACCAAATAAAACTCACTAAACCATCTCAGTCAGTATTGTTAGTCATCTAAAAATCACCGTCTTTGGTTCGGTTGAAATAAACCCTTAATTCACTGAGTTAGATGTGAAAATGTGCAGAGCCTCGTGTTGTTTATCCCCACGGTCTCTCAGTGCCTCTCAGCTGTTCACTGAGAAGCAGCTCTCACTTGTTCTTTGGAGGCAGCTACAGTGACAAAGCAGCATGTTTCAACAAACATGCAACTCATGGCAACAACAGAGGTCTTGAAGAGAAGATTGCACACACTTCACAGCTTCACAGTTTATTTCAATCAGGAGAGTCATTCTGAGAGAAAAGAATATTTATTTACTTATTTGTTTATGTGCACATAAGTATGAGAAATGTGAAAAGTGTTTGGCGATTAGACATGATTATTTTCTTCTGGCGGTCATTAGGCATGGCTTGATTGTTAACTCTAATATCTCTGATATAACCTTAAAGAAGTGATTCCAGTAGTCGGACAGTTTTGAGCATGACCAGGACATGTGTGGGAGATTACAGGGTGATAATGAGCGTCTTTCACAGGAATCAGTAATCTCAGGGTATATCCTTGACAATCTGGATTTACTGTAGTGCCCCCTGTGCAAAATCTTGAACTGAATAAGCTGGAGATTTGGACAGGATGAGCAAGTGTTTATTTCTTTCAGTGTCTCTTCCAGTAATTTAACTTTTTATAGTAATTTGTAGCAACATAACTGTTGGAAATCAATTGTAAACAGAGGCTTTGACTGAAGTTTGATCCAGACCTTTGATCACGTAAAAGGCAGCAGTGGGCCAAAATGGAGGTCTTAAACTAGTGAGTGTGACAATGACTGTCGCCATTTTCTTCACCACACCAACTTGTGTATTTTTTCCTTTAAAGGAAACTTTAGACAAATACAATAGTCAGAACTCCACGTGTTTATGTATTGTATAGATTCAGAGGTCTAATTATAGAGCGACGCAGACACACTGCCACAGGAGTATATATGTTCACTATGGCGTAGGCTACAGTGTAGGTGACGGTGTAGGCTCTGCTCAGAGCGTACCCACAACTATAAATAAGCCTTTACTCTGTTTGTGCTCTCTGCAGGCCTGTGCTGCTGAAATCCCATCTATCCTGCCTTATTTTCATCCATGACCAGAATGGGACTCTTACATAAGGTGGATTTTCCTTGTTGCTTAAAATGCCCAATGCCCATGTAAGTAAAATCATTCATGACTCAGTGACAAGTGATGCTCACACAGGCCTCCGCTGGTGTCTGAGAGGCAGGAAGGATTGTCGGAAGCTGTGGGAGGACAGGACAGAAAAGTGTGAGGGAACAGCCTGAATAGCAAGAGGTGGGAAGCACACAATGGTGTATCATTCACGGACAGACACCCACACAGACACACACTCATCAGAACCCTCAAAAAAATGTATTTACGTAACGAGCTTCCTGCCCGGAGCAAAATACATGAGTAAACCTTATTCCTTTGCAAAAATAAACACGAAACAGTCGCCTCTTTCGGATGTGACGTGAAAGGTTTCTCTTGTCTCAATGTACCTCTCAGGATACTGAGCGTCAACATCACTGTCAAGACGCCAAACGCATTTACATGAGGTAATTCATTGATTCAGGATGATGCCTCATTGAGCGATCAAAGACGTAGTCTGTAGGGAAGTAGTTAGGAGCCTGAAACATGTCCACCCACTTGCGTTATAGAAGATATTTAATTTTCTCCACAGAATTTTCAGAAAATCTTTAAAAAATAAGGACGTTAATGGTTTAAAATGAACCAACTTTCAAATCTTTCAAATAAATCATGAGCTCCAATCAAAAGACTCAGAAATAATTTATGAAAACCAGACAAGATTGCCAGTGCATCCCAACTCTGCTCCCTATACCTTTATTAACTCTGACATTAAGTCAAGACAGGCTTTTCACAATATCTTTATGGAACATTCAAACACACTCATTATACGTCACTCTCCATATGTCATCTGCAAAACACACTTTCCTTATTGGGCGGTCTATTTAAGCTGCAAAATCTTCCCAGCTGCCCTGCATCAGTGCGGGTGCTCGCTCTGTGAGCCCCACCTCCACCTCAGCATGCAGCTGCAGGCTCCGGCTAAGGGGGGAAATATTTAATCATCAGTCCCCAATATCTCATGGAAACATATCTGCGAGGAGCAAAGAGGCTGAAGTCTAGACTCCAAACTCTAACTACGGACTGTTGAAATAAATACTTAAAATGTGAGTTGTCTGACTGATATATTTGTATTATGATATATTCAGGGTAGGAGTTTAGCTTTTGTTTTTCTGTCTTTAATTTGAGTAATCCTATCTTACCTATGAAGTGTATTTTAATGGATTTTCTGCATGGTTTGAGGATTCTTTTAAGGGATAACAATCCATTAAGATGTTCTAAATAGTATTATGGTCTCCTCAAAACTTTCACCTTTATTAATAATAGCTGGTCAGCTCTGACCTATTCTGGTTCAGTTACTGACATTAACTCAAGACAGGCTTTCACAGTAAGAGACACCTTCATGAAACAGTCCTCTGAGGGTCGACAGAAGGAGAACGCAGACACTCCAGATGGGATTTGAACTCACAACCTTTAGACTGTGATGTTCTTTCTCCATCAGCTGAGGTGTCAGAACTCTGTGAGGGACTCTGAGTCTCACACAGTGAAGATCTAAACCTCAGTTTCTCTGCAAGACTCTGTATAAGTGTTTATTCGTTAATTTATTTGTTTATTAGGATCCCTGTTAGCTGTGCCCTGAAGTGCAGTGTGTCTTTCTGGGGTCCATATTTAAAGCATATATTGAATCTGTTAAAGGATCATCCTTATGAAGTGGAAAGTACGGAAGCTAAATTATTTTTGTTTAAATGCCTGGCTGAAGGATTTCATAGTCTTAATAATGATGGAGCGTGCAGCCTCAGCCCTACAGGTGCTTTATAGAGATGGTTTGGATGGACCATGGACACTCATCAGAGAATATATAAATAGAGGCATATATATCTGGTTTAAGGACTGTTTTGAATGCTAAAGATAAGCCGGTACTAGGAATAGGATTCTGAGGGCAGAAACCCTCTCAAGACAGAGTGGTGATATAATGGTCTACTGAGCACTTATTACACTTACGTCTGTTTCATGTCAATTCAATTTGCGGATTTCTGAATTTCATCATCGACTAACAAGAAGGAAACAGAGAACACATGAGTCCATTTGACAGGTTGTGCGAGCTCAACACTGCACTACTGTTAAAAATACCATTTTTATCCACCCCTACAACAGGAAATACTTTTTCCCTAACCTGATATAAAGTGCGAGCTGCACATGTGAGCATTTTTGATTTTCGCCTCAAGTGCGAGCTGCACATGTGAGCATTTTTGATTTTCGCCTCCGTCCAGTCCTTTGGTCTTATCACATTTAACCATAGCTGTCTTTGTTTTTGTTAACGGGCAGTGGCGGCTGGTTTTGAGCCACGACTTCTTCTATTCTGCCTCCCAATAACACAACAAGATGTCATTTTAAGACTCCTATGTAGCCTACAGCTCAGGAGTGGTGAGTCATGTTTTGCCTCCAGCTAATGAAATGACGTCATTGTGACATCAGCCCTAAAAGGGTCTTTACAGTAAACCTGCCTTATTCAGACTTTTTAATGGATCATCTGCATGTTTCCAGTTAAAACTTGTACATTTTGATGGATGCAGTCGTAGAACCTTAGAACTTTCACTTCAATTTAAAATGTATTAAGGTATTTTTGAAGTTTAAACCCTCTGTAAAATGTAGAAAATAACATCACAGGTGTCAGCTCCTTAATTTGTATGTTAAAGAGCTTGAAATTTTCAATTAAGATGCAAATATGAGGTTAATTAATGGTAATTAATGTAGATAATATATGACACTCTACAGTGTGATGCAGTGCCCTTCCAGAGGAGAAAACTTTTTACATGCTGGTGCCCCAACACATGCTGCTTTTTCTTTCCTTTTTTTATCTGACAGCCTGAAATACTGTTTTCTTCAGTGAAAAACATGAATTATACTCTGATCTGCTTCACAGTGTACAACTGTAGAGAAAGAGAAACGTTGGTGTTGGTAGGAATTCACTGGCAGATGTAGTTTTCAACCTATTTTCAACAATTTCTCAGCTTTGGGGCTTTAATATTATTATCACAACACAAGAAACATACACTGGGCTGGTTTCATTTTCAAAGGCTTATATTCCTTTCTTCATACTTGACATGCAGTGTTGCTTGTAGTCTACTCTTCAGTGCAGTTTGGTGGGGAAAAATCCATAATCCTTATTCAGAACAACAAAAAGCACCAAATGGTTGAGCCAAAGCCAACATGAAAGCTAACATGAAGCTGTGCTGCAGTCTGTCAGTGTTCTCTTTTTTCCCTCTTTGCTGCAATCGCTTGCAACCCCAGTTCATCACAGACACACAGACCTGAACTGTAAATTTTTAAAACATAAACTTAACCCATGTCAGACTGTGTTGTCAGGGAGGCTTTTGCTAAATCACTGGGCTTTTTGATGCTTGTGAATAAGGATTGCGGATTTGTCCCCTCATTAATTGTACTGAGCTCTAGAGAGAAAGCTGGAGCTGCCTGTACCGTATGAAGAAAAGGACAATATACATAAACAGGTGTTTATTATCCGCCCACTCACCAGAAGAAAATGTTGCCGTTGTATGTTTCTGCACACCACAAGTGCATTACATTTGCACCTTTCATATATATCACATAAGTGTTTCTGAAGTGACGTAGTATACGAGCCATCGGGAGGTGGAGGGGGTGGTGGATGATGTGACACCTGTGAAGCGGTGCCCCTACAGAACACTGTTTGAGACCAACAAACAACAAAACAGGTTGCAGCTTTTTGCCCCCAAACATTGGTGTTTTTTAGCAACCGGATGCTGTTTTTCCAGCATATTTTAGCCCCCAGAAGTGGTAGCATTTACTGAGACATTACTGCTTTCCTGTCAAAATAGCACCACAAAAAGTGCTTGTTTTTATCAAGACATTGTGCATTTACTGTCATGTTAGTGCCAAGGAGGCAGTTCAATCAGGCGAGACAGAAGAATGAAGTAAAGATAATATTTAACACAGAATATGAGTGTACAGATTAACAGATTTTTGTGCTGATTAAGATTTAACAGAAGTCTTTGGTGATTGGACACCAGAGGAGATATTTTGTGATCGAGGGACAGCTGAGCGGCAGAAGGATAAATCCCCCCATGGAGTCCAGACACTGGTGATGGTGGTGGTGGTGGCTGATGACTCTGAGGATGATGAGGCATATGAGGCTGATGAATCTGTAAAGACTAGGTGGTGATGTGGAGGTGGAGGGCGTGCATGATGGCAGCAAGAAGGAACTATGTTTAGGAGCAGTAAGATGATAGGCTGACAGAGAAGGCGTGTCACTGTGCTATTAGTTGATTATGAATCAGCCGATGACTCAAATGACAGACCCAGACAATGACACCTAGAGATAGTGAGTGAGCATATGTGCAAGGAGTGAATGGCAGCGTGAGAAAGAAAACTTACAACCTGAGCATGAAAAGTATTGTCTTTCTGACTGAACTTCATTTGCTTTTTACCAAGACATTGTTGCATTTCCTGCAGGGTTAGTGCCAAGAGAGGCAGTTGTGTTTTTTACCAAGACATTGCTGTGCTTCCTGATGTTTGTGCCACGAACAGCGCATGTTTTTTACTGAGACATCACTGTGTTTCATGCTGAAAAGCATTTTTTTGTTTTGTTTTATTTTTTTACCGTGACATTGCTGCGTTTCCAGCTGACGTAGAGCCCCCCCACAGCAGTTATTTTAAGCCAAAACATGATCTTTTCCTGACCATAACTAAGTGGTTTTTGTGCCTAACAAACGTAACCGGTTGACTCTAGTAAATGTCTGCATTATGTTGATATATGGCGATCTCCGTTTATTCCTGACAGCAAGTGGCAAAAACACAATCCTTCATCAAACACAACCATACAAACTCCAGCCCCTACACAAATTAAGCGACACAAGATTATGTTAGCATAAAATGAACTTATAAACGTAGCGCTAAAACGCAGAAATTACAACAAGAGAAATGTCGCTTACCTCTCCCACGGAACACAACAGCAAAAGGGGAGAGGCAAGGCGGGAGACACCCCTCTATAGCTGGGGTACCCTCAAAGGTGAAGGTAGAGGTACAGAAACTGAGTATCATAGTTCCACATATTGAGTACGGAGGCCTAAGTGTGTCAGGTATTAACAACTGAAACAAAAGCCCGTTTTACACTGCCAGATTTTCCGTGGATGTTGGGCTGTTGGGCCGGCCAGCTGCGAGCATTTAGACACACAGCCAGTTTGGCGAGTTGATCCGAGGTGCCCAATTTTCCACCTTGTAGGGTAGTCATATTGGTGAAACCGTTTTAGTTTAAATAGACCGAGGCGGCCTTCCACAACGGGAGGGGCTGTTAAAGACTTGTGGGAGGAGCTGTTGATGACGCCGCACATGCGACCCACTGGCGGTGGATAAAAAGGAAACAGCTGATAGCAGGAATTAGCGAGCAGCTAGTAGCAAGAGGGAAACACAAACCTGACAGACACTGTAAAGATGAGCAACTGGGGAGACAAAGAATTGCGCGCCCTCCTTGCCCACGCAAATGAAGAGGCCATTAATCGATGACGGGGACTGTGAAGAACGGGCTGACTTACGAGAGAATTGGCGAAGGACTGACCAGCCGTGGCTTCCCACCCACGTCACTGTTTACGTCACACGCTGAGCTACACATTTTATTACTTGCTCACGCCCCCCATTGCCCCGAAAAAGGCGCATTCTGTATGAACAAAAGTAGGTAGGCGGCAATTTTCCGCCCTCCCTGATTTTGTTTTTACACTGCCAATGCTGAAAGAAGACTGATTGGGCTTTCCTGCAAATTTGCACAATTCCTGTTTAAAAAGGGCTAAACTTTGTGTAATTATAATACTTAATATTACAAATGTACATTTGACTTGTTACACATATTACTGCTGTATAATTGACCGTTACACACAACCACACGTTAAACGCAACATATCTGCAACATAATAATGTACACATGTAATGTATTCATGTTTCACAGAAATGGCAATTGTGCCAATATTAACTAGGAATTTCTGTGCATCTTCACAAGCAAGCCAACAAAGTGTTTCTCTCCTCTGTTCTGTCTCACTAAGGACAAAAAGCTGATTCACATAAATAACAACACTGAAGTGAAACAAACATCTTAGCAGGAATGTAGGACAGCCGTAGAGGTACATATTTAATTGTTATTCTTTCTTATCCTTCAGTGTCTCCCTGTAGTACGGGCAGGTCTAATATTAGTTCAGGGAGAGACCTACTGTACGATGACATTTAAAAGCTTTCAGTGATGGTCTGTGTTGTAGTTTGAAGTGCATTAACAAAGAGGCTCTCCAACAAACTGCTGCGTTTGGCCCATTTCAGCGTCTATTTTTGGACAGTTTGCCTCTCAAAACGGCCGAGTAGCACCTTGTCTTTAAGGTAAGCTTGGCCCGTGTAGCTCAGTGTGTTAAAGGAACAGTCCAGTATTTTCCGACCTCTGTGATTCTCACTTTATATCGTTTAGACCGAATTTCTCAGGAGCAGAGTCAGAAAGCTGTTGACATCAGGAGTAAGCAGCATAATGAATGAATAAAAATAAGAACTCAAAAATACATATGAAACATTAATTTGTCTTCATGCATTCAAACTGGGTTTTGTGTATTTGAATTTACATAAACCAAATGATTTATGTTTCCCATGAGACTCACTGCTCTCCAAGAAAAATATAAATTCAACCATTCAATCACGACCCTTCACCATGATTTATCCAGCGGGGCCAATGCCCGGACATGACTGTTGGCTTTCTGATGCCCTTTACTGTCGGAGCACGGTGTTCACCGCCGAGCTTCTTATTGCTCCCCAGGGGGGCCGCTGCTGCTGAGATGGGGGGAGGCATCAATGAGCAAACCAGCGGTGGATCAATGGTCACCAAGCCAACCCCTCTGTCCTCATCTAGTGCCTGTGGGAGGTCAAGTCTCAGCGGCAGATATGAGGGATTTACACGGAGACCTGGGCGTGGCTGGGGGAGGAATTTAAGGAGAGATGGGGGAAACAAAAGAACAAGAAAAAGGAAGGATAGAAGGACAAATAAATTAATGCACAGTATGTTAGAAGCCTGATATCATTTTCTATTTTCACTTAAAGGCTGACATTTTCCTTTGGGTCTCAATAGATTCCTTCAGATGCTTATCAATGACAGTTCCTCCTGTCCTGAAAAGCATGCTTTTAGCTGAACTATTTAGTCCAGCCAGCCGTATTGGTCTTTCTTCAGGTTGATTTTGGAGCAATGAAACACCTGGTATTAACATGAGTCCTAGGTGATTGGATCCTAAGTAGACAGCTCTTTGTACAGGTGTGAATGCATCTCATGCATCCTCAATGCGTCTTGAGTTCTGATCACCACAATCCGAGGTGATCTGGGCCACATACGACCTCATTCTTTTAGCAGTGTGTACACTAATTTGTCCTGGGCCACACTGACGGGCCATCTACTTAGCTAATGTCCTTCACGTAGTCTTGCTCAGTAATGCTGCATTTCATTTCACTTGGAAGTTGGGAATGGCGTCACACCCAAGTTGATAAAGTCCCAATACAACAAAAACCAAGACGTTGTTAGCAATACCACTTCTACGCTGTACCTTATGCATCAAACACATGTCCATAACATGTCCACAGATGGATGTTTGACAGGACTGTGTGTGACTTTATTGAGACACAACTGTTGATGTGTGGAGCAGCCATATTGGATTTTAAGGTCTGGGTCGGTGAGGTTCCTCCAGCTTTCAGAGTTGTAAATCTGACTTAAGAGGGCGTTCCAGTTGAAATTCCCAACTGTGAACATAGACATTTCGACTTGCTGGTGCAAATGGAATGCACCATAAGCTGCCCTTTATTTTAGCAGCTGAGGCTGCCTGCACATGTGATTTATGTACGGTATATGTATAACATTACAGCAGCGTATAAAATTTAACAGTGTATGTTTATAATTTTTGTCTTGGTTTGTAGGTGTAGTCTGAGACGGGAAACCTAGGGTGCTTTCTCACCTGTAGTTGGGTTCATGTGGTCAGCTCCAGAGGGAAACTACGATACATTGTTGTATTTTAGTTTTGGTTCGGTTCCTTTCCACACTGACTCTTTGCAAACAAACCAAGAGGAGAAAACATGAAGTTCTACCGACTGACAGGTAACTCGTTGATTGGACAGGTTTGGCGTTCGTCATCCTGCATCATCAGGACCCATGTGGGGAAATCAAGTTCTGGTGACTGACATATGTTCATGCAGCAGCTCTTTAATGCTTCTAAAGTGGTTAGATTTATGTTCTTTGCTGTCACAGAAATCTCACAGAGAAATAACTGATTGTAACCAACCATGGGCTAATATTAGACTGCAAATCAATGGCATGTTGTGAATAATGACTAACATAGAGACAGGATGAAAAGAAGGCGTCTTGCACAGTAACAACTCAGGCCATAATCCTGTGGGATCACTGACACACACTTTTTTAATGGACTTAATGAACGGACAGAGTAGGCTACACGCAGTCTTTTTAATCAGGGAAAAGACCCACACTGACATGCATATGTGTTACCATGGTTACATGTATGCATTAGCAGAAATAGGTTGTGGGATACACATGGCCTTTGTCAGGATCAATTATGAGATCCTATGAGAAAATCCTGTGGTCCGTTCGTTTTCTTTCACACCACAAACGAACCGCACCAGAAACTGTTTGGAAGGACCAAGACCTTTTCGAGCGGTCTCGGTTCAAACTTCGAGCCTGTTTATTATTACATCCTACCTTCGCTAGCTGTTCACTAGCATGCTCACCAGTCATGTTAATGGTTGTATCAGTACAGCTGTTGATAGCACTGTAAGCAGAATTCAACAAGTCTTTTCAATAGATGATGTAAGGTCAGGCATCATTTTGTGCAACTGTTTACCTGATCATTTTCTGTCACTCAAATCTATGTGCTTTTATGTAAAATGTATTTGTTAATTGTTGAAACTCTGTGTTGCTGCTACCTTAAACCAGGTCTTCCTTGAAAAAGAGGTTCGTGATCTCAATGGCACAAACTTGATTAAATAAAGGCTAAAGAAAATAATAATAATGAAGTAAAGTTAAAAAAGTTTATAAAGTTATAGAGCGCACTGTCACCAAAACAACCACCACGTCTTGGAGTGATGACCTAGTTCTTGTCAAGGACGTGTCAGGACACATTAGCGTTTACACTACAAAAGATAATGCGTCCCAGACCACCTCAGCAAGTGGTTTGAGTGATCGGATCACAGCAAGTCATGGTGGTTGTTTATATTTGTATGTAGCTCTGTCCACTTGTGATCAGATCTTCCAAGACACATGTGAGCACCAGGAGTAAACAGGGCCAAAGTATCCAGCATGACAGTATTGTTTGGAGCCATGAATTTGTCGCAGTGATGGATCTGTGGACACGTTGGATTTTCCAAGTCCCACTTTTTGCAGCAAAGTTTTCCCCTTAGTGAGGAAAATACCAGAATGTTTCTTTGAAGATAAAATCTAGCAGTACAGATTGCGAGGTAATACAGCACAGTTTGGACTATATATTACATTACATGCTCAATAACTTTTCTTAAACAGAAACACTGCCTCCTGCATCACTCTGAGGTTTGAAATAACATCACTGGTTTATGTGTTATAATCCCTGAGGCCGTACAGTGTGGAGATAGAGAGTCATATTTCACCAGCTGCTGTAAATGGCTCTTCATATTTGATAAAGGTGTTTAATGGGTTTAAGTCTTTTGGCTTCAGGCTGCAGCACGAGGGCTGTTCCCTCCATTTCACAACTCCCAATGGACTTCCCGTGCTTTATATCCACTGATGGAATCTGCTATCAAACTTTTATTGGAGCAGAATGTATTTTTTTCTCCTTCTCTGTCTTTTTTTAAACACAGTTTGTAAAAGCAGCATGCTGTACCTCCTCTAGTTACCTGGCAACTTTCTCCTCATGAACACTCGCGTTGGCTGTAACATCATACAGTCTTTTTTTGTATCCTTGTGCTCCATTTTTCTGCACCTGTTCTGTTTTCGCTAAATTGGAGGTAAACAAAGGAGTCCTCGGGCCTCTAACAAAGCCTGCTGTAACAAGAGCTGACTCCATTAGAGGGGAGTCCCTGCTGGATGCTGGGTGGGGGTTGGGAGAGGGAGCCTGAATGTATAGATGGAGGCTTGTGAGGGACGCTGGAAGAGGGGGAACAATAAGTTATCCATCTGGGAATCAATTTGTGCATTGCCCACACGCCATAACTCTTAATTTTGTTGACATTTCTGGGTTATTGAAAGTATTTAGTCAGAGTAAGACCTTGGAGGATAAGAGGAGAGTTGGATCTGGTCAATAAAAATGGCTCTAGACTCTGCACTGAGGCCTTGT
This sequence comes from Epinephelus moara, assembly GCF_006386435.1. Classification (NCBI taxonomy): domain Eukaryota; kingdom Metazoa; phylum Chordata; class Actinopteri; order Perciformes; family Serranidae; genus Epinephelus; species Epinephelus moara. The sequence goes on along the minus strand of NC_065519.1, from coordinate 9,150,239 downwards.
TGAGCTACACAACTGTATTATTCAAATAAATGATCCCTGAAGACGCATTGATTTCAACATGGCTCAACTAATTTCAAACTACATGCCACATAATTTGTGCTTTAGCCCACAGGAGCTCAGAAACATCTAAATTTGACTGATTGCAGCACTGGAAATAATCAATACTCTACATTTTGCCAGGTTTCTCTGGGTTAGGAGGACATTGTGAGAGTCCCCGTGCAACAGGAGCGCTGGATTTTAGCAGCAAATCCCCATCCTACTTAAAATAAAATCATTAGGCTATTAATTGCAGCACAGATTCCCTGCAGAGCATGACTGGTGAGCACAGGAGATGTGGAAAGTGCCGCTGCACGTGGAGGCCTTTCCCTGCTCACATGTCTCTTCAGGCAAGGCAGCCCACACATACAGTAAAATGACAATTACACTCTCGCTATAACGTCTCTCTCCATTAGCGATGCAGCAGAGCATTGTCGATTGCTTGTTATGGGGAAATTCACAATAACTCTGACCCTGGCCCCTCTTATAGGAAGACTGTGTGCTGAGAGAAAAGCACCACCCAGCACACAATGGAGCACTTAAATGTCTTATTTCAGTCGCAGTTTCAGCTGCTCTGGACGTTGTGTCTTCACTCACAACATGGCACTGAGAGGCAAAGAGCCAATCCAAGTCGGTGGCGAAGAAACACGTTATTATGGCATTCCTCTCGTGCACAAAACTGCAGTATTTAAACTCAGCATGCAACTGTACGAACAACCAGGCCAACTGGATCAATTATTCCCTGATGTCAGTAGCTCTGCATGTGTTGGCAGTAAAAATATGTTTTGAGAGTTTCCAAAAGAACAGATGTGAATCTCTACTGTATGATCTTTGATTTTATTCTTATTTTGTTTGCATCAGAGCAGTGAAGAGACGACATGAAAGACTTGTGATCAAAAGGAAAATCTGAACAAGCTGATCTACAAATTGTAATTGTCATTCCACTCACTGATGTTTGCCAAGTTTTCTGAACTAATACACACAACAAGCTGTAAAATGTTCCTCAATTCTTTTTGGATTAAGGTCAGACCAACGAGGTCTCACTCCGAAGTCGCTGAAATCTGGTACTTGGGCAGTGACTTGCGGCGTCAGACACTGATGAAAAAGCTGAGCTTTAACGTCGGCATGATAGGTGGCCGGTCGCCGTTATAGTTTAATGGCGGTCCTTGGCGTCAGGGGGAAACGCAGCTAGACACGAACAGAACCAACACATTCTCACTCTGACCTTGTCACATATTGACGTTTTGGTCTTGGACTTTCCACATCCACGTACGACATGCAAGGTACCCTGGGTGCGTTGGTTGTTGACATCCTGGGACACCTTGTCAAGTTCTCTTCTTTCAAGATACACTTCCGTTTTCATGGGAAATTTAACGTTTACATACAGTCACTTTCAAACTGAACGCACTATGTCGGTAGAACGCAGCAAATTGATGTTTTTTTCCTTCAACAACAAACACACGTGGTTAGGTTTAGGCAACAAAAATATGTGGTTAGATCTAGGAAAAAGGAACAGAGTTTGGCTTTCGAATCTTACGGGACGTGAACACCACTCTCTTGGGTGAAAGTCAGTGTCTGTTGGACCCATTCAACACCCCAATCGGGGTTTCACCGCCTTAACTTTCATCCTTGTCCTGCCGTGTTTCCCCCTGACGCCACTGGGCACCGTTAAACTATAATGGCAACCTGCCACGAATCATGCAGATGTTCAAGAACGCCTTCTTGGTCTCGTTGGTTTCTGATGTCACAAGTCACTGCCCAAGCGTCGGATTTCGACGANCGAGGTTTCTTACGGTAGTGCTAGAGGCCAGAGCAATGCCATCTAGAGAAACTATGTCATCAGATAAAGAGTCTCTGAGTTGTTTGGGGCCAAGAACAATAACTTCAGTTTTGTCTGAATTTAACATCAGGAAATTGGTGCTCATCCAAGTTTTTATGTCTTTAAGGCAGTTATGGAGTTTAGTTACTTGATAACTTTCTTCTGGCTTCATCGATAAATACAACTGAGTATCATCCGCATAACAATGTTCTGAACTAATACACACAACAAGCTGTAAAATGTTCCTCAGTTCTTTTTGGATTAAGGTCAGACCAACGAGGTCTCACTCCGAAGTCGCTGAAATCTGGTACTTGGGCAGTGACTTGCGGCGTCAGACACTGATGAAAAAGCTGAGCTTTAACGTCGGCATGATAGGTGGCCGGTCGCCGTTATAGTTTAATGGCGGTCCTTGGCGTCAGGGGGAAACGCAGCTAGACACGAACAGAACCAACACATTCTCACTCTGACCTTGTCACATATTGACGTTTTGGTCTTGGACTTTCCACATCCACGTACGACATGCAAGGTACCCTGGGTGCGTTGGTTGTTGACATCCTGGGACACCTTGTCAAGTTCTCTTCTTTCAAGATACACTTCCGTTTTCATGGGAAATTTAACGTTTACATACAGTCACTTTCAAACTGAACGCACTATGTCGGTAGAACGCAGCAAATTGATGTTTTTTTCCTTCAACAACAAACACACGTGGTTAGGTTTAGGCAACAAAAATATGTGGTTAGATCTAGGAAAAAGGAACAGAGTTTGGCTTTCGAATCTTACGGGACGTGAACACCACTCTCTTGGGTGAAAGTCAGTGTCTGTTGGACCCATTCAACACCCCAATCGGGGTTTCACCGCCTTAACTTTCATCCTTGTCCTGCCGTGTTTCCCCCTGACGCCACTGGGCACCGTTAAACTATAATGGCAACCTGCCACGAATCATGCAGATGTTCAAGAACGCCTTCTTGGTCTCGTTGGTTTCTGATGTCACAAGTCACTGCCCAAGCGTCGGATTTCGACGACTTCGGAGTGAGACCGGACTCACAGCAGTGGAGGCGACGAAGGTCCAAGTTGGGCAGGTTGATGAGTCCAACAGACACCAACTTTCACCCTGCTCTTTTTTCCTAAACCTAACCACGCAGGTTAGTTGTTGGAGGCAAAAAAAAAGAAGTCAATTTGCGTTGTTTTACCAACGTAGTGTGTTTATTTTGAAAGAGACTGTATGTAGACGGTAAATTTCCTGTGGAAATGGAAGTGTATTTTGAAAGAAGACAATGCATGTAACAGGCAGAACTTGACACGGCGTCCCAGAACGCCACCAACCAACACACCCAGGGTGCCTTGCACGTCATATCTGGATGTGGAAAGTCCATGACCAAATGTCAGTTTGTGAAAGGTAAGAGTGAGAATGTGTTGGTCAGACAGTTGGCCTAATGGAAAATGTCTGTGCATTTTCCTTTAGGCCATGTTTGTTAACAGCCCAGTCGACGGAAGAAAATGTTTGCATGGCATGTTTCTGCAAACCACAAATACGCTACCATTTTTTTTACCAACACATCTTAGCATTTACCAGCCGCGTTTGTGCCACCGTACCTGGGTGTTTTTCACCAACACATTGTTGTGTTTCCCAGCAGCATTGTGGCACCAAACCTGACTGTTTTTTATTGAACCTGGACGTTTTCAGTGGCATGTGGTAGCATTTCCTGGTAGCGTTTTTGGCTCTAAACCTGGGTGGCTTTTTTGCTGACCCTGGGTGTTTTAGTGGCACATGGGGACGTTTCCCAGCAGAGTTTGTTGCAATGACCCTGGGTGTTTTTACTGACAGATCATAGAATTTCCCGGCTGCATTTAAGCCATGAAACCTGGGTGCTTTTCATCGACACATTGCAGCATCTTCCAGCAGTGTTGTGGCACCCAGCCTGGGTGGTTTTTACTAAACCTGGATGTTTTTAGGGGCACATCACAGTGTTTCCAAGCGATGTTTGTGCCAGCACACATCTTCTTCAGGATATGTTTCAATCTTGAGATCAAAATTACACTTTAATAACCTCAGAAAAAACATCTGAATGTTGTGTTTACTGTCATTAATTCCGGAGCATATTGAGTTTAGAAATAATAATCAGAAATACAAGACAAGACTCCCACTTTCTCCCTGAAGGCCTAATTTACAAATATTGCATCAGGAAAATGCATTTTTCAGGTCACTGTGAAGGGCACAGATGGTGCTGAATGCATAAACATGAGTTCATTTAAGGTTGTTGAAGATGCTGCAGTGCACTGAGATGTCACCAAGTCAGCGCAGTGACTTTGGGCTTTTGTCCGCCAAGTTACTCGTTCTCCTACAAAGAGCCGTAATAGCAGATGGTGATAATGTGAGGGCTGTTGCATAAGGAAAGGTTACTGGAGGTGAATGTGCAAGTGATGTTCAGGCAGTTCCTTCATAAGTTTGTTTTTAGTACTCTCTGAAGGTTAGATAAAGCCATGCAAATTCAGTATTTGAATGGACCAGTGTCCTTGGGGATTTTGTCCATATTGGACGATTCTGCACATCATCTATCCAATACCAAAGTTAAGTGTCAGCACGGACGGTAGCAAAGCAAAAAGGTTAATAATTCTAATTTTAACCACATGCTTTAGTTTCCTAACCCTAACCTGAATTGAATTTGGAGACTGTCCTCCCAAGAAGAACGACAGCATCCAAAATGACAAATCTTTATATTCAATAGAGCAATTGTAGAGTGGTGAAGGAATCACGTTTTTTTGTAGGCCAACCCGAACCATCACATGGCCCTGGTTCCCTCGTCAAACAGCCTATCAGCCTACAGATGGCTTGCAGAAAATAAGATCTGTGGCAAACAAACAATTACCATACTTAAACATTTTGTCCAGCAACATAATCACCTTCTTTTTAAATATATAATCTTTGTTTCACATGTATTAAATGTCCCCAAATAATCACTTTAAACATCAACAGGTCAGGCTGCAGAACGACTTGGTCATGTGTGGTTCTTGTTTGGGAATGGGTCTTGAAAACCAGATCCACGCAGGACTTTGCTGTCAAGCCATGTACGGCGTGATGACATTTCGTGGTCTCATTTAGCCACTGGCTTGTGACTACCTTCTTGAAGACATGTAAGAGCTCCAAAATTCACAAGTATGGTATTTACTAATGTATTTCATGTCATAGAAAAAGCCATTAAAGTCTCTTAAGCTTGTGTTAACCAGACATTTTTTCAGGCTTCTACCGAAAAGCCCATTGACTTTGAGATGAGGGGGCAGGAAGACCAATAAGCTAACTCATTCCTGCAGCACTCTATATGTACAGAGGAAAAGAGTACAAGTGTGTGGGTTGGGGTGGTTTATAGCTGTGTAGCAAGTCTGATATTCTGGGAGAGTTTTATTAACTGCACTCTGAAAAAAGTATTCACAGGGTTTGTGGATAACGCTTGTAATAAAGTTTTCAGCATAAAATCATTTGTTTGTTACATTAAAGTGTTTTAATTATTTGACAACTTATTTTAAGAAGTAGGTCAAAATCCAAAGCATTTATGAGTAGGATAGAATTGAAATAAATGAGTTATAATGTCTTAAATGAAATAATGTGACCTGTAAACATCACCAGAACTTTTGGATGAATATTAAGGTGGTCCAGTTTACATACGTTTTTTGAGGTCAAAGTAAATTGTGTTGGTTGTACGAAATTAGAGTTTGTCGGATTGTAAAAGACTCATTGGATTGACTCAGTAATGCCAGGGTTGGAACAACTTAAAAAGATGCATGTACATTGTTGAATTAATTTTTTTAAAGTTGAACCTGTGGATTATTTTCTAGAGTGTGTAATTATGATCTTTTCCAAATCTTAACCGAGAGTTCAAGTTCCCCTACCGTAACATTCACCCTATTTAATTTGGAGACTCCTTTAATCTCTCCCAAGAAGAGCGACGGCATCACTTGTTTTAACAAGAACCCCAAAATGACACATTCAGGTACATAAACATGTACATACAAGACCTCTCGCAGTTGTGGTAAATTGGTAACGGGAGCAAAGGACAAATTCAGATGATGTCTTCACAGAGTGACAAAGTCCATGAGTGAGGAGGTCAGGGTGGATGGGTGGGCCAACGAAACATCAGACTTTATCTCAAGAGACCTGTTTTTACCTTTTCTAACCAACAGTCAAGGTTGGGTTTTTTTAGCTTTAATCACCATCACTCCCAAACCTTAATCACACGTTACTTTAATGACAAGTGTCCCCAAACCTTAGCAAAGTACCATGATCTTCCCCTTAACCTAACCTATTCTTTTATGCCAAAACATAACCACACCTTAACCTCAGTGTTGTCACATCATAGGACTGATTTATTTTCAGTTATTTTTCATGTTTGATCGGTATGTCAAAATACTTCAACATTATGTGTAGTTCAAGAGGGTATGGACGAACATACAACAAAATTTGAAGGACTTGATCGTTTGCCATTAACCATAGTGTAGTTGCAGATAGTGAGAATAACACTGGACATAATCTCTTCTGCTAAAAACTAACATCCATTCTTACTAGTTCTCATTTACCACACTACAAAGCCACAGCAACTTAATTCACGTCTTTGTCTTTAACTCAGAACAAAAGAAACGTCAAAGCTTGTTTAGAAAGTACGTTTTCTTCACTGTGTAATTTTGGACCCAGTATAACCCTCCATTCTCCAAAATTACAGTAGCTTCATCCTTTATGGAGTTATAAAACCACAACTTCTGCTAAACCAGAGCTCAGAAACAAAAACACTTTCTATTCATATCTTGACAATATCTCCACTGCGTCCCGTAGAGATTCCTATCTAGCCTGAGCTGTGTGCTGTGAAGCTCCTGCAGTCTGTGTACTTCTTTATACAGACGTCTTGATGCCTCTGGGGCTGCAGAGGGAGGCTGTGCTGAGAAGAGTTAATAGACTCGGTGCAACACACAAAGGGGACTTTATCCCTTATCGATGGCGGGGAAGACTCCAATAAATTACGTGAGCTGCGAGCAGCACGACTGAAGTGTGGGTTGAATAAAGCTTTAACTGACAATGTGTTTTTTTTCCTCTGGTGTGCAGGAGATCCAGGTATTGAAGGTGTTGTGATGCATTCAAGAGCCTTTCAGTTGCAAACATATCTGCAAATTGAAAGTTAAATCCTTTGTGAAATGTGACAGATTTGTTTACAGGTACATAGAAGGCAACTGACTGTTTCCTAAATCCCTCCGTTAAGCAGCGGCTGTCCAATCATAGCCTAGCAACCGTAACGAGGCACAGCAAGTCTCTCAAAATTGTATTTCTCTGCACACTGAAGCGGTGAGCATGGAGTGGCGACGGCTTTTTTTTCCCCCTCGTCATCTTCTTTTTAAACGAAGAATCGCAAACAAACGGTGGAGCATTATCGCCAACATTTGACGGCTATCTCTGCCCACACATAAACCAAACTTACACCGTAATGTCTGTGCTGATTAAGATTTGCCACGGTAGCTTGGAGCAAGTAAGCTAGCTAGCGAATGCCAATGTTACCTAGCAAGCTAATGTTAGCACTAGCATTATTGTTAGCGGTACCAAAACATTAAAGACCCAACAAACATTACTGACCGCTTCTATTCGACAACAGTATTGGTACTTAGTGCAAAAAAACATGTATAACTTCTGTATAATGTAGCAGTGTTCAGTGTAGCCAACTCTGGCTCCTTCTTCTGTCGTGTCACAAAGATGGCGACCATTGAGGCTGAGAAGTGTCCATCATGCCACACTTAACTTTTGGGCCATTTTAAGTGCACCAGTAGTACACTGTATTTTCCTGTACTACGCAAGTTAGTACATCATTATATGTTTTGTGGGGTTAGGTCACATGTAAAAAACACAACAAAACAAAACAAAAAAAAACAGTTAGCACATTCAGTATGCGGTGGATGCTACTAGTTTATTAAAGTTTAGGAAAACAGTTGTATTTCTAGTCTACTCTTTGTTGGAAATAGGGAAGTTTACACCCCAGATACTCCTGGTAACATACACAAACACATCCTGTAAGTCCTTTCTCTTGTAACATTAAAATTGATATTGATGTATCGATGTTCCCAACTGGTTTAACCACGGGGTCCAGATTTCTTGTTATTCATTAGTTCAAGGTCCACACAGTTTGATAAATTCAGCATCCTACTTGCCTTTTGCCATGTCATCAAGCTAGTCAGCTGTCTCTGTTAAATAGCTGTCCATTCGTCTCTCACCCTACAACAGGAAATAGCACTTCAGAATGAAAGCTCTGTGCCGGAGATTCACTGTACTTCAAAATAAAGTGTTTTTTACAAACTTGACAAGATTGTGAGTCACTTGGGGGTCAATTCAGAATGGACCTGTGACCCACTTTTGGACCACAACCCACCAGTTGGGAACCACTGCACTAGAAGACTTTAAAAATACTTTTAAAAGACTAAAGTCTGACACCCTCTCACATCTGAACACAGCATGTGTTTTTTAGTCATAGCCTAACCTATAGCATTTTGCATAGGGATATTGCAGGGTCACTATTTGCAAGACTATAAATAGATTCTTTTTTAGATGATTTCCCATCCTGCTCCTGGTGGAAAATATTACGCCAAACTCCCCAAAAGAAATATGACATATTACCAAGTCCTTGCGTGTCAGCAAAAACACATCATCTGTATCTGCGTACAAACTTTACTTTTTGGATTTTGACGCCTCAATTTGCTACCAGCTTCTGTTAGTTAGCTGCATTACTTTAGTGGGAGGAGACACAGACAAAACACAGACAAACACTCTTGTTCACTCCACAACACCACACAGTTACTCCTCTTTTTCCACAGTGCAAGAGAACAGAGACTTGTTGACCTTTTTACACCTCCCCAGAGCCCCCTTAATGTCTACTGTCTCCACGGTTTGCTGCTTCTTGTTTGGTGAAGGAGACAGTGCAGCTACTGGTTGTTGACAGTGTTGATGTCATTTAACTTCAGTACTTGCATGAGCCAAGACTAAAAACTTGTGATAATATTAAATATGTTTGACTTTATTGGAATGGCAAGACACAAAAAAGACTGACTAAGTTCTATGACCACTTACACTAAATGATCGAGATCACGGGGACACACATGAACTGAGGCAAAACTTTCAGCAAGTATTCAGACCTTGGAAATCTGGGACCGTGAAATCATTTGTAAAGTCATTTTGTGTAGGCAGAAGTTGGCGAAACATGTCACGTTGCCTTTAATTTAACTTTGTTTGCTGATACTGTTGCCTTGTCACCAGCCCGTTAATCAGCAGCTATTTTACATTTGTCCTCATGATGCCTCTCCTACGTGAGTGCACACGAGGTCACTGATAAACAGCAGCTTTAAGCACAGACTTTGGGAGCATTCTGGGATGTGATCTCCGAAAAGTAAAAAAGAAATCTGTGAAGATTTTCTCCCGGAGCCGCCTGGTGTGTCTGTCCTGGCAGCAGGAGAGAGTTGGCACTGACACAAAAAGATGAAAAAGATGAAGATGCAGAAGAATTGGCCACTTTTCTACTCGAAGGCGGCGAACAGGAAAGATGCAGTGTGGCCCCAAACTGAGGAGATTACACAGAGAACAATGTCATCATGCTGGAGGCGTCAGCAAGCACGCATCCAAAAATAGCCGAGCTGATGGTCTTGTTACAAACATTTGGTTTGGATCAACGGTGTATTTGGTGAAATCCGGGGAAATATTTACATGGATAAACTTGCCATTTGTTGTATATTTTCCTAAATCTTATGAATTATGAGCAGAAGCATTATCAGCACAGAAGGCGCTGACAGACATTAAAGAGCTTTAATAGTGTAACAGAAGTGAAAATCAAGAGTATAATTCCAGTTTATAGATGAGTGATATATAAACTTTCATGGAAATACATGTCATGTTTTGATTTCTGTGTGTGTATTTGAATTGAATTAACACTATTACCAATCTGTATTTACATGTCTTTGATATGTTTATTAGTCAGGCTACAATCTGATGCGTTGGACACATTCCTGAGTGGCTGTCTTTATTAGACAAAGACGTCCATTTTAATGCTCTTTTCATTCTCAAACTGCTTCACAAAATATGCAAATGTAATCACACTGAGTGGCCCCACGTTGCCCTTTGTGGGTCTGAGAAAGCGTCCCGTAAAATGGGATTATTTCATTTAATTTACCCATCAACAGCCTCGCTGAGGACTAAAAAAAACAGGAGCTCATGTTGCCATGGATGTCTCGGAGATGACTGAGGTATTTGGCCATAGAAATGGAGAGGCTCTGGATACCGAAAGAAAAACCTCTTTTGAGAGCTGCCGCTTTATCTTATCTCGCAAGGTGTCAGTTTCCATGTTTTCAATCTCCTCCAGGAGTGATCTTTGCTCCCTCAGCAGCTGAGAGGAGAAGCTTTTCAAATAACAAACAGCCCCGAATCCTGCGAGTTTATACGCTGCAGCCGCCGTGCAAAGCTGCGTGGGTTTTATTATGCAGATCCTGGCTTAGGAAATCTTTAGATAGTTTGTCTTGTTGCTGTCAGTCACAAAAATCAGATGTGGAAAGTAACGAAGTACAGTTTGGGTGACTGATGCCTTTTACTTTACATATTTCAGACAGAAATATGTCACTTTATTTATTCAGAATGAAGAAATACTTTATTAATATACTTTATGTTGTCATATACACACAGGCCTGAAATACACACACATGCACAAACAGGATGTGTACAAGCATTAGGGAGAGATGTCAGAGCGAGGGGGCTGCCCATGGACAAGTGCCTTGGGCAGTTGGGGGTTTGGTGCCTTGCTCAGGGCACCTCAGCAGTGTCCAGGAGGTGAACAGATCCTCTCCAGCTACCAGTCCACACTCCATATTTGGTCCTTTGGACTTCAACCAGCGACCCTCCGGTTCCAAACCCAAGTCCTTATGGACTGAGCTACTGCCGCCCCATTTGACAGCTTGCTTAAATGCTGAGTCATTTGATCAATTGTCACTGTTGACAAGGGATGGGAATTGATACGATTTTATTGCTATCAGTGCCATTATTGATTCTTTTTGTCCAATTCCTTATCGATTCCCTTACTGATTCCTGATCAGTTTTCTGTGTTGGGAAAAAAGGTTTTCAGCACCAACACAGCTGTCTTATTATCTCTGAGTGTGAACACAGTGTAGATGAAATGAGCGAATATTTGCACAGCATTTGTTTTCATTTAGGTTTTCTTTGTCAAAGACAAAATCTGTTAAGCCTGCCTGCGTGGCGCTCGTGTTATTATTACAGGATATTTACCCTCAGTAACAGACAAGCTGCTCAGTTTGGAAGAGGTGGCACTCATGAGTGTGGATGTTTCTACATGTTGCTGGTGTTTCTGCTCTTATTGGACCTTTAAGATCATTTTACAGATGTTACAAGAAGCACTGTTGTCATCTTTCGGCGTGAAATGAAGCCACTCTTTAGACGTGTCTCCTGGTCCATCATGAGTCCTTGTTGCATGTTTCCGGCAGCATAGACGCATGAGTTTTGCTATGCACAACAGTGTTTTGCAATGCAAAATGTGCTGCCATTGATAAAAATAACTGATCAACTCAGAGGCGTATGATTCCGATGGGTTGAAGGATTTTGAACCAGTTCTTGATTCCCACCCCTGCTGTCGGCAGAAAATTAACAATTTTGAAAAATATGTAAATCATTAGTTCATTAATCAAACTAAAATGTCAAACATCACTGGCTCCAGCTTTTCAAATATCTCAAATATTGCTGCTTTTATCTCTTAAATATCACATTTAAAGTTATTATTTGGGGTTTTTTTTCTTGTTGATCGTTGGACGAAAGAAATTTGAAGACGTCATACTGGGTTTTGAGCATGTGATGGTCAATTTCCATTATTGTTTTTACATTTCACAGACAAAACAATCAATTGATTAATCAATACTAATACAAAATAAATACAAAATAAAGTTGCACCTCTACTGCAGATCAAGTCACTTTGCTGATTAAAAATTGGCAGAAAACGTGTGAACCTATAAAATATGGTGCATTAAATGAACTAAAATAAATCGGGTTCAAATGCTGCTTACACATTAATGTATCAGTAAAAAATAATCCAATAATATTTCAATTTATTCATTCGGATCCCCGTTAGCTGTAGCCAAAGCTTTTCATAATGGAGTCCACATAAATCACAATATTCTATACATGACAGTACATACTCACAAATACGTCCCACCATCACAACATCATACAAATACAACGCTACAGAGAACAGTAGCTCTAGTTAAATTTGTCTCTTTTGGTCATTTTGTGTGTCTCTGTGGTTGTTTTGTGTCACTCTGAGTTCATTTTTTGTCACTTTAAAGGTAATTTTGTGTCACTTTGTAGTCATTTTGTGTCTTTTTTGTTATTTTGTGTCAGTATGGAGTCATATTGTGTTTTCCGGTAGTTGTTATTTGTCTGTTTGAGGTATTTTTGTGTCTCTGTGCGGTCATCTTGAGTTCCTGGTCGGCACGTGTTAATTTGAGTGACTGCTGCTCTTTCTTAAGTAGGTTCCATCAGCAGACTAATCGGCTTAAGAGAGCATCTTCTAAAACAACACACTATTGTCTGTGATTTGGTTTTCTTCATAGAGACATAAATGAGCTATTATATCCGCATTTAAAAGATGTCTCACATTGTTTTCCTTATAATCCCCTGAACAATTAGGTACATGTTCAGCAGTGTGTACAGACAGTGGTATCTGTTGTTGCATCTCGGGGTAAGGCTCATTAACGGACCCTCTCCACGCTGACAGTTGAGTTACCCAATGGTTGTGTGGAATCCACTGGTTATCCAATGGTTACCCAGTCTGAGCTGATGCTGGTTGCCTATTGGTGAGGAGTGTGTCGTATCGGTTAGTCTGCCTCCTCGCTGCTGATGCCTTTCCTCTGGTCAAGGTTGCACTTGCAGTAATCGCAGTAGGACGCGACTGGAGCTCCACTAACGCACAGACAGCGCAGCAGAGTGATCAGCTGCTGTAACTTCTCCTGTTTGCACACCACTGAGGAATCTCTCACCAAACACAAGCAGCCATGGATGAAATGGAGGAAGAGTTAAAATGCCCTGTTTGCGGCTCTTTTTTCCGGGAGCCCATCATCCTGCCGTGCTCCCACAACATTTGCCTGGCGTGTGCTCGGAATATTCTTGTGCAGACCCCGGACGCTGAGTCCCCACAGAGCAGCCGAGCCTCCGGATCCGGCGTCTCCGACTATGATTACCTGGATTTGGATAAAATGAGTTTGTACAGTGAGGCGGACAGTGGATACGGCTCCTACGGGGGCTTCGTAAGCGCTCCCACCACCCCTTGCCAAAAATCACCAAACGGGGTGCGGGTTTTCCCCCCGTCTGTCCCCCAGCCTCCACCGCAACAGCACCTGCTACCGCAGCCCGGCTCTCTACCCCCGATCCCCCGCAACTCCTGCATCACATGCCCGCAGTGTCACCGCAGCCTCATCCTGGACGACCGGGGGCTCCGCGGATTCCCCAAGAACCGGGTGCTGGAGGGGGTGGTGGACAGGTATCAGCAGAGCAAAGCGGCTGCTCTCAAGTGTCAGCTGTGCGAGAAGAGTCCGAAGGAGGCAACCGTGATGTGCGAGCAGTGCGACGTCTTCTACTGCGACCCGTGCCGCCTCCGGTGCCATCCTCCCCGTGGTCCCCTCGCCAAGCATCGCCTGGTGCCGCCGGCGCAGGGACGGATAAGTCGCCGCGCCAGTCCACGCAAAATCTCCACTTGCACGGAGCACGAACTGGAGAATCTAAGCATGTACTGTGTACAGTGTAAGATGCCGGTGTGTTATCAGTGTTTGGAGGAAGGCAAACACGGCACACATGAAGTCAAAGCTTTGGGCGCAATGTGGAAACTGCACAAGGTACGTGCGTAAAAACATCAAGCGGTTAAATCTTTATTTGCTGTGCGTCTTTTCTCTGTATGTGTGTGTGCGCAGCGTTTATGATTCATCATTCTCTGAGCTGAGCAACAAGTCTGCCTTGAATTTGCGCTATCTTGTCAGTTCTGCTTAGCATCCAGCGGATGTACAGAGCTGTGGGAATGTTTGCTCTGTCACATTGAATTTAAGTGAATGCTTTACAATGCACTATAGAATAAGTGGGTGAGTTTTCCATCCTGACACACCTCCAGCTCACATTTCAGCCAGCTTAATGAAATGTGCACGTCTCCAAACTCTGCTGTCTTTGGTGCGCAAAGCTGTCTATTTGAAATTCTGTTCACGAGTGGACAACCAGGAGCAGGGCCTCTTTAATAAACCGGAAACTGCTTCCAGATCTCCTTAAAATGATCATCTGGAGTCGCACAGTGATTCTGGCATGATTTCAACTCTTGACCATTTGTCTCCAGAGCTTCCATACAGCAGATTCCTTCACTCTAAATATATGTTCCACTCCCCTTTGTGGTTGACAGCTCAACAGGCGCCCCTTGAGATCATTAGGCACGGCTAATATTGGAGCTATGCTTTAATGAGAGCCAGCAGTGAAGCACAGATGCAGGCCATGTGAGAGTGTGGACTGAGATGCTATTTTGGAAGCTGAGTTGTTGTGGGCAGGGAGGTGCAGAGCTGAGTTTATCTACGCCTCTGCAGCTTCACCTCCACAATCTCAGCTCCCAGTGTCGAGGGAGGATGTGGAGCTGGATATAGACGCTCTCCAATACTCACTCATACACCCACACTCACAGAGGGAGGGTGATGTGTAGTGATGGTGTTGCCTGGTTTCCGTTAGAAAAACCAAAATGTGGTGAATGTATTGAGTTTTTTTGCACAAGAAACTCACACACACCTGATGATAAGCTGTCATTTACAGTTAAAATTGGTCTTGTATGTCTCCAAAATGGCCATTTAACCGGCCTCCAGTCCAATCATCACCTGTAGATGGTGGTGAAAAAGGTGCATCACCTCAGATGTATGAGGCAATTGTAAAATTGATGGAAAAATCAGAGGGAGGTTGTTCATTTTGCTCACATCAAATTGCTGTCACCTGAGAAGTTGCTGCTTCATCTTTCTTGGATCCAAACTGCCGGGGAAAAAGCTTGAAGGAGCGTTTTTCGAAACCAATCGATGGTACCAGAGATATTAGTGCCAAAAATGCAGCGTGTCGCCCTGTTTCTGGCTTCTGTCGTGCACCTGTTTATTTCTGACCTGTTATCTGAAGCTGCTGCCTGCAGAACTGTTAACAGATGGCGGAGAGTTCGGAGCTGGCAGCGTCGAAGATGGGCATCTTTCAGAGCTTCGGGGTGTTCCTCACATGTTGTCAGGGGGAAAATGAAACTGTTTTCCATATCCTGCGGACATACTGTAGATTCTCATGTGTCACTGGTGCATAATGCACATAGACTGTAGAAACTGGAGCCAAAGTGGTGGCACAATGGTGGCTTCCGCTGAAATCTGATTGGTCACTCCCCAGATTTTCTCACACATTACTGGCTGTTAAAATGTGATTGGCATTGAAATGACCTGGAATATAAGGTTTTGTTGTCTTAAGTAGGGCTGCACCTACATTTTTTAAAATTAAAGCTTCTCAATTTCCAAAACCCAAGGTGACGTTTTCAAAGACCCTGTTGTATCTGTCCAGAACCCTCAAATATTAGCATATACAGTGCTCTAAATAAAGAAAAAAACAGCAATTTCTCACATTTCAGAAACTGGACGGGCTAACATCAGCTTCTCAATTAATCATTCAGTTGAGTCAACACTAGTTTTAAGTAGTCAAAACATTTTTTGGCAGACAGAGGATCCTCTACGTGTGAAACATGTTTGCATACTTTCGTGTTTTTAAGATCTTTCACAGCACAGACGAGGATCTGGTTTTCCCTCAAGGAATCAGTAATCAAGATTTCACAAAATAATCTGGCCATTTCCAAATTTACTAGCCTCATGTTAGGCTCACATAATTAAGTCATAACAAATTATCCTGCATTGTATCTGCTTTTTATGACTAGTGTGCACATGCTGCAGTTTTAGGATACATGTTTTTGGTATGTCAGATGCCACATACTTCCTATGCATCTTTAAAGCAGCTCATTTGCTTTGGCCACTTGAGGGCAGCGCGACAAGATGTAAACACACACACATTTTACCACCCTATAGAGTTGTTATTAGCCAACAGTTGCTTATTTACAGATCCAGCTGACAGAGCAACATCAGCATTCCCTTGAAGTCGTGTTTTTTAGGATACCTATGAATGTACGTCCAATACTCCTCTTCCTTTTAGCTCTGTTTTGGCCTCCACCAACTCTTAGGCAGGTAGTGTACACTGGATTTCTAGATTTTTTTTGTTGTAAACAGCTGCCTGTTGCAGCTGGAAGTCAATAAGAGCGATGAGAGTGAATCAACACAGTAAGATTTTGGATTACGAAACCAAAACAATGGGCTGAAAGACACTAAGGGTGCTTTCACACCTGCCGTGTTTGTCCGTTCAATCGAACTCAAGTTGTTTGCCCCCTAAGTGTGGTTCGTTTGGGCAGTTGTGAACACAGCGATCACACTCCGGTGCGCACCATATCATCCAGGCCGAGACCTTCTTGAAGAGATGGTCTCTGTCTGGTTACAAACGAACTCTGGTTTGGTTCGTTTGTGGTGAGAACACTTTCCAACCTGGATCCGAACACATGACACATTGTTTGGGTTAAACATGAGCATGTTACAGTCCTGGAGGATTATTAATGTGCACCTCCTCCTGTACTGCCTTAATATGCACATTCAGCACATCCAATGCATCAAAACATTGTTTTCTAGTTGGAGCCGCGCCTCGTTTTCAAACTGTATGGTTTGACTAAAATGAACAATGACAGCAATATAGTCCACGATGAGCAGCGCTAAAATCAACCTGCGTAGTTGTCCCTCCATTGTGACATTAGAAAGTGTCACGTTTATCTTGCAAGTGTACTCTTCTTCAACGTTTGCTTTACTTCCTGGATTTTTCCCACATGGAAATTCTGACCAATCAAGAGCAGCTTTCTCGGGCAAGGCATTTGATCTGGTCCGCTTGTAAATGCTGCCGTGAAAACATGAACTAACTCTAGGCAATTATACAACTTTGTAATAACAGTAGTCCCTGATTCAGACCAAAGCAAGACAACTCTAGGTCTGAAAGCAGCCTAAAACACATTGAATTGCTGATTGGAACTGAAGAGTCGGGTGGTGATTCTCTCGGGTTTGTCTCCTTTTGTAAAATGGGAAACAGACAACTTCTCAGCTTTTCCTGCCTAGCATTTTCAAATGTTATTATTGCTTGTGCAGCTGTTGCAAACATCCGGATCTGTTTTCCTCCAAACGTAGCAGCTACCAACAACATAGGACATTTTGCATTTTGTTTTCTACAGTTACTTTCCACTACTGGGGATTGTAACTGCAAAGAACTTACAGTGATACTCTTTGGTAACTGGGGATAGCTACCAGGTAAAACAAAAGCACTGTCCTCTTCCTGTTTTGGTGGAGCATTGGTTGACGCACTTCCTTTGTGCTGCAAACTGAGCCTTAATTTTCTTGAGAGATCAGGGTTGGCAGACAGAGTTGCATAGTGCAAGCAAGGGTTATAGAGAACTAGTCAACAACAAGTTACAGCAAAAAACTTGACCATTTCCACTTTAAACATAGTCAATCGATCCATCTTTTTATGAAATAAGGCTAGTACAGCTTTAAGGTTTGACTTTGGCCACATGCAAAACCATCCAGTATTCAAATACACGTTCTCTCACCCATACAAGCACAAAAATGCACCAACAAACACACACTTTAACATCTTGCTATCCCCTCAAAACTGATCAAAGCTGCTGGTTGTTTGATCTTGCAGCAGAGCTGTTTCAGCATCACTGTCTAATGTTGATGCGGCAAGAACAACACTAAGAAACTTGAACCTTGTTATTTAGCGACAAAATCTTAAATCCACACCTGCAGCATTTACATTTCAGAGCTGAAAACATGCTTGCTTATATCATTTAATAAGATCTTTTCTTTTTTTCCAACTGGGATTTCTCTTCAACGTTTTTAATCTGCAGCATCATCGTCGATGTCCTCGTCTCGGTACGTTGGGACAAACTGTGCTCTCGCTCTCTCTGTCTTTGTGAAACATTTCTCTCTGTATGGAGGCAGAGTTGAACCACCTGCCGCCATGGCAACCAAATCCCTCTTGATGTTGTGCAGAGCAGCAGAGGTCTCCAAGATACCGGACCCCACGAGGAATCCATCCCAGATGCTTTACAGCCTCTCCTCCCTCTACAGTACATGTGTTCCTAAATGAATGCGGCTACAGATTATTACTTCCGCTCTTTGCTCCGACGTCTTCTCAACTTCTCCGCCGGTCTCACAGGCAATAAGATCCCACCACGTTTTATCTCCAACCCTCCCTTTTGGACTGCGTGACCGTGTCTAAACTGCGATGGTAATCAATTTCACGTCCCAAAGTCAATTCCAGTCACCAAAGATGAGTAGAAATTTAAGAGCTACATAGTGCGACTCGCCCAGCTCTCGTCTGCCTCTTCAGATTTGTGTCGGAGGGTTTTATGTTCTGACAGGATGTCTGCATTAATCTCTGTAAATCATATTAATAAAAGTAAAGAGGCATCGTCAGAGTGTTAAATCTCTACATGGCGAGTGGTCCTTGGCTCTTCATGGATGTCACAAGAGGTCGCGCAGGACCCCAAATGCAAACTAGGTCAAGCTCTGTCGACTCAGTGTGTTTAATACCAATTAAAGGTGATTAATCACATGGAAGCTTAAGTACAAGCAGATGCGTGGGTGTGCAGAAAATAAGTAGCAGATTGTAGCAGAAAATTAGCAATTTGCCCTCTTGCCACAGGAGGAGAGATAATACAGAGGCAGCAGAGGAGATTTTAACCCAGGCAACCCTGAAAATTTCCCTTTGAGCTCTGCATGCAGGCGGGAAAAGGTTGTCGAAGTGAGGAATTTGAGGAATTCACAAGTGATTTAAAGGTCCAGTGTGTGTAGAATTTAAGGGGATAGCAGAAGTGGAATATAATGTAATAAGTATGTTTTCTTTAGTGTATAATCACCTGAAAATAAGAACTGTTGTGTTTTCGTTGCCTAAAAATGAACCGTTTATATCTACATAGGGTTTTCATTTATGGAGATTGCCATGGTACACTGCCATGTTTCTACGGTAGCGCCTCCACAACAGGAGTGTTGGATTAATGCCTTTTCTTTTAAAACATGGAACTGCATTATTCAGTGTTTGTACAGTGTTTCAATTATTTGTTTTGGGGAGAAAGAGACCCACGTCCCCCAGAGTCAGTCTGCGACGCCAAGGATCAGCACGCCCGGGGCCCCGCCCCTTCCTGCTGCCCGGCACACAATGCACCAAACCTCAACCTCCCCTCGAGGGAGTTCAAGAATCTTGAGATCTTGTTCACAAGTGAGGGTAGAATGGAGTGTGAGATGGATTGGCGGTTTGGTGCGACTTCTGCAGTGATGCAAGCGCTGTGCCGGACCGTCGTGGTGAAGAGAGAGCAGAGCCAGGAGGCGAAGCTTTCGATTTACTGGTCCTTCTACGTCCCAACGTTCACCTTTGATCATGAGCTCTGGGTAGTGACCAAAAGAATGAGGTCGTGGATACAAGTAGCCGAAATTAGTTCATCCATGCAGTAGCTGGGCTTACCCTTCGAGATAGGGTGAGGAGGGAGCTCGGAGTAGAGCCACTGCTCCTTTGCATCAAAAGGGGTCAGTTGAGGTGGTTTTGGGCATCTGATCAGGATCCTCCTGGGTGCCTCCTGTTAGAGGTGTTCCGGGCATGTCCCACTGGTAGGAGGCCCATGGGCAGACCCAGAACATGCTGGAGGGAGTACAAATCTCATCTTACCTGGGAACACCTTGGGGTCCCCCAGGAGGAGCTGGAAAGCGTTGCTGTGTAGAGGGACGTCTGGGGTGCTTTGCTTGGCCTGCTGCCCCTGCGACCCAGCCCTGGATAAGCAGATGAAATGAATGGATGGATAGGAGGAGACCTCTGCGAATGATTCTGCATCTGGATGTTAAGACACTCATTTTTAATGTGCTTTATTCATTCCTTTTTCCAAGTTTAAATCACCGGGTCCATTTGTTTTGGAGTGGAGGAGACCTCGGGGGATAATTGAGCTCACAGTAAAATCCTCCCGGATGTTTGAATCAGAGATAAGGTGAGCACACATTAAATTATCTGAGAAAATAGGCGAGCACACTTTAGCAGGTGCTGGGCTAGCGGCCTGTCTGCAGTGTGCCAAACAGCATAGGAGAGACACTGATTTTTTAAGGTGAAGCTGCTTTATTCAGTGTTTGTACCATTTTTAATCCCTGTGTCCTATGTTTCGGAGAGGAGGAGACCTCTGCAGATAAGTCAGCTCCTGGTAAAAACCTCCTGAACTGTAAAGACTGAAGGAATTTTAACCGGGAGAAGTTTCAGCTGGGTGCAATCAGCAATCCTCGCCTATAGATGTCACTAAATCCCCCTACATCTTACACACTGCTCCTTTAAGGAATTCTTCCACCGAACACATGTGCTTCCCTTTAATGTCACCGTGTGTCTGATCCTAAGCCTCCTGACACAAGCAGACGGCCTGCATTCCCTGACAGAAAGCTAACACAGATGGATGCTCTGCAAGCCCTCATCCAAGATGCCCCAAAAAGCAGGCTAATGAGGACAGACAGAGCAGGTACTGGGACGAGTATTAAAAGACTCGTCGCAATCACGAGGTCGATGTTGTCAGCAGCAGTTGATTCGTGTCTGGATGAACGACCTTAGCTCTGCCTCAGCTCAGCGGGAGCCGGCGAGGAAAAGCCTTGAAGAGTCAGACACAGGCGGCGGGATCCCCGTCCTCCTCGACTGCTTTAACTCCTGTCTGCTAATAGTAATGAGGCTGGCTGTCACTCTGGATCCATTGTATCCTCAGCCGGCCCTGCTGTGTGGCTGCTCAACGCTCAGGACATCCACACAAAGACCAGCATGAAACTGTCCCACACAGATGATTAATGGATCTTCATTAATTAAATGTGTCATGCATAACTAAGTCCAGATGCAAAATACAGTATGACGGCTTTACCATAAATAGCTCCATGGCAACTATGAGTGTGAACAAATGTGTATCAGCTTCTTCAGCAACGTGAATATTTGGAGTTACAGTTCAGCTGCCGATTTAACCAAAAAAATTGCAGTTACTGAGATTAGAAGTTGCCGACCAAAGTGATTCAGCTCATGTCAGATGTCCCCCAATTAACTACAACACCTAGTTGTCGTCTGGTCACGGGCTGCCACCACAGGATCCTGCAGCTTTAATCGAAACAAAGCAGCGTGCAGCATCCAATACTTTAATTGACCTGTTGTCAGTGAAACAGATCTAATAAGCTGAATGTACAGCAGAGAAGCACATTTAGCAACCGGCTGGTGAACACAGTGAAGCATTTAGTAGCTAAAGAGTCAGATATTTACTAGACCAGAGCGATAAGGGGAGTTAATTATGGACTGCGTGGTATGTGTCAGCATTTATTTACAGCTTGTCCCAAAGTGGCCAATAAATATATTAATACTGATTTAATATGCAGTATTTAAAACATGATATCAGTGAGCCTTCATGATTGTTACAAATTACATTTTTTAACTCATTTAGAAAAAATAGACAATAGAAAAATAGACATAAACCACTATAATATCAATATGTAGAGTCACATACACCTCTATGATTAGAAATGTAACGATATCTCTTTTCTATCACCTACACTGGCTAACTGTCGGCAAATGTCAGATATGCTTGTCCTGATTAATGACCAAAATATTATTCTGGGCTCTTTTTTGTGGCTTTTTTACCTTATTTTACAGAGGACAGTGTAGAAATTGAGGAGAGAGGGGTATGAAATGTCAACCCATTTTCATTACCAGGTCGTCAAATACCGACGCTTTTCCATGCCCCCTCTGCGTCTGATAGTGTCTCACAGGGTACTCTTTAGCGTCTCTGTGTGACGCACAATTAATATTGTTAAGTTAAGGCAACACAAGTTGGTTAGGTTTCCAAAACAGATCATGTTTTGGGTTAAAATGAGTATGTTGTTATGTAAAGTAATGTATGTGTGTAAAGTAACGTAACGTAATGGTATGTAAAACTACATAACGTAATGTTAAAACAACACTGACTTTTAGTTTCACACAGGACGTAGGTAGTCACGTTAGGTAACATTATGTCTAAATAACATTGTCTTTTGGGTTAACGTGGGTCGTAGGTACGTGCTGTTAAGTTACATAATGTTATGTTAAAACAACAGTAACTTGGTATCACACAGGACACAAACTGCGGTTTCCTGGGTGAAAATCCAGTTTCGTTTGACTTGTCTACCTCCCCTACCTCCTGCCTTATATGGACTTTCTCGCTCTGTATCCTATGTTGCTCTCAGTATTGTTGATGATGGGTTTACAGTGCTCGACAGTGCGAGCGTTTCACTCGCATTTGCGACTAAAAATAGGTGTGTGTGAACTGTAAAAAATATTTAGGGGCACATGTGCGCATAAAAAAATCAGCCGAAGCAGCCTATATTTTTGTCAATAAAAAAATATGATA
>NC_065519.1:9095787-9127558 GCF_006386435.1 Epinephelus moara | reverse complement strand
GATTTTACCTTTCTGTACATTTTGTATACAAATTCATTAAATAATTTTGCTTGTAAATGTCTATTTGTGTCACGTTTATTACGGAAAACACATTATTTGATCAATTTACATTGTGCCCCTAAAGTTCTTTGTGCGCTCCTTACTTTTTCAACTTAGGAGCACATGTGCTCCTTGGGAAAAAAGTTAGCGTCAAGCCCTGGTTTACCTTGGAGTTAGTTGAAAGCCTGGTGTGTCTAAAGGCTGCCTTTGGCATCAATATTACACGCAGAGGGACTTGCCAAAGCATCAGTATTTGAGGACCTGGGAATGGGAATGTGTTGGAAATGCAACAAAGCTCTCAAGGTCAGAATCAAACCTGTTACATTGCGTTTATATGGTATGCACTGTAACCACTCGGCTATCAAGGTGCTCCAGGATTCTGCAGTGCTTTGACTTGACTGTGGGATATTTTGTTGGTTGAAATTCTAGTTTAATGTTGTTGGTTTTTGTTTGTATTCTCAGTTTAACAGAATTGGATTTCTACCATTTATTTGTTAAAAATGTTGTGACGAAATAAGCATGTTAACATATTGATAGTGTCTCTAAATTGATACATTATCATATAGATATTTGGCCATATCACCCAACCATACTATACTGTAGCAAGTCATAAAAACGTCCTGAGTGCCCTCCTGGGCCCTATAGTATTTACGACGAGTCAGTTAGCGGACTGTGCCAACGTGGACAAAATCGTTAAGTAGAGGTCGTCTTTACTGGAAGTGATTCTGTACAGATTAAAGGCACGTTTGCTCGATTGCTCATGCCAGCAGACTGTGATTTACTAATATGGGGGATGAGACAGAGGACAAAGGCGGGACAGAGGTCTATAAAGAATGAATTTCACAGTTGCGGGGGGGGGGCTTGGATGTCTCAAAGCCGTTAAGTTGACGCTGCTCCATTACAGGCGGTGATATTTACCCCTCAAGCTGCCATGTAAAGAGATTAGCTGTGTAAATGTTAATGAAAGAGGGAGATAAAGAACAGGAAAATGAGAGCAACAGAATGACCCAGAATGCCCGCAGACAGGAAGTGAATCAGAGACTGAGCAGGAAAGAGAGTGACGTCGAATGTCTCATCGAGTTTGACGAGAAACAGAATATTTCATGTCCAGCCTGGGTCATCTTGTCATCTCGGGTCCACACAGAAAACTTTGGCGTATGCACGAAAGGTATTTTTGTTTTGACATATTTTTTATGTAACTTCTCGGTGGGAGCACGGACCGGCTGAATATTTCAACTGGCCCCAGGCGTGGAACTGGAGAGAGATAAATGCCTCAAAACTCCAATGTGCCAGTTTTCCTTTGTGGCCCGACTGTGAAATAAAGACATGAAGGTTTTTTTTCTGTACCTAAATGAGTCTAAACCAAAAAAAGAGTTGTCAGTTTTTTAGGAGGATTTCAAAACAGAATAATTTATTATGCTTCGTCACATCTGGCTGCCCTAACACAGTCAGCCCACATTTAATGAGGACATCAGTTAGTTGCGTATGAAAGTGAGCTCAACCTGAAAACTGCACAGTGGATGATCAGGTCGGGTTAAAACCTGCAGTGAACCCATTTCCATCATCGCTATAATTATCATCAGCATAATCATCATCAGTGACATTGTTTTGATTTTGGTGATAAGGTTACAAACTTTGAGGAGGAAGTGATGTAATGATCCTCAGTCTGTTATTTGAGTGTTGTGACTTAAAGACAATAAAGACTTTACAGAGCAGAAATCTGATTAGATTAACAGAAAGAGACGATCTGGATGGCTGGAGTTAGACGTGTGGTAGACCAGCGGTAGACCAGCAACTCCAGTGTCTTAAAAATATTTTCTTTCTCGATGGAGTCTGGTGGCTATGAGAAAGCATCTTCAGTTCCCTGTTGGAAAGTCCTCTCTGACAGCAAGGTAAAGCGATGAAAATATTTTATATATAGCATATAATTAAACTGATATTGACTTTTTTTAGGTAGGCTTCTTTCTAGGTGTCTAAAAACAAACTGATTGGGACAGTGTTTGCTCAGCAGTGTTTCATTTTTAATGTATGTAACGCTGGAGTTTACCACCCGGAAAAGCATTGCTCCTATCAAATTTGTCCTCAGCTCACCCTTTTAAATTAGACTGCAGGTTACCATAGTAACAATTCTGACACTGACACAGTACCATACAGGAAGCTCATCAACCATGGTAATTTAAAACACCTATGTGGGTATACAGGGATTTTAAAACAGAAACTTGTTTGTTTAGGGACGGACGGACAAACAAATAGATTTATATCTTAATCATGCATGACACAGAGATGAAAGAGGATTTTCTAGCGAAGCTGCATCAACAGAGGTTCAGAAGAGAAGATGAGGTTAGATGAGATTATAGACAGTGGGCAAGGTGCAGATCTCAAATGTTAAATCCTAGAAGTAGCAGAAACATGCTTTAAAATAAAATCTGGGGAGAATTTAATCTCTTCATTAGACAGCCGATTGCAGAGGTGAGGTCCTTGGGCCAGGTGCAAAATGTCGCTCTTACCAGGTCACCTCAGGCACCCCATAATGGTACTTTTTATGATATAGTGCTCACCTATCAACAAATGTGCTTTAGTAAAAGAAGAGACCACCTGACATCAATGTGTTTTCATCCCAACTTGTTTGTCAGTGGACTTTCATGTCTTAATATGACGTGCTAGGTAAACATCTGCATCTGTTGTTGATGAATGACTCGCAACAAGACAAAACTGTTCTAGAACGTTGCAGAGAAAAGTTGCAGTGGTGTGAACTGGCCGGTCTGAGCTCGACTCAAGCTGGTTGATGGTGTCACCTGCAAGTCTGCGAGTCAGATCACCAGCAGCTGGTTTTAGAACGTAAAGCACGTCACCTGCTTCAACAGCCAATCGGCTTGTAGTGAAGATGGTGGTCAAGTCAAAATGAACACAGATGGTATGTTTGCTTGCTGCAGCAGGTGCTCCGTCCCCGCCGAGCCGTCTGTTTCCATCCTCACGGTGTTGGACAGTGGGTCGCTGCTGCTACTCGCTGTATGTGCTTATGCCTCCCCAAACACACATTCTCATTGACTAACTAGTTGTTCATATTTTAAGAAGCTACAAATTATATTCAGCCACAAAATAAGCCTGAAAAGCTGCAAATCAGAACAGAAGTACACAGAGTTGTTGCATAGAGATGATACGCCGTCTCATTTAGTTGCATTGGTGTGAACCAGCAGGTTTTTAGAACTTTGCAGAACAGTGCATTGCAAGTAGTTGCCTGTTTCAACCTATCTCGTTGCGAATCTTTGGTCTGAACTGGGCTGTAGATGCAGAGTCTTTTTCAAAATACACTAACAACGTAGGTAAAACACCTTGTTTTTATTTCCTTGTGCAACAGAAGCATGTGGTTACATTTAGGCAATTTAGATGAAAGTCTGGGGTTTGTTGAATCCATCCACCTCCTGTCCCGCTCCCCGCCCTATAGGGACTTACAGCTCTTTATATGAGGTAGTTGCCGGTAGCATTACAACCTGACACTGCCCACCAGCGTATCATATTCCTGTGAAAGGTGCCTTTTGGCGAGTTGAGAATGAGAATGAGTTACCTGACAGGACCTTCCTCTACTCCAACTTTAGCATTAACACCTTTTATTTCACTCATTCTCTGTATTTGATTGGTCCTTTCTGAAACATTCAAACTAGATCAGCATGTATATGCGACTTGATCATGTGCAGAGGACGCCGCCCTCACGAGATAAATCCAGCGCTGACAAGAATAGATCACTTCTGTCCCATTTCCTGCTGTGCTGTCCCAGGTGTCCGTCAAATAAGGACTCTGTTTCTCACATGCAGAAACTGTGGCAACTTTTTTTTTCTAATCTGAGTTTCATGGCCTTTTTTTGTGTGTGGATAGTTAACGACTTCTTCTGCATTATTGATGACGGCAGATATAAGCGATGAATAATGCACCAGCCACTTAGGTTCTGCTTGCGGAAGATGGGTTTCATATGGGATCTTGTTAAACACGGAGGAGTATCACAATCTGGCCAACTCTTAACTCTTCCAGCGT
The DNA here is from genome assembly GCF_006386435.1 of Epinephelus moara. Taxonomy (NCBI): domain Eukaryota; kingdom Metazoa; phylum Chordata; class Actinopteri; order Perciformes; family Serranidae; genus Epinephelus; species Epinephelus moara. The sequence goes on along the minus strand of NC_065519.1, from coordinate 9,123,490 downwards.
GTTGGAAGATGTAAGAGCTTAATTTTTAACAACAGAAAGGTTCCCAAGACGGTAAATATCATCAAGTCGCCTGCTTAATATTTCAAACTGTATTCTCTGAGGGCTGCGGCAGTGCATGTAAACAACCGCAACCTTTCATGTTGGAGTCTCTGGTTACTGATAACTGTAGGGGGAAACACAATCGGCAATCTAGCTGTGCGAAATTGCATTAATTTGCACTGTCTTTCATTGTAGGTTTTCAGTTTAAGTTGTTTATTTGGCATTTTCTTTCACCAGTAGTTGACCTCACCCTCTGTTTATGCTTTTTTACAGTGTGTTACCAAATGACTGTATTACACACAGGATTAAATGAGGCTAAAGAGACTGTTTAAAGAAAGCACTTCACCCTGAATCTTTGAGAAAGAGCAGGGCACTTAAAAATGTCTCTGGGAGGCAACACAGCTTTTTGAAAGTAGGTTATGGAAACTCAAAATCTATCTTTACCGTGGAAACATTTTTATGGATATATGTGTATTTTAATTAGCTTGAAGAGTAATGCTTCTCCTCTGCTGTGGCTTTAGAGCTTAGCACTGACATTACACCTACCTCCTCCTTTCCTTGCACTTCCCACTTCCTAGTGGGGGCTTTAATCCAAATTGGCTCTGACGTCTCTCTGACATCCGCGCTTTCCTGTGACAGATTGGCTAGTTCGCTCGGCCGCTGAGAGAAAATGAAACACGCCGAATGGCCCCGGAGCCACTTGTGAATTATTCATGCCATGCACGTGTTCCCACTCGGCTTAATTACTGAGATGATTAGTGCTCCAAAATAGCGGGGACATCCTAAACCCCCCCACCACCTCAACAAATCCTCTGTAGCTTATTGCAAACATTCCAACATCCTCTTCTCTACACTAATGTTACATGATGCTTTTATTTCGACTGTCCCTGAACAATCTTGAAGTTGTGTTGCACTGATGTTAGTGGAGGACTGTTGAGCACGAACTCAAACTCCTATCGTTCTTATCAATCATTCTAGAGATGATGAAAATGTCTGTATGTTGCCCACAATTGATTGTTTAGTAGAGTTTGGATGGTGGTACCTATTTTTTAACCATAAATCATAACAGCAGTTGTTTGTTACAACAGTAGCTAACATTAGCTTTTTACATTGGGCGATTGTATTTAAGCTTCAAAAATTGTAAAAGGGGTGTTTATTTATGGAGATTATCTTGCTGAACAAAACTTGTATGTATCATAAACATTTGTTTGCCACAGAGCTTATTTTCCACACTTTGTTGTTGTTGTTGTTGTTGTTGCAAATGTTAGCATGCCCAGCTAACTAGTTCACCAACTACAGCATAACCAAGCAAAGCAAAGAGCGATATTAAAGAGTTTGGAGAGTCTTGTGTTTTTGGTCTGACCAAATCTTAAAACACAAGGGCAAACGTATAAATGGAAATGGATGAAACAATGTGCTTGTCTGCTATAATGTAAGCTGCAATTGTTAGCATGTCTGGCTAACTACCTTACTATCTACAGCACTTAGCAGTAGGGGCTGTAGCTGAGTGATTATACATAAAGAGTTTTCAGGGTGGTATTTTTTTGTTGTTAGTGTTACCAAGTACAAAACTAAAAGAGCAAGATTTTAAAGAATGGATTAAACAATGTGTTTGTCTGCTAGAATGGCAGCTGCAATCGTTAGCATGTCCAGCTAACTAACGTAATAGCCTACCTAAGGCAGTCGTAGAGCGGCTGTAGCCTAGTAAGAGCGATAATGTACATATTACAAGTTTGGAGGGTGGTATTTTTTGTTTTCAGTGCTACCAAATACAAAAACAAAAGAGCAAAACTATAAGGAATGGACTAAATAATGTGCTTTTCTTCTATAACAGAAGCTGCAATCGTTAGCATGTCCAGCTAACTAACGTAATAGCCTACCTAAGGCAGTCGTAGAGCGGCTGTAGCCTAGTAAGAGCGATAATGTACATATGGAGGGTGGTCTTTTTTTGATTTTGGTGCTACCAAAAACAAAAGAGCAAAATGATAAGGAATGGATTAAATAATCTGTTTTTCTGCTGTAATGGAGGCTGCAGTTGATAGTCAGTCCAGCTAACGAGCTTATTAGCCTACCTGAGGAAGTTGCAGAGCAGCTAGCTGGATTAAAGCGATAATGTACATATTATGAGTTTGGAGAGTGGTGTTTTTGTTTTGTTTTTAGTGTTATTAAAAGCAAAAACAAATTAGCAAAAGTATAGGGAATGGATTAAACAATGTGTTTTCTGCTTTAATGTAAGCTGCTCTTGTTAACAGGGCAGCTAACTAGCATTCTACCTACAGTAGCCTATAGCGTTACTACTAAAGCAAAGAAGCACATCAGTGGCTCACAACAATATTTTGTGGGGGCACCAGTTACACCAAAAAATATTTTTGCTCATAGAAGTACAGTATTTTAATACTACAGCAAACCAGCTCTACTAATGCTGATCCTTACTTATATGTGCATGGATCATCAGGTGAAAATGCTAACTTTTCACCTGGGAAATGATTTCGTCTTGTTTTTTTAGCATGATATTATGTAGGTATGTAGCTGCCATGTGCATATTTTTACAGGGTTCTTATTTTAAAGTAAATATGATGAAATAAGCAGAAAAAAAACAAATGGTTGTGGAGTGAGTTTTCAGTTAACTAAACCATCAGTTCAGAAATTGCTAGTTTAGTGTCATATTGTCATTTCTAGTCAACACAATCAATCGTCAGCATAGATCTTTGTTTGAAATTAAGGGCTCAGTGGTAATTTTGAGGGTTAAATTTGCCGTTGTTATCACTGTAAACCGTATGTGTTATGTGAGAAAAGAAAGCTTGCCAGAAACTACACTTCTCAAACTGTCACACTTTGGTGTCAGGCCCATAGTGCTCTTCCACCCATTTGTTGCTAAAGTCTGTCCATATGTGACCCGCCGACCATGACACTGTTGTCTTTACCGGGCAGGAAGTAGCCGTGAGCTGTGCTGAAATAAAACAGTGTCTGCTTTCATGGCACGTTTTGACCTGGTTTTGAGGACTGAGCTCTGCAGGCTCTCGAACAGACACTGCGGAAAAACGCCTCCAGACAATCAAGTGCTTTTCATTTCATCTGCTCTGTCACTGAACGCACACTGACTGTTAACTGGGTGAGTCGAAGGCAGGAGCTCCCTCAACGTCCATCACTGTATCACAGAGGAAAATGAGAAAGCTGAAAGAGAAAATGAACTCCAATTTAGGAGAAGCTGAAAGGGCAGGTGTGGGTGACCCGGCTGATGTGTAATGAAACCACCAGAGTCTGAGGGAACGTTTTGGATGGCAGGATCTTAAAAACGATAAAGTCAAATGGAGCTCGATATCAAAGACTCAGAAATAGTCTCATCTCAGAAAATGAGGCTGATCTGGAGGGATCCCAACACATCAGGAGCCAAGGATAGGAATGGTGTGCTTCTGTTTTTACTATTTTTGATGTGAATGTGCTCGTTTATTCTCTGCCAAACCAAGACATGTCCTCTATTCACATCTTTATCCTTTCTGGTAAAAGAAAAGTACCTTAAAGGAATACAGATGTTTGCCTTCTTACTGAGAGCGAGAACAAAACACACTTAAACAAATGTGATATAACGTGTTAATTAAAAAGATTTAGAGACCAGGTTGATGGATTTTTTTTTATTTGGACAGAGCCAGGTCCCAGTCTTTATGCTAAACCATTGCTTCTGGCTGTAAACTTTAAAGTTAATAGCCAGATATGCAAGTGGTATTGATAAGGCTGTGACAGTATGGCGGTGAGGCTGTTAACTGCCAATGCCCCCCTCTGCTGCCTCCCAAAAATTATGGCCTGAGTGTTTTATTGGACTTTATAATACCTCTGCCCTATGCACAGAACACTATGCACATATGCATCATGAATGTTACTGTATAATTCCCTGCTTTTATCAGAGAAGTGTATATAATAACCTGCAGACTGGATTCTCTACTCACAATGACGAACACAATGACGGGACGACTGACTATGCCTGCTATGTCAGCAGGCCAATCACATACTCATTGGCAGGTCTGCGTTTTAGGGCTGATGTATGAAATGTCTGCGTCATCACTGCACTGCATTTTTATAAACTATAATAATCTGGTCACGTCCTTTGCCAGCATCCAGGTGCAGTCTCACTCCCTCCTCTTCTCCTTATATTTTCCTTTTCATACTCATCCAACTGAAGTTACATCCAGTTACCACAATTACTAACAGCAGAACGTTAACAGTGGAAACACTGTCCGTTTTTGTGATGTCAGTAGAAGAGATTGTGATGTTTATTACACCGTCAATAATGAGTTAAATGACCACAGTTTTGCGGTGATATGGTTATCGTCACAGCCCTAAGTGGTACTGATCATCTTGTTAGTCACCTTCAGCGCAGAGTTTGCATGTTCTCCCTGTGTTGGTGACTCTAAATTGTCCGTAGGTGTGAATGGTTTCTGTCTCTATGTGTCAGCCATGTGATAGTCTGGTGACCTGTCCAGTGTGTACCCTGCCTCTCACCCAATGTCAGCTGGGATAGGCTCCACCCACCCTGTGACCCCCAACAGGATAAGCAGCTATGGAATGGAAAATGAATGAATAAATGAGATTTGGTAATGTACTCTCTTACATATTGTTGTTCCCAGAAGTCAAAAAATGAGCTTCTGTGCTCAAAATTCGGTAATCAGTTAATCAATTAACCCATTTAGTGAGCCTAATTGCTAAATATTTGCTGTTTTCCTCTTGGGAAATCTGAGAATTTGCTGCACTTTGCTGTTTTATCTCATTTCGAATACCTTTTTAGTAAAACTAACCAACTATTGTCAGACAAAATAAGCACAAAAAAACATCACTTGTGGCTGTGGGAACTCGTAAAAGACATTTGTAATCATTTCTTTAATTATTTGATTATTTGATCATTAACTGCAGTTCTAAAATCCATCTCCTCAAAGGCCTCTAAAGTCTGTCTATACAGCATTTTGAGATATTTTTGATTCAAACTAACTAACTAACTAACATGGGAGAAAACATACAGTTCATGTATTTTCTTTCATGCAGGTCTCTTGAAATGTTGAAATATGAGTCCCAAGTTAACAAAGAGGAAGTTACTTGAAGTCCTCCACAATCGGGAAAGTTTACATTTCAGTCTTTGCTCAGCTGTTACCGGCTCAGACTGTCCCTTGGTGCAGTAGACTCATGTTAGCGGCAGCTGTCATGGTTTCCCAAACGCTGAGGTCAAAGGTCAGCTGCTGGCCCCCACAGATGGATTCCCATTCGACCGGCTAACGTCAGATGCCAGGATCTGCGTTGACACAGAGTTGTTTTCACAGTCTTTTTCACTGTATCAGCTACTTTCAGGTTTTATTGCTCTCTTCCGGAGCTGAAGTGATTTTTTTTCTTTTAGCTCGATAAAGCCCAATACCTTCTTTTCCTCCCAGAAGACAATACGCTCCCCAAGCTGATGGTTGCTCACTCAACCAAACGAGGTTCCCACAGGGTCAGGCCACGTCCTCTCGCTCTGTCACCTCCTTGTTCACACAGCCTCGCTTCACATACATGAACACCATGTCTTTTTTCTATCCAAACAGGAGCATTTGTGTGTCATCGCACACATCCAAAGAACTGGTATTTCCCGTCACGTGCACAGAGCTCCGCTGTGACCGGGGACTATAATCCAATTATAAAACCATGCAACAGTCAAGTGCTTTATTGTACATAAATCATCTTAGTTTTAGTTGTAAATGTCATTTTGTGTGTGAGAATAAAGCTGACAGTTCATTTTTTTCTCTGGGGTGAAAACTTCGACTCCTCAAAATGTCAGTTTCTCAGCAGTGGTGAAAAGCAGCTTTGTTTGTAAATTGAACATTTTGAGTTCATCCGAAGCTTCAGAACTGACAAGTTTAGGGTTAGCAGATTTTCACAGCATGACAGCTGTGTGTAGGTTGTTTATATGTCTAATACTTTGAACTGGACAGACTGCAGTGGCCTGAGAATCTGCAGCCAAAATAACTTTAGCTGCTTGGAATGTCATGCTGTGCAGCCTCCATGTGTCTTTCCTGTTGGTTGATTTATTTAGGGATGACTTTGAGAGTTGAAATGAAACTACAAACATCTCCACTTGCAAAGGATGGAAGGAAGAGAAGGAACCTTATACAATCTTGGGTGTAAAACTACATACTGTATGTTTGTAACTTTGGAGTAAAGGGCTGCAACTAACGATTATGTTCTGGATCAGTCGGTTAGTTTGATCTAAAATATGACATAAAATGGTAAAACATTTTGGTCGTTGTTCCCCAAAGCCCAAGATGTCATCCTTAAATGTCTGTGTCAGTCATAATGCAAATATATTCAGTTTACTGTCACAGAGCAGTAAAGACACTAGAAAATATTCAAATGTAAGAAGCTGGAAACTTTTATCTTAAAAAACTTACTTGATTAATCAATTATCAAATTACTGTACTTGCCGATTTATTTGATTAATCAATTAGCCGTTGCAGCTCTATTTGAATAAGATACAACTACTGATAAATAATAACTACACACTAAAAAATACTGGGGGAATTTTAACCCAGTTCGAGTCAAACATGAAACCCATTGCTTTCGGTCAAAATAACCCAGTACCCTTGGGTATAAAACCACTGGGTCACCAATTATACCCAAATCACTGGATTATTTTGACCCAGTTTAAGTGTAATTTGTTTTATATCCACTGGGTTAATCAGCCATACCAAGATGTGGTTATACTGACCCAGTAACAATGTCACATTTACATTACTGTTGGCTCATTATCCAACCAAAAGGGGTGGTTACTCTTACTATAGGGCTGCAGTGATTGTTGTCATGAGGGATTCATTTGTAGATTATTTTCTTGATGGATTGACTGATTGATTGATTGCTCTAAAAAATGCCTACTTTAATTTTGTAAACAGTTTTTTCAAGCCGACTGTCCAGGCCCCAGAGTTATTTAGTTTACCATTACACAAGCCAAAAGCAGTAAATCATCACAATTTAAATGCTGGAACTTCAGAATCTTTGACATTTTTGCTCGAGAAGAACCACTAAAATTGCTTTTCAAAATAGTAGCTAATCAATTAAATTCAAATCACTTTTATGGTATACTATGCAGGATGTTTGGCTCCTGTTTGTGAAAGTAAAAGCCAACCCCAGATTCACTCTGGTTTGGTGCTTCGCCTCGCTATATTTGCGTTTTTCGACGCTGTGTCTCTGAAATGTCTGCAGCTTACAGTCTGACACCTGGTCACTACCTTTTTATACAGCCCGACCTCACCTGAGCAAACACAGAGAATAAGAATGAAATGAGAAAAAACAGACAGAGGGCAGAGTCTCTGCAGAAAAATACAATGCCACACACTTTCAGTGGGTCATAAGTGATGAGAGGGGTTACTTCTGTATGAGTCTGAACATAGTTTTTTAGGGAAATTGTGCATAGCATACCTTTAAGGTTTCATATGATTAAAGAGGTTGACTGAATTGTCTCAAAAATAGGATTAGATTTTATTGTAGGCAAAGCATTTGTATATGCTCCTAGATAAAAGATAGAACATGAAAATATTATTTAAGATGTAACATACTTTTACTAAAAGAAAATGATGAAAAGGGGGATTTTGGATGCATCTTCTGGAGACAGCAGAACAGTTAACTCATACAGTAGATATGTGCTTATTACGTGGAAAAGCCATTATTCTAATTCTTTTGGTGACACTTCCTCTTGGCTGTATTTTTATCTGTACGTCACATAGCTGACTGTAACTTTCTTGCCAGTTTGCATCCTGCAAAAGGCGTCCGCACAAAACATCCCTGCATGAGTAAATCCTTAAATTGGAGTTATGTCCTACTGATAATTATTTTGTGTTCTGGTCCTGAAGATTCAGCACCTATCTATATACAGTATTTATTTATTAAAAAATGGAGTGTTGATTTACTGCTAATTGAATGCAGCACAGACCCATATATCTGCAGTACTGCTGCTGCATCTCTAATGTCCTCTCTCTGCGCTCTCCACAGGGTCAGCTGTCTCAGGCTCTCAACGGCCTGTCAGACCGAGCCACCGAGGCCAAAGAGTTCCTGGTCCAGCTGAGAAACATGGTGCAGCACATCCAGGTAATTTAATGCAGACAAGCAAATGCAGACAACTGCTGCTTCACCCACTGCATCCTCCATCCTGGGAGCAATGCACTGACTTGTCTTGGCAGTTTGTTACCCATCTCTCATCCCCCGCTGTGATCCCAGACTGTCCACCACAGAAACAAAAGGGCTTATCGAATTATTTCACTGTCGACATTTTGTAATCCCTGGCTTGGAGTACGGTCGTTGTCCAGGCACGATGTTGCATATGACAGGTGCAAAATGACACTATTTCAGAGTAAGACATCAAAGCTCACACACAGCAACACTCCAAGTTCAAATCTGATTTCACGAATCACTTTAGTGGAAACCTTAGATGCTAAAAGAGCAAGTCAATGCAGAAGCACCAAAAACTGCAGTTCCTCTGATGGCCACTTGAAGCGAGTTAATCACTGTAGACCCTCATTTTAATATGCCCACATTCACAGTAGAACATGTTTATAGCCTGGTACAAAAGACAGTTTTGGTCTCTGTAGTTTATTTACCCGTTCATGACGACTGTACAGAGGGAGTTTAGAGGGGCTGCTGGTCTACCACTGCCTTGATCACTGTGGGTGCTTTCACACCTGCCCTGTTTGGTTCGGCTCAGTCGAACTCATGGAAATTCTGACCAATCAAGAGCAGCTTTCTCACGCAAGACATTCGATCTGGTCCGCTTGTAAATGCTGCCGTGAGAACACGACTCAACTCTAGACAATTATACAGCTGTGTAATTAAATTAGTCCCTGATTCAGACCAAAGCAAGACAACTCTAGGTCTGCCTAACACCAAAGTAGGTATTGTTGTACAATCTATGGTTTACTCTCACTTTTCAATCTTTCGTCCTCTATTTTATGTGCGTACCATTATTTTCAACACATCAAACGTTCAGTTAGAGCCAGTTAAGTAATGGATGTTTTTGCATTTAGCATGATGCACTCTTAAAATATATTTATGATGCCACGCTCTATATGTGGACACAGGCTGTCAGGATGTAAAGAACACTAAAATATATAAAGGCAGCGACATTCAGTGAGAGTGATGAATCACCATAGCAACAGCAGAGCATTTCTCTTCTACAGTTTTCAGTCGAGAATATTGATTTGAATGGAAATGTCCCTCCTTTTACATCCAGTGGCATCACACACACAGTACTTAGCGTAAGTACAATTTATTGACCAGGAATAGATTTAGATGCTGTGTGTGGAGACAAAGCTGTGGTCATCTTCAGAGGCTGACGAGAGGAGGAAGGTGTGATTACATGCCCTCATCGATTATCGTCACAGTCAGATGAAGCTCTGGGGAGACCCGTCAAGGTGGCAGATGCAGGATGGGAGAGGAAGGAGGTGAAGGAGGGGGAGGAGGAGTAGAACTTTGGAGTGTGTGAAAACAAACTCTACCAGGCATATTTGTTGGTACATTACTCAGTGATTGCGTGATGCTGACGCTTCATGGTGATTTTATCCACCCACCTCATATGATGGTGAGTTACTGGAGATGTGCGAATGAGGATGCATTTTTTAAATAAGTTTTCTCGAAGGAAACTTTACGAGTATTTTAAAATGTATCGTATCTGTCATTTTCAACATTGCTTTTACTTTTATATACTGCATGTTTTGAATTAGAAGTTCCTTTATATTTTCAGTCTTTTGGACGCTTTATTCTTTTCATCCTTCGTCTGTTGCTGCAGGAGAACGGAGTGGAGTTTGAGGCCTGTTTGGTGGCGCAGTGCGACGCCCTCATCGACGCCCTGAACCGACGCAAGGCCCAGCTGCTGGCTCGAGTCAACAAAGAGCACGAACACAAACTGAAGGTGAGTAAGCATGACGAGATAAAAAGCTTTTCAGAAATATATGAAGTGGTGGGTGCAAGAGTTCAAGTGCAAGAAACAGAATTTTGTCTCAAAATCTAACCAAGAAGGTCAGAAATAAGCAGGAGTGTAATGTGAATGTGGCTCTTTTTGCATTAAACGTCACCTGTTTGAGAAATGTAAAAACAATCTGCAACAACAACAGGCTCGACAAAAATAAATGCGACAATATTTGTGATGAATTTTGGTATTTCAGGCGTTGTTTTTAATGTCTGGAAGTTGACGTTGTAGTGGAAACTGGTGGCATTTTGATCAGTAGGAGACTCACTTGTATACTGGAAGCAATTGCTGCCTGGAATGAGGAGAAATGAATCTGAATATTATTGGTATGGCTGTGATGTCAAATATATGAAACAACCTACAAATGCACATTTTTTAGATTTAACATAAGCAGTTAAACTCGATTCTAGATAATTTCAGAGACACAAAGAGCCACATTTGTCTTTACACTGTCTGCAACACGTTGAACGGGGGACATAAGTGAGAGATGGAGTCAACAGGAGGAGGAGGAGGAGGAGGAGGAGGAGGAGGGCGAGGGAGAGATACATTTGTGCTGTACAGCATCCAATTTCACGCTTGGACACTCTGTAGAATCAAGGTTTCACACGTGTAGGTGGTTTGAGAAACACAGCCTGTGCATGGCAACATGTAAGCGCGCTCATACACTGACACATATTTTTTTTCTCTCCTTTCTTAATATATGAAATATTAGGCATGTACAAAGATTAGCATTTCGTGGGAGGAGGTTATAAATCACTCGAAAGCTCGCTCATTTACATTCAGCAGAGTGAAGAATGTCTTTGAGGAGGAGCTGATGGGTCATTTTCAGTACACTTGTCAACCTGCAGCACATATAGGAAAGGAAAGTAACAGCTGCTGCTAATTTGGAACACTTAGAAGCAATGAGTGTCTCAACTGACGACTGTTATAGCTGCTTTTTTCTCTGTTTTTGAGGTTTATATTTGTCTTTTGAGGAGTTTTGTGTCTGAGTTTGCAAACTGGAAGTGGAGCTCCCCGAAATTTTGCATAGGGGTAGCTAGATGGGGCCAATGAAAATCTTTGGGTCGCTCAGGAATTTAGCACATCATTTACATACCTACATATTAATTTGTTTCAATACCCATACACTCAGTGGTCTAAATTCACGTCAGTGTTGAATCGATTAAAGAGACAAATATACAGCTTTAATTTAAAGGAGCACATACATTGTAAGGAACAAAACATTTACTGGGAAGAAACTTCGGAAGTTTAGGGGAGACTCGTGGGTATCCATAGAACACATTTCTTAATTTAGGTATCTTTAGGTGAAAGTTCAAGAGACCCCTTTGAAAATGGTCATGCCAGTTGTTTCCTCGCCAAAATTTACCCTGACTTTGGAGCATTATTCAGCCCCCTTCCTGACAAACTATGCATGGCATCCATTTGTAAGCATCCATGGATGCCAGTGGGGGCCCAGTAATTGAATCAGGGACCACCCCTTGGTCTGTCACTAGGACAGTCATGGAGGACAAAGGACCCACAGTGACACACTGAGCGGTGTCGAGTCTTTCCAGGATTTAACTGCAAATATACTTCGGTCAGCAAGACTTGTACATCTTGCAGGTTAGAAATTGTTACACTCATTACAAATTACAGCAGCCATTACACTTTTTTTGCTTGTAGTTGGAACACACTGCGACATGTTTACTGTACAGCTGCAGCTCTAAACTGCCACTGTAGCTGCTTTTTTAGCCCACAGGCGACGTAGGTTGAACTGCAGCTGCAGGTCCTAAAACAGCAGCACTGCAGAGTATAAAATGTAAAATCTGTTCTGCTAATGATTGATTGGCTCTTGAGTGATAGATGGATGTTTAATGTGTGCCGTCGGACACGTTCACACCTCCGAGACGGAGGAATTTTAATGTATCTGAGCGTGGATCTGATCCCTCCTGTCAGCCGACAGATCAGTGCCTCCATGTGGCGTTCGCTGAATCTTAATGCCAGAAAGACACATTTCTCCGTGACAGATGTGATATTCTTTATTCAGTGTAGATGTCTCATGTGAATCTGCGCTGCTCACTCACTCGAGGACACTGCTGCCATCACAGGAGTTTCCCACAGAGTCGGTGATGCAAGAATATCTCACTTTCACATGATCTTTGTTTCTCATCTGCTCCTGGAGGGCAGCGTGGATCATTTGAGGTAGATACCAGCCGCAGTAAAGTGGGGAGGATCACTGGAGGCATCACTTGTTTTCTGGAGTCTACTTCCAGTAATTGGAGCCCCTCTGACATGGCCAGTCAATGGGATGCTTTCTGCTTCATTAGCATGTGGCTCAGTGGCAGAAGTCATCCTGCAGCCATAATTAAATGAGACACATTTCTATCCCTGGTGCTCTCCTGGTGTTACTGTAGCCCTTTGTTTATTTTCATCTCAGATCGGATTTATTTATATGAAAAGCAGATTGCTGCATAAAACAAAATGCTAGCTATGCATTTTATACGTGTCCAATTAAGACGCTAATGAAGCACCCTGATTAATCCTGCTGATTCAGTCACACGCAGCTCTCTTTATGAGGAGAAACCATAAAAACATTAAATCAATTAAAACCGATTGAAACTGCCGCAGCTGACTTGGCATCTCCGACAGAGCTTCCTGCTGCTGCCCTCTGGTCCTGCACGTTGATGCCAAAGCCTAGTCGCCATGGTGACCGGGTTGCGTTGAGCTTGTTGTTTGAGGCTGTAGAAGCAAGAGAAGTAGTTCTTAATAACATGAGTCAGACTCTTTTCTTTTTCCCCTGCACATCAGGAGGACTGACCCATGTGTTTGTTCAGGGAGACGGCTGAGGCGGAAGGTGGTTTTATGGCGGTTTGTCACACTGTGCAGTTACAAAAGCTCCTTCACTCAGTCTCAAACATCCATACAGTTCTGTTTTTGATTTATAGCCAATGCAAACCACCAAAAACCTTTTCTGGGGACCCTGATACTAAATTTCTCTTTATATTCTAACTTAACTTTATATTTTGGGTGGAAAAACAATCAAAATGAAATGTTTTTAGCCTTAAAAACATCAGAATCAGCCTTAACAGTTGTGTAACAGTTGACACTCACTGTGCTTAGCTGACATATGTTGATGTATGATTATGATAATTGAGTCCTTTGACGAGCACCTATTCTGGGACCAACAGCAGACAGAGTTAGCTTCAATCTTATAAATGTAGTGGAGCAATTTTCCCTCAGGGGTTAGTAAAGACCAAAAACGGAGCTTCAAGACAGTGAATATTAGAGTTACATTCATCAGGTGGACACAAACCTGACTCCAAATAAATGAAAACTACTCTGGAACTTCTGGATGTGGTCTAGCTGACAGTTTGACAGTTCTAGTTTCTTTGCAAAGTAAAAGTTTGGCACACCCACACAAGTGTCACTGGATCAGACCTCTGGTCAGTTGAACAGTTTTCTGAAAATAAAGTCAAATCAGATCAAATCAAAAACTGAAATGTGAAACCAAGTTGTGGTTTTAAAGGGGAAAAAATGGAGTATTATTCCTTGGCCAGGCTGAGTGACTCCGTTGGTTGGCTATCAAGGGTTTTGTATGGATTACACAAACAAGCTATAACTTGTTAATTAGTGCTGGTAGGCACAATTTGTTTCCTTTGGACAAAGCTGTTTCCAGTCTTTACGCTCAGCTAAGCACCAGCACGGAGCTTTAATGTGGAGAATTTATGAAACATGATCAAACCGAGGCCTCTGCTGTCAGTCCTTTTCACTGTATTTCATCTGGGAGATCCGGGCTCACAGAGTCAGCAGTGAACTGATGAGCGATTCTTCCGAGGGCTGATTAGAGCAACACAAAGGGAATCAGAAACTATTCTGCAGAATCTGCCACCGGATGCTTCGTCCTCTGGACACCCAGCCGCGGTTGTTTAATGAGTACAGCTGCACTCAGGCTATTTTTATTTCCACTGTAGTGATTTACTGACCTCCCTGTTGACTCCTTGTCATCTGACTAAAGTGTGTTGCTCCCGGGGATCCCTGCTCTCTCTAAGGTCCCTGTCTTTCAAGCACTCAAACATGGGGAAGAGTTTAGACTGTACAGAGATGATCTCGGGAAACAGAAGCACTGGAGGCAAATATCGAATGATTAATTCTCTTACTGTGAACAACAGTTTTTTATCGCTGCGGTGGGATCTGCAGCAGGGAGATGAGCATGAAATATTAAAACTGCTGCTGAATTCAACGTCGAGGGATTTTTCATCAGTGGGCTTTTTTGTAAAGTACTTGCTTGTAGAGTCAACTCTCTGTTGCTCCTCAGAAAACTTGGCAACAATTTTTATGACTGCAGCTAGCGATAACTTTTTTATCATTGATTAATATTTAATTATTTAGTCAGGAAAATGTCAGGAAATAAAAATAGTGTCCATCCCAGTTTCCAAGAGGTAAGATGATGTCTTTAAATGTCTTGTTTTGTTGGACCAGCATTTCAAAACCCCAAAATATTCAATTTACAACAAAATAAATCAGATAAAAGCAGAAAAAATACAGGGATTTTTCTTGAAAAATGACTGAAAATAGCTGCTAATTTTGTTTTTAGACTATTGACTAATTAATTGATTGACTAATCAGTTTCAGTCATTTATTATGGAGCTAGAAAATGCAAAACAATCTTAAGTTCACACTTCTAAAATATGAGTATTTGCTGCTTTTCTTCACTTCATATTATTTTTAATAGAATATTTAGAATATATTTTGGATTGTTGTTCAAACTTGATAAGCATTTTCTGACATTTAATGGACTAATTGATTAAAAAATTAATTAAAAAAAATATTTTAAATAAAAGATGCAGGCAAACGAGTCAATGGAAATTGTCCAACATGTCATTTTGGCCCCTGTTCCTTTTTACCATTAAATGTCTTTTTGTGGGATTTTTACTTGAAAAATTACATTTTAGTTCCAGCTTCTAAAATGTGATAATTTGCTTCTTTTCTTCATTTCATATTATTGTTAATAGAATTATTTTGGATTTTGGACTGTTGGTTGAACTAAGTAGGTGTTTTCTGACATTTTATGGACTAAATGATTAAACATTTAAATGAAAAAATGATTGACAGATGAGTCAATGATAATAGTCCAGTATCTGTCATTTTGACCCCTATTACTTTATACCATTGAGTGTCTTTTTATGTTTGCATCAAGTTAGTAAATCTCATCTCTTCATTGCGTTTCTCTGCATCTGTCTGAGTAAGAGACACATTAATGTTGAGCAGGAAGCGCCTCGATCCTTGCTGACAGCTGAGTGTCTGTGGAAGTGACACTTGTCACTTTCTCTGAGCGTCACTGCAGCGTGTAGCATATAGGAAGCAAAGCAACGTGACTTTAATCCCTTTACTCTTCATCCTTTCATCCTGTAACAGTTTAATTTGATGTTCACAATCCCTCTTGTCTCTCTTTTTACTTCCTCCTCTCCTCTCTCACTGTTCCCCTTTTCCTGTCTTCTCTTTCCTCTTCTCCTCTGCCCTTCTGCCTCCGTCCATTTCCCCTCTCATCTCTCCCTTCACTTTCCTTTCCCTCTTTCACTTCACGTCAGTATCATTAAATCATCTTCATGCACTTCCATAAGGACAAACTGTCATAGATTTTATGTCAGGGTCCTGACTGACTGTACACCAGCCTGTGCTAAGGGGACAGGTTAGGTTAGGAGACTGCTGCCACCGTATCTCACAAGGCCAAAAGTGCCGCAGTGGCCTAATAATTACAACAGAAACAGATTGAAGGAGGTAATTTATTTCTCGAAGAGGCTGCAGGTCCTGCAGATGCGCTCACAGTACAATATGTGCAGCTGATGTGATACTGGAAGATACTGGCCCATTTTTTTTAAATATCCTGTTTGGTTGTAGTCGGTGTTGGTGCAAAGGCAGAGATCCCTGCAGAGAAGTTGCTATTCCAGCATTGGCAACAATTGCCTATGCTGCAGAGCACCCCAAAAAGGAAGATGGACTCATCAGGCTAAGTCTAAAACAGAGTCTGACAATAAATGAAACAAAACACAGGTTAATATCAGCAAAGTATTTCAGAGATGGAGAGAAAATGTTGCAAGTAGCGTAGCCATCTTCTAACGACAGTCAAAGGCTCACAGCTGTGGCTTCAAGTTCATGTTTATGTATCTAGAGAGAGCCTTGAATCGCAGTGTGTCCTCCACCTTACTCCCTGCTGCTGCAGGCAACCTCACTGGGAGCAGCAAACTGAATAAAGCCATCTTAAACCCCAGCTCCCTACCAACTAAGCAAACTTTCTGTTGCTGCCCATACACAGGCTAGACCTGGTACTGCTGCCGGCCACCAGCCCGCGCCGAGACCCTGTGCGGGGTCAGTTGTGTTAGCTGAAATCAAGCCACTACAGCCGAAGGTCTAAGGTCCGATACCAAAGGTCTGTCTCTTGAGCTGCCGCCTGCTCTCCTCCCATTAAAGGAGTCCACAGTGGCGGGGAGCGAGGCAAAGGGACCATGGGGTGGCTATCTAGCTAGCTTGTCTCATTTGTGTTCAGAGAAAGAGCTCTACAATGAAATAAGATCAAATAAATCAGTGTGTGGGAAAGGGAGAGAGCGTAGAGCTGCAGGAGGAGGGTGTACTTTTAGATTCTGTTGTTTTTTTGTTGCCTTCTCCAGATTCTTGCTTACCCCAGTTTTGAAATATAAATATAAAAATTCCCATTTTAGTATCTGTTGTCAGGTCATGTAAGCAGCTCCTTTAATAACAAGAGTAGTAACATGTTTTAATGAGTCTCATGGCAACAGAGCAATTCTCTCACTCGAGTCCTTGGATGAAGAAATGTAATGTTCCCAACATGAATAGTAAGTGGAAAGTGTATTTCAATGCTCTGAGCATCAGTTTGTATTCATATTGCCCTCTCGTTGTTTGGGATTGTTTTAGCAGCGCTGTCGAGCTGCTGCGACTCTGCGTGACGACGTGTTTAATCACCATGACAGCCACATATGTCTGAGAGGACAGAGGACAGAGTTTGTTTCCCCCCGTGAGCTCAGTTCATCTCTGCTGCTGCAGAAACTGTGGCCCACTTTCACAGCCCGCTCTGCCCTCTACCGCTGTCCTGCACTCACCCTGCTCTCCCTCTCCTAATTCATTACTCCCACATCCCTACTCAAGATGCTTAATTTCCTCCCACCTCAAGCTGCTGCTGTCCCTTCAGTTTGTGTTAAATTCAGATGAATGAATCTTCCCCGCACTGATTATCCGCTGATCAGCCAGCAGAGCGTTATTGTTGGTGGCAGATTTTATATCTTACTCCGAGGCTGATTTATAGCAGATTTCAGGAAAGATGACTGGAATGCTGAGAGAAGCTGTTCAGCAGTCAGTGAGCGTCGAATCTGAGAGAAAAAGCGAAAGGAAGGAGCAGGGAAAGGGACAAGATACGATAAAACTTGTCTGCAAAATTCCCGCACATGTATTGTCCTCTGTGAATTAAGAGATTGTGATTCCAGCTGCGTACGGAGGAGTGACAGCAACTCTGATTGTTAAGCAGGCAGTGACAGCAGTGAGAAACTCCTCCTGGAGCTCTGCCAGGCCACTGCAGGGGTGTGGATGTTCCAGGCTTGACACAGCAGGGAGGGTTTGTCCCCCAGCCAGAAAAATATAGACCGAATCATCAGAGCTGGAATGAGATTTCCTCCCACTGTAAAGCAAGAGAGGTTAAACACGGTCCAGGAGAATAATTAGAATATGATTAACTGCGTCTCTAAATATTTACTTACTTGAAAATATTCTTTAATATTTAATCCTCTTAGAGCGCAGTCAGACCTGCAATTTGTTTCATTTGGTCGGAACATCGGAGCAGAAGTTGCATTTTTATATTCGGTTCATTTAAATTCTGTCTTCGGGCGAATGGACCGACGCTTTGCAAGTCATTTCTGCAGCCTTTTACCGCAGATATTTTGGCAGAGTGGTGGAGGTCAAAACAAACATGATTCCACACTCTGTAACTTTTGCAAAAATGTTTTGACTTGTGTGCAGATTTTGCTTAAGTTTACCTTCCCTGGTGTTTGCAGCAGATAAGAGTGCATGAGGCAACAGCTGAAAAAGAGGAGACAAGATGTTCTTTAGTGATTCACAACTAAAATCCACATTTTCAGGAGTTTCTTTCTGCAGTTTGTTTGAAGGTGCCTGCGGTCAGTTGAAATTGTTTTCAGCTGCCCAAACAAACCGAACTGGGAACAGAAGTTTTAAGTTCCCTGAGGTTTGAATAAAGCACAGCAAACATGGTGTGGTGCCAGTAACATGAAG
Source organism: Epinephelus moara (assembly GCF_006386435.1). NCBI lineage: Eukaryota > Metazoa > Chordata > Actinopteri > Perciformes > Serranidae > Epinephelus > Epinephelus moara. The sequence goes on along the minus strand of NC_065519.1, from coordinate 9,105,207 downwards.
ACTGTCTAAATAAACTGTAAAAACAAAGTGATTATAAAACAATCATCCTCTTTGATCCCTCTGTTCTGCTCATGTGCAGCCTAACCAGATCAAATGAAATGAAAGGAACCTGGATGTCAAGTGGTTAAAACATTGATCATTTACTGTGCTTGTGACACTAGGAGCCTGAGGATGATTCTGCCATTTTGATCTCAGTCAGTATATTTAAAAAGTTGCACACATAGTGAAAGGGAAGGGTGATATGAAAATTTAACAGAGATTTGTCAACCAGTAGAAACTTAGCTGGATATCTGTGGATGATGAGGCCATTCAGTATGCAGGATTGCTTTATAGAGATATGAATACTGTGGTCTGTCAGGTTTTTATTTCACCTATAAACTCTTTCCCAATTTATATTCCAGAAAAAATGAATGTATTACCGCAATGGTCCAAACTGGTCCAGCATCAGGGTCCACATTTCTCCTTAGCCATTAGTTTAAGGTCCACACAGTTTAATATATTCAGCATCATACTTGTGTTTGGCCATGTCGTCAAGCTAGTTTGCTGTCTCTGTTAAGTAGCTGTAGGTTATTTACTCTCTACAGCAGGAAACCGTACTTCAAAATAAAAGCTCTGTGCAGGAAATTCACTGTACTTTAAAATAAAGTGTGTTTTTTACAAACTTTACATGTTCGCAAGTCACTTGTGGTCCATTCAGAATGGACCTGCAACCCACTTTTGGACTGCAACCTACCAGTTGGGAACCACTGCATTATGGTTTTGTAATATAAATGTGGCACAATGTCTGATCCATGCTGTACACCCATACTTTTTATGCTCTGATTGCAGCATTGAAAAGAGGGCTATGTTAAAGGGACAGTTCACTCCAAAAGCTAGATTACATATTTTTCCTCTTACCTGTAGTGCTGTTTATCAATCTAGATTGTTTTGGAATCTTGTGATACCGGCTGTCAAGATGTCTGCCTTCTCTCAAAGCACCAAAAAACTACATTTGAAAAACTCAGCAGCAATGTCTCTTTACAGAAATCATGACCTGGTTACTCGAGATAATCCACAGACCTTGTTGTGAGCAGTTTCATGTAGGAACTATTTTCTTTCTACTGAGCTACATCCACCAACCGTATCACAGCGCAGAAGGAAGAGTGCATCTACTCATGGACAAGAGGCTCATGCTTGTCACAGCACAAGATGTAAACATAAATGACGTCCCCCTGGCTGAGCTGTCATCTTAGCTAGCTCAGTGGTGCTAGGTGAGCTAGCAGCAGTCCTTCTGCGTGGTGATACAGTTGGTGGGTGTAGTTTGGTAGAAAGAAAATAGTTCCTACATGAAACTGCTCACAACAAGGTCTGTGGATTATCTCAAGTAACCGGGTCAGTAACTTTGGAATAAGGCATTGCTGTTGATTTTTGAGCACCACAAGCTGGGTACCATCTAGTTCCATTATATTGGAGAGAAGACAGACATCTCTACAGCTGATATCTCCAACACTCGACAACTCACACCAAAACAATCTAAATTAATTAAAAGCACTACAGGTAAGAGGAAAAATACGTATATTTTGATTTTGGGGTGAACTGTCCCTTTAAAGCTCCCTCTACGTGCCTTACATTAATGCTACATACTGTTAACTGAATTATCTCTGAGTATATTAAAGTGTTTACTTTCCTGTGATGTGTCAGAGGTGCAGTACTTGCATACTGATGGGCTGCCACTGCAGTCATCAGTAAATCATCTTCATGTATACTGTCGGTCTGCAGTGAGGATTTTCCTCTCCATTCAGCCTTGGAGCCCCTCAGATAGCAACAGTGAAGTTTCTGTTACCTAGCAACCCTCGGTCCAGCGCCTCCATTTATTTCACACTGTTGCGAGGAGGCTCTGTGGACATCAGTAGTGTTGGCTGTGCAGGGGGAATCTCCCGGGTCTATCAAATATCCGATCAAATCAATCAGATATCTTGTTGTGTGTGTGATAAGGAGGGTTTCTTTTAATGATCTCAAAGTGCTCCCTTGAATTCAGGTCAAGTTAGGGGAAGATAAATTATGAATATGCAAAGGGAAGGAATAAAAACTTAGTAATGGGGTAGATTTTTCTGTTTTCTGAGGCAAAAATCTATGATTGTGTACAGGAAATTAAAAATTTGTACATGTTGTGATTCTATAGCGACTCAGAAAGACGTAATGACGGATGTAACCGGTGATACTGACGACCGTTCACACGTACGAAGACCAAATGTCACTGTCCTTCCGTTAACGTCAATAACAGGATCAAGTCGCCGGTGTCCCGTCAGCCTCCTCTTCCTCCAGCGATCTGTGTGCGACTCTCAAGAGGAAAACAATTACTCAATCAATCACTTTGACAATCCTGCCGCTAATCTCATTATTGGTATTCCTCCTGGTCGTCTCATTCAGATTCTTTTGGTCCATTAACAGCCTTGTTTAATCTGTGTTCTCCAGCCTCCTCCCTCCATTCACCCCTTTTCTCTCTCTGTCCTTCCTCCTTTGATTGTCGCCATATTTTCTTGTCTCAAGCTCTCTGTGCATCCATCTTTCTTCCCCTCTACTCTTCTTTGTCTCTCCTCTTCCTTCATTCATCAACATTTCTGCCACCATCTGCATATTTACTCCCCTTTAATTTCTCTAGATCTCCAGTCTTTCCCCGTCTTTCCTGCCCTATTTACACTCCACAGCTCTCACACACTTTACTAAACCCTCTCTTTGCATTTTATTCATGTTGCACTCCAGAGTAATAACATGAAAAGGGTGATGATTAACATATGATTATCTTCCTTATGCTTGTTGTTGTTGTTGCAGAACTTTTCCCTCGTGGCTGTTTCTTATTTTCTCATCCCCCTCTTTTTTTTTATTACACCTTTGTTCCCAGGTGGTTCGGGATCAGATCTCCCACTGTACAGTGAAGCTGCGTCAGACCACAGGGCTGATGGAATACTGTCTGGAGGTCATCAAAGAGAACGACCCCAGTGGTTTCCTGCAGGTAAGATGCACAACAATACAAGTCTCTTTCTCCACTACAGCCCCAGCTTTTTCATGCTTGTTTACTTGTGTTTGCCTGTGATCCCTCGTCACTGTTTGCATACATCTGCGATTCATGATCAGTTCAGAAAAGAATGATTTCTCTTGCAATCATGTTTTTTCTCTGAAGAAGTGAAATTATTCTTTAATTCACAAAAAAGGGAAAGATTTGGGAAAAGTCAGGAAATTTTAGATAATGTTGTAGTTCCCCATGGCTCTGTTCTCAGTCCTCTTTTGTTCAACATCAATACGAGCTCCGATTATAGAAAACAAACTATTGTGCTATAACTATGCAGACGACACACAGATTTATATAACAACATCACCAGGTGGCTGTGGTCTCATACAAACACTGTAAGTAAGTGCATTCAACAAATCAATGATTGGATGTGCCAAAGTGTTCCTTGGCAGCATTTTTGGCAGAACATCGCTATCTGCCGATATTCTCCTTGTTGACTGTCATCAACTTAAGATGACATGCATCGATGGCAGTGACCATTTTTCTGTTGTGTCACATTAATATTGCAAGAAGAAACATGTCTGGGAAGAAAAGAGATCTTCTTCAGGAGACATTCTGGACAAAAAGACACAGTAAACCCACTATTGACATGTCAGGGGACGCCTCCTATTGTTTCCCTGATAACGCTACAACAAATCCATGTTGAAATTGGCAGTAGGAGAGCTAGTTAACATTAGCTGTTAGCTGTTAGCAGCTGAAATTAACAGCTCATGGAGGTTGCATTGGGTTACATGATGATACATTCAAGCTCTAGTCAGTAAAAATAAGTATTGAGTGAATGTAAATTACAACATTGTCTTGATATGTTCAAATGTAATCTTGCAAAATGTAGTTTTTGGTGAGAAACTTGAATAAATATAGTCATTTGAAGGAGAAATTTGTTGATGTTTTCACAGGATTATAAAATAGATGTTATCGAGGGAATAATAATAAATTATATGTAATTAAAACGACTTTTGAAGCAGTAAAAAAAAGATGTTTTTCATGTGCTGAATGACTTTAAAACAGTTCAGGGTTTTTTTTTCATAATGAAGATTTCTTTGTTTCCCCTGCACCAAAAGGGGAATGAAAAACAACAAAAAACAGCAGCAAAAAACCCCATGTGTATCAGCTATCAGACAAATTGCTGTTTTAAATCTCAGTGTTGGCCCAGAATGGGTGCATCCATATTCTCTAGTTAAACAAAAAAGGTAAAATTGAAATTACTGATTTGGATTATTATTTATTATTTTGGACCAAAATAACAAAAGTCTCAAAAGTGCTCAGCTTCAGTCAGTAACATTAAAGACCACAAACCAGAAGTCTTGATGGAGTCAATGACCTATATTTAGTAAAACCTCTCCATGCATTTATCTTTAACAGGCTTGACCACTGACTTTGTCTAAAAAGTTGACAGACGGCTGATTCAGAGTCCACTTAAACTGGGAGAACCTTTAACATTCTTTTGTTTATTATCTTTGTCATTTGTTCTACTGGCTTTAAAAGTACTGAAAATTTTAGAGCCAAAACACATTTCTGATCTGCTGCTCCATTACAAACCATCCAGACCTCTCAGATGCTCCAGGGCCAACACAGAGATGCGGCAAACTTCCAGAAAACTTGATGTAGAGTTAATGTAAAGTGGTGGCGATCTGTTTTGAATTTTGTGTTTTTAAAGCTGCAATTTTCAAACGTTTTGTTTCTTGAAGTGGTGAGTTTAGTGACATTGGTAGAAAACATGCTTTAAAAAGAGCAATTCAAAATCTTTAAATAACGAGCTGCAAATATGACTCAGACCAAATATATTTTTAGATAAAGCTGACTTTAGTTCAAAGTAAAAATAATAGATGCAGTAAAGTTACAGTTTGTTTCTTGCCTGGAGAAGTTTTTACTGGCTTCGCTGAGCAATTTCAGCCTGTTAAAATCAAACTTATTTGACATCTGTGATTTAAGTTCAACAGTTTTATGGCTGAAAAACATCAGTGTGGTGTTTTTGCAACTGAATCGGTTGAGATGACCAGCAAACACAGCGTCACAGTATAGTAATGTATGAGCTTGATATTGGCCTGTGTGGAGGGACCGTCTTAAATGAATGAACTGAAACTCAACATTAGAATTAAAATACAAAATGTAGTGTAGATTTTTTCTGGTCCCCAGTCCAGTAATGATGAGTGACACAACTGTGCATTAATTTGTTGTCCTCAGATCTCCGATGCTTTAATCCGGAGGGTCCTCATGACAGAGGGACAGTGGGGGAAGGGAACCCTCACCCCCAGGATGACCAGCGACTTCGACCTCACTCTGGACAGCGGACCCCTCCTGCAGACCATCCACCAGCTGGACTTTGTCCAGATGAAAGGTAAGAAGAGAGGAGATAATGGGCACAAACACCTGAGGGGTTATCCAAGAGTGTTTTCAGGATCATACTTATATGAACTTGTATTCAGATGGAAACCAATGTATATGGGTGTTTAGTGGTGTTGTTGATGGATTCAAGTCCAAGTCTTGACACTTCAGTGCAAAATATTTTAATTCTGCATATTGAAGTATGTATCACAACTGCCCTCTACTGGTTGATACCTGGCTATTGCATTGGAATTTTCCCATTGGCTGATCTGGTGGCAGGTAACATAATGGGTGGCAGCTTTCGTCAGATCAAATGCCTTGCGCTAGAAAGCTGCTCTTGATTGGTCAGAATTTCCATGTGGGAAAAATCCAGGAAGTAAACCAAATGTTGAAGAAGAGTACACTTGCAAGATAAATGTGACACTTTCTAATGTCACAATGGAGGGACAACTACGCAGGTTGATTTTAGCTGAGACCACCTCTTCAAGAAGGTCTCGGGCCGGTTGTTTTGGTGTGCACCTGAGTGTGATTGCTGTGTTCACACCTGCCCAAACAAACCACACTCAGGGGGCAAACGAACTTGAGTTCACAGGGCAGGTGTGAAAGCACCCTTTGCTCACAGAGATTACTCATACATATACATTTACTTTATTATTTGAAAATTTAAGCCACGTTTAACATGCGAGCTCATGTCTTCTCTGCTGAAGATGATAAGTCCCTACCAGCCATTCAAAAAGCTGTTCTGTACACAGACAGATTTCTGTCATGAAAAATCACTATCATATACTGGCAGTGTTTGCAGCATTGAATCCTGAGTTTATCGAAACTCATACTAATTTTACCTAGGCAAAAAATATTAATGAAAACCTAATTATACTGTGATGTTTCTGTTTGCTGTGTTTTTCTAAAATGTATTATTGACACTAATGAGTTTGTTTTTTTGGAAGAGAGTGCCCTCTTTTTCTGTGACACATTCCCTTGTGTTTGCAATTGCAATTTAGAGACAGCTTGTTCTAGCATATGACCTCTTTATTTTTTAAAAACACAAATTATTTTACAACTGAATAAGTTATTTGAGTCAGAGAAGTAGCTGGATGTGGGCTCAGACATTAGTGTGTGCTTCAAACAGTATGATATCTCTGACACACTGCAGGTGTTTGCTAAAATATTCGGTAAATCACTCAGAAAGTGGAGAAAGTTTGGTGTGTTTATATTCATGATTCGGCAGCCTTTGATTAGTGTGTTATGGATTCATATATTCATTATAGAATTTATAAATGATAAATATTGAACAGGTCTTCAGGCACTGCAGAGTCATATTCAGTGTGTGTTCGTGCACGTGCGGCCGACCTTTCATATCTCAGTGGGCTGTAATCTGGCCTGGTTTCTCCCCTCCTCAGTCCCAGCTGCTCCTATACTCCAGCTGGAGGAATGCTGCACTCAGAACAACAGCGCCACATTGTCATGGAAACAGCCACCGCTCTCCACCATTGCCGTGGACGGATACATCCTGGAGCTGGACGATGGAAACATGGGGCCGTTCAGGGTAGGTACCCCCCTGCAGGTAGTCTTTCTTTCTCCGCCCACTAAGATTTATCTGACGACTTTAACAGAAGACAAACATTAGTTTTACTCATAAAGGCCCAACAGGGGAATCTTTGTTGGATTTACATTTAGATCACAAGACACAAAGTGAAAAACAGGACCAGTTAGAGTAATAATTCACCTTTATAGAACACCACCCGTTTCTCTCTCAACAAAGACTCCTTCATTTGGTGCCAGGGAGGACAGCAGCTCAGCCAGGGGGGGATGTGAAAGCAACGCTTTGTTGCTGAAATCCCTCGATTGCTTTCTCGTACTGCACACACACTGAGTGATATGAGCGCAGGTCATGTGACACACTGTAGCGTGGCGTTGAATGACACAATGTCAGGAGAAAGGGTCTGTAATGCAGCTGCCAGCTGGGATGATCCCACAGGAAGTGTGATCTGGGATCAAAGCAGTATTCATACCCTCTCAGAGGTTCACCATGTAATCCATCCAGCTAAGACCCTCCACTGCTACCTATACATTGAGGCTGCTGCTTTGTTATAATGGCAACTTAAACCTACTATACAATACAGTCAGGACAATGGAGGAGAATATCAGTGTCTGACCTCTTAACTCGTAAAGAGTTCCACCATATAGTGCAGTAGGCCTGTTGACTCTTATAACAATCAGTCTTTCCATTTTCTTACAGGTTAACTCAAGTATTTTCCAACCTGGACTCTATTTTTCTATGTTTTTGTGTCTGAGTGACTAATGGGATCAACAGCTTTTGAAACTGGTCCAGTGAAAAGCGAGAGCTCGGATAAACAGGCTGCAATTTAACCTGTCAACATCAATGTACATCTACTAAAAGTGTTATTTTTGCCACTGACAGGCTCAGGTTATTATTATAATTGTCTGTCATCATTATGGAAAGGATCCCGACAGAGACAGACCTTTCTGTGAAAGGGTGGGTTCCTTTTTGTTTATCCAGAAACAGCCCTGAAATCGCCATCACCAAACCCACCAGACTCCATTTAAATAAACAATCATTTTATCGTTGTAAAACACACTTTATTTAGAATCTGCAGTAACAAAATAAAACTCATCCAAACCGTCTTGGTTCGTCTTCCTCTGTTCAAACAATCACCAACTCTGGTTTGGTTGAAATAGACCCTTAATTCATCCGGTTAAATATGAAAATATGCTGGCTCTGTATATGCTAAAATAGTGGTGGCTTTGGTGACAGCAATATCCAGGCTGTTTCTGGTTAAACAAAAAGGATCTTACTCTAAAACAAAAAACGTCTATCTCTGTGGGGATCCTTTCCGTACTGTTCCCAGACACTTAAATAATCCGAGCCTGTCAGTTGCAAAGACAAGCACATTTAGTGGACGTAAATTGACAGTGCGGACATGCCCTGAATGGTTACATTGCAGCCTGTTTTGTTGCTGCAAGGTGCAGCTCTCTCACCCAGTGCTGTATAATAATATTTTCCAAAAAATGTTTTTCCCAATAGTCTAAAATAGTCTCCAGGTTGAAAAATACCAAAGGTACAATTTAAAGCGATGTAGATATTACATTTAGATATTTTTTATTGTTGCCAACCTGCTTTGTGAGTAGGAAATTAGTCCTGTTGCTATTTTTCGAGAAAATGTCATAATATTTAACAAACACTTAAAGTAGAGATTTTACTTCACAGAGAAAAAGAAGAAACAAGACTTTTCTCATATTGTCAGAAACTAGTTTACTCTTTTTTATGTGCTGTGTCTGTTGTTTTGAGAAACATTTCTTCATGGTATGACAGTAAATGAAGTGCTTAAAGTGCTGTTTCACATTTCAAACTCTGGAGCAAAATTTAAATCATAAAAAGACAACATCATTGCATTAGTGGGATCTTATCTAACCCAAAATATCCATCATCAGGATCAGGATTAATCGTTATTTAATCGATGAGCGAGTGTGTTTGTGCATGTGTAACATTTATATGCTGCTTAATGGATTGCTCCAAGGCAAGGCAAGGCAAGGCAATTTTATTTATATAGCACCATTCATACACAAGGCAATTCAATGTGCTTTACAAGAGAAATACATTAAAAACAATAGATCATTAAAAACAAGAGCTAAAAGCAAGAAAATAAATAGTTAAAAACAGTGCAGAAAATGCATTTAAAAAGCAAACATAAAGCAACAGCAGACAAATATAAAGACAATAGCTACAGATTATCCTAACAATAAGTTACATATCAATCAATCAATCAATCAATCAATTTTATTTATAAAGCCCAATATCACAAATCACAATTTGCCTCACAGGGCTTTACAGCATACGACATCCCTCTGTCCTTATGACCCTAAGGAAAAACTCCCCAAAAAAAACCCCTTTAACGGGGAAAAAAAACGGTAGAAACCTCAGGAAGAGCAACTGAGGAGGGATCCCTCTTCCAGGACGGACAGACGTGCAATAGATGTCGCACAGAACAGATCAGCATAATAAATTAACAGTAATCCGCATGACA